>NC_058082.1:275363857-275671870 GCF_014858855.1 Bufo gargarizans | reverse complement strand
GCGGCGGGTGCGGGCAGCATCTGGAAGACATGAGCATCCCCTTGGGTACCTTAGTGAGATGAATGACAGGTTAGATAAAACGTTTTTTACACAAAATGAGCCTACAGATTTAGGTTATAAGACCACATTAGGAATCACAAGAGCTCCATGCACATAACCATTTTTTTGAATGGGGGGGTCAAAAACTGGTGACAGAATCCCTTTAAGAGAACCTGTCACCATGAAATAGAGTGCAATCTGCAGGCAGCATGTTATAGAGCAGGAGGAGCTGAGCAGATTGATAAATGGGGGTCATTTACTAACCAGAAATACGACTTCATTAGGCGTATTTTTGGCCCAGATTGTAGTACAAAGGTCTTTTGCTCCGCAATCTGCGACTTCTCCCCACTTACGCCAGGTCTAAAAAAGTGGGCGTGGGTGGGGAAGGGGATGGGCCGGCAGGCCCGTATGATTTACCATTTTCTACTCCACGTTTATACGTAGACAATGGTCTAAATGTAAGAGCTAGGAAGCTGTCTTACATTTAGAAGCAGCGGTGGATCCACTGAAGCTATGGAGAGGCCGGCGCCTCTACATAACTCTGGCAGATCCACCGCCAGCTATAGGGGATATTAAGACCAGCTTCTAAAACGCCAGTATTAAAAAATAACACCCATAGTAATGTGGGAAAATCAAGAAACAACTTAAGTGACCACGCAAATTTTTTCATCATCGCTTTCCAAGAGCTATAACTTAGTTTTTTCACGAATGTACATTTTTGCAGGGGGGTCATTTACTATGCTGAAATACGCCTAAGTTAGGTGTATTTCAGGCACAGATGACGGCGCAGCGGTTAGTTGTGCCGCTATCTGCGACTTTTCCCCGCTCACACCAGGTCTAAAATTGTGGGAGTGGCGTGGGCGGGGCAGGCCTGTTTTAGGTGTAGAAAATGGACTAAATGTAAGAAAGCTTGGAAGCTGTCTTACATTTAGAACTGGCGCTGGATGCGCCAAAGTTATGGAGAGGCCTGCGCCACTTCATAACTTCGACAGATTCACTGCCAGCGATGGGGCTTTATTAAGACCGAAGTCTAAAATGCCGGTCTTAAAGGAGTTGTCCGGGTTCAGAGCTGAACCCAGACATACCCTTATTTTCACCCAGGCAGCCCCCCTGAAGTTGGCATCGGAGCATCTCATGCTTCGATGTGCTCCCTTGCCCTGCGCTCTGATAGGTGGGCTTTACCGCTGCCCTAGCCATTTTACTGGGCCTCCAGGCAGCCCCATGGAGAGCCCGGTTCGTCACCGGAACTCCTAAAAATTTATTTGCCCTGCGCGATTTATAGCAGGGCAAAGGAGAGCATCGGAGCATGAACTGCTCTGAACCTGGACAACCCCTTTAATAAATTTATACCATGTGCACCATTTGGGGTACATATAATCATTGATTAAAGCGAACTGTCTAGCCTAAACCCCCTTTGCATACATTCGTAAAAAAGGTGTATTTGTGGTCACTAAGGGGTAAAACCTCTGTTCTTTCCACACTTAGGAGTCATGTGGGCAGTCTTACACACTGACGGCAGCTATCTCTCTTTCCTTCAGTTAGTTGTCACTGAGTAGGACTGGCCACATTACTCTTAGGCCTCTTTCACACTACCGTTTTTCTTTTCCGTTTTCCGACCGTTTTTTGCGCTCTGTATACGGAACCATTCATTTCAATGGTTCCGCAAAAAAACGGAATGTACTCCGTATGCATTCCGTTTCCATATTTCCGATTTTCCAATCAGTTGAAAGATAGAACATGTCCTATTATTGCAAATCACGTTCCGTGGCTCCATTCAAATCAATGGGTCCGCAAAAAAAAAAACGAACACATACGGAAATGTATCCATATGTCTTCCGTATCCGTTCCGTTTTTTCGGAACTATCCATTGAACATGTTATGCCCAGCCCAATTTTTTCTATGTAATTACTGTATACTGTATATGGCATACGGAAAAACGGAACGGAAACACAACGGACCGCAAAACACTGAAATAGCCATACGGTAGTGTGAAAGAGGCCTTAAGCAAAGAAAGGGCAGTGGGTTATAATATGCCTGCAGATTGCACTGCATTTTCATAGTGACAGGTTCACTTTAGAGGGAAGTGTCACCAGAAAATACTGTTTAAATCCCATTTTTATGTTAATGTTTTTATTTTTTTATTTTAGGTGATTTTTGTTTTAAAGAGGTTGTGCAGGGGTTCTATATTGATGACCTCTCCACACAGCTGAATGGCAGGGTGTTCCAGGAGTCGGACCCCCTCCTGAGGATAGGCCATCGATATAAAAATCCCAGAACCCCCACTTATTTTATTATAATTGAATAATTTCCAGCTATGCAAGGGGAGATACTATTCAGGCGCTGTTCTGCGAGAAAGTACATTTCCTGACAACTGTACTCCCGTGAAAACTTCTTCTTAAAAAAAAAATTCAAAACGAGTATTCAGCTTCAAGTAAAGAAATAATATTTGGTCATTTTTAGAAAAGCGGGGCGATCATCATCAGTACTAGTGCCTGTATATCTCCTACAGGGTGTTTTTTAACCCAGTCTGCCAAGACACAGACATAACAGAATACAAGATTTACCAGATTGGCAGAAGAGGGCAGCTGTAGAACTAGAGAGTTTTCTGGCCAGTAGAGCCAAGTATGAAAAGTACAGAACGTTGCTTATTGCTATAAACAACTTTGATGGGTATCTGAGAAGGGAATTTATTTTAAAAGGGTTCTCTGGGACTGCAAATTACATAGGTGTTCTCAATTTCAACACTCAGTACTTTTTCCCTGTGGATAAGTAGCCGCTGAAGGGGTCTGACCGAGACTCTCTCGGCACTGAAAACACGTAACCATTGGCCAAGCGTGTATGTGTATGGGGGAGTCAGAAAAGATAGTTAAGCTTCTGACTGATACCTATGGATGGTGTGTGGCTGATCTCCCGTTGGTGCCTTCCTTACTTTCACACTTGCGTTAGGAGCGGATCCCTCTGGTGTCTGCACAGACGGATCCGCTCCTATAATGCAAACGCTTGCATCCGTTCAGAACGGATCCGTTTGCATAACTTTATTTCAGATCTGATTTTTCACTTCGGAAAACTCAGATCCGACAGTATATTCTAAACACAGAAGCGTTCCCATGGTGATGGGGAAGCTTCAAGTTAGAATATACTGAGAACTGTGTACATGACTGCCCCCTGCTGCCTGGCAGATGCTGCCAGGCAGCAGGGGGCAGACCCCCCCCCCCCCCCCCTCCTGTATTTAACTTATTGGTGGCCAGTGCGGCCCCCCCCTCCCTCCCCAGTATTAATTGTAACCAGTGCGGCCCCCCTCCCTCTATATTCATCGGTGGCCAGTGCGGATTCCCAGTATTAAATATGGCCAGTGCGGCCCCCCTCCCTCTATATTCATTGGTGGCCGGCCAGTGCGGATTCCAAGTATTGTGACCAGTGCGGCCTCCCTTTTCCCCCCCCCCCCCTAATTAAAATCACCCCCCCCCCCCCCCCATCATTGGTGGCAGCGGAGAGTACCGATCGGAGTCCCAGTTTAAATCGCTGGGGCTCCGATCGGTTACCATGGCAGCCAAGACTCTATTGCAGTCTTGGCTGCCATGGTTACTTAGCAATAAATACAAGCATTATACTTACCTGAAGAGCTGCGATGTCTGTGTCCGGCCGGGAGCTCCTCCTACTGGTAAGTGAAAGGTCTGTGCGGCGCATTGCCTATAGCACAGACCTGTCACTTACCAGTAGGAGGAGCGCCCGGCCGGTCAGACATCGCAGCTCTTCAGGTAAGTATAAGGTTTGTATTTATTGCTAAGTAACCATGGCAGCCAAGACTGCAATAGCGTCTTGGTTGCCATGGTAACCGATCGGAGCCCCAGCGATTTAAACTGGGACTCCGATCGGTACTCTCCGTTGCCACCAATGATGGGGGAGGGTGATTTTTATTAGGGGGGGGGGGAGAGGGGAGGCCGCACTGGTCATAATACTTGGAATCCGCACTGGCCACCAATAAATATAGAGGGAGGGGGAGGCCGCACTGGTCATATTTAATACTGGGGAGGGAGGGAGGGGGAGGCCGCACTGGTCATATTTAATACTGGGAATCCGCACTGGCCACCGATGAATATAGAGGGAGGGGGGCCGCACTGGCTACAATTAATACTGGGGAGGGAGGGGGGGCCGCACTGGCCACCAATAAGTTAATTACAGGAGGAGGGGGGGGTCTGCCCCCTGCTGCCTGGCAGCATCTGGGGGCAGTCATGTACACAGTTCTCAGTATATTCTAACATGAAGCGCCCCCATGGTGATGGGGACGCTTCAAGTTAAAATATACCATCGGAATGGAGAAAACTCCGATCTGATGGTATATTAATAGGGACTCCTGACTTTACATTGAAAGTCAATGGGGGACGGATCCGTTTGAAATTGCACCATATTGTGTCAACGTCAAACGGATCCGTCCCCATTGACTTGCATTGTAAGTCTGGATGGGTCCGTTTGGCTCCGCACGGCCAGGCGGACACGAAAACGCTGCAAGCTGCGTTCGGGTGTCCGCCTGCTGAGCGGAGGCCAAACTGATGCATTCTGAGAGGATCCGCATCCACTCAGAATGCATTGGGGCTGTACGGATCCGTTCGGGGCCGCTAGTGAGAGCCTTCAAACGGAACTCACAAGCGGAGCCCCGAACGCTAGTTTGTACTATCAAGCCATACAGCCTGCTGCCCAAATAACAGTACCATACATTGGTCAAATAACAATGCTATACAGTGCTCCACCACTATATACTACACATATGCTTAAATATTATCAACAGACACAAAGTAGCCTAATAACAGTGCCAAAAGGCCTTAATAAAACTGCTGTAAGAATTTAGATGAATATTTATATGGTGATCTTGGGCCTCAGCCAGCAATTCATCTATGGCTATTCCTTTAGTATGAGGGTGACTAACACACGGGTCATGCGTCATATAGGCATATTAAAGTGGCACCCTTATTGTCAATTACAGTCTACACTGGATTGTGTTCCTTTAGGTATCACTGGAGCTGATGAATTTCCCAGGAAGGTCACACATGCCTTAGGCCCCTTTCACACGAGCGAGTTTTCCACGCGGGTGGAATGCGTGACGCGAACGCATAGCACCCGCACTGAATCCTGACCCATTTATTTTAATGGGTCTGTGTACATGAGGGTTTATTTTCATGCATCAGTTCTGCGTTGTGTGAAAAAAAAGCAGCATGTTCTGTATTCTGCATTTTTCACGCAGCCCTGGCCCCATAGAAGTGAATGGGGCTTCAGTGAAAAACGCATTGCATCCGCAAGCAAGTCCAGGGTGCGATGCGTTTTTCACTGATGGTTGCTAAGAGATGTTGTTTGTAAACCTTCAGTTTTTTATCAAAACGCATGAAAACACATTACACAGGCGTGGTTTGGAGGCCAGCGTTGGAATATACCGTAACTGTTAACAGTAATGACAAAGTACAGTGGTCTAATAAAACATGCCAACACTGTAACCAGGAATGCACAAGAACAGCAGAGGATTAATAAGGCGAGCCGTACTCCTTTTATTTTTACATTGTAAGCTTTTTGTAAAAAAATAAAAATAAATAAACTCATGGGGTTGGACAACCCCTTTACCTTCCAAAATGTAGCTCTACCGTATCTGTTTTACAGACCGCAAATTGTGGATCTGCAAAATACGGATGCGGTCTGAGTTGCATCATCAATCTTTGCGGACTCATCAACTTCATGGTCTGCATTTTTCACCCCAGAATAGGACATGTTCAATCTTTTACGGAACAGACATATGGATGCAGAAAGTACACAGATAATCTGTGTGCTTTCCGCATTCATATGTCCGTTCCACAAAAAGATAGAGAACATGTCCTATACTTGGCCAATCAATGAAAAGTGCGACAAAAAGTCTAGGTGTATACCCAGCCTAACAGAATGCTGATCCCAGAATTAATTAATGTAGCTCAGGGATGCTCAACTTGCGACCCTCACTACAACTCCCAGCATGCCTGGACAGCCTACAGGTATCAGCCTACAGCAGGGCATGGTGGGAGTTGTAGTTTTACAACAGCTGGAGGGCCACAGGTAGAGCATCCCTGGTAGCTGATAGCCAGGCAGTGATGGGTGGAATGTGACAAGTTTGTACGCTATAAATCTGGCACAAAAGTGGTAAATTCTGATAAAACTGCTGTTTTGCTTCATAAATCATAATTCTAGTCTATGGGTCAATGGCTGGCTTCAGCGGTGACATGGCCACAAGAAGCATGTCACCGATGGAGCCAGTTATTGGCTGCAGCGGAGCAGATGACCATACATACCCATGCCGGAGCGGTGGGGAGCAGATCAGTATGAATCTTCTGTTTAGAGAGGCAGGTTGCTAAAAACGTATTTGGGGAGATTTATCAAAACTGGTGCAAAAGAAAATTGGCTTAGTAGCCCATATCAACCAATCAGATTCCATCTTTCAGGTTTTAAGAGTTAAAGATGCACCAAATGTATCAAACACTGTGTGACTAAAACCCAAATACTTACTTCAGAAATCCCACCTGGCTACTTAAAGGGTCATCAATATCAGATCGGCGGGGATCCAACTATTGGTACCCTCACCAAACAGCTGTTTGAAGGGGCTGTGCAAGCGCTGTCTCCTCTTCGATGTTTGCTTGGCGGCGGTGCAGAGTGATTACAGCCTCTTCTCCCATGCACTTGAATGGGATGAACAGCTGTATTAAGGCCTCATGCACACGACAGTTGTTTTTCGCGGCCTCCGTTCTGTTCTTTTTTGCGGATAGGATGGGGACCCATTGATTTCAATGGGTCAGCAAAAAAAACGCTGATAGTTCATCCGTTTGTGTTCCGTGTCCGTTGCCCGTGTTTCCCTTCAGCAAAAAAAATTGTGCATGTCCTACTTTTTTCACATTTGCGGACAGGGATAGGTATTTATTATAAGGGATCTGTGGGGGAAAAAACGGATTCTCCCCCAAAAAACGGATGCCACCTCCCTTTTTTTTTTGCGGACGCATGAGGCCTTACCCTGCATCACCACTACAATATCAGGACACTGCACAACCCCTTCCGGATCCGTCTAATAAAGTCTATAGTAAAATACTAATAACTCATTTCCATAGTTTTAGGCTTCTTATGTGGCAGTGCCCTTTTTCCAATGTTTTGACATTATCTTCTCCACAGAGGTAACACAATGATCGATTCATATCTGCATAGTGAACAAAGGAAGCAAATGAAAAGTGCTGCTCTGGCTTCTTTTACTGCATGGCTCATTTACATGGCAGCCTTTATGTAACAGTAACCCTGCTGATCAGATTCATAGTCTGGTGGGAAAAGCTTCAAATTCAACGAGTTAGATCTCTGCTCCCTCGGGGCTTATGAATCTAATGGGCGGTCTCACTCAATGACTGACAGTATTCCCTGTGTGAAAATGCCTGGATCCTGTCGCCTGTCGCCTCTTTGTTTACCTGGCAGCAGTGACGACGTGTCAGTCTACACATGTGACTGCTGAAGCCAACCACTGGCCACGGTGTGAGGCTGCTTTTGTCCAAATGTTTGGGACAAGACACTACAACGATTGTCATCACATTGGTTAGTCCCCCAGTGCCAGGCTGCAGACAAGTATACAGACACTTCCTTTTATTCTAGTTCCTCCTCATCTCACTCCTGACAGACAATCCCTTAAGGCCTCTTTCACACGACCGTATGGCTTTTTCAGTGTTTTGCGGTCCGTTTTTCACGGATCCATTGTACAGTTTTTTTTTTGTTTCCGTTCTGTTTCTGTTCCGTTTTTCTGTATGGCATACACAGTATACAGTAATTACATAGAAAAAATTTGGCTGGGCAATAGATGGTTCCGCAAAAACGGAATGGATACGGAAGACATACGGATGCATTTCCGTATGTGTTAAAATTCTTTGCTGACCCATTGACTTGAATGGAGCCACAGAACGTGATTTGTGGGCAATAATAGGACATGTTCTATCTTTCAACGGTACAGGAAAAACGGAAACGGAATGCATACGGAGTACATTCCGTTTTTTTTGCAGAACCATTGAAATGAATAGTTCAGTATACGAACCGTATACAGAACGCAAAAAAAACGGCCCGTAAACAAAAAAAAAAAAAAAAAAAAACGTTGTGTGAAAGAGGCCTTAATGTGAGAGCTGAAAGTTTAGCACCCGCGACCCCCGGCTATTGGCATATTTTACCAGGTGGGAACATCGGGTGACATGCATTTCACCTGCAGCATCCACTAGTGCTCATATATTGTATTACATAGCACCCATTCGGACAAATGGCCATCCAGGTAATATATGCCGGACGCTTTCCACTTTGGCATATCGAGAAGGACGTGAGCTGCGGACCACCCTTTACGACAGCCATATGCTATTACAGGATATACAGAGACAGCTTGTCCCTTCAATGAATATATCAGAAAGCTGTTTGATAAAGAAGGCCCTAATATAACCGTATAGTTACTGCAGCCATTTGAGCAATCTGATTCTAACCTGCATGGACGTATTAGTTCTCCATGTTTGCCAAGCAGACCTGATAGCCGAATACTGACTGCTCGAAACAACAGCTTGTTGATTATTCTAGAGTTGTTTCCATACCAAAATTTTGATTCGGTTTTGATACCATAAAAAAGTATTGCAATACTCGATACCACGCGAAAAAAATAAAACACCAAAAAAGACGCGTCCATTCCGCATTTTATGGAACGCCCGGCCCATAATTCAACAGTTCTATCTTATTTTTTGGGGGGGCAAGGTGACTAAAAAATTGCATCCCTTGTCCTATTCACTCTAATAGATCTCTATCAGGGTTATTAGGACCTCACACTCTCTCTGCTGCCCTGTGCATAGTGCACACAGCAGCAGGGAGATTACCATGGAAGCCAGGGCTTGGGGATCCGATCAGAAGCTGCCACTGTACCACCAATGAGAAGGGGAGGGGACCCTGTGGCCACTGCCACCAATGATTTTATTACTGGGGGGAGAGGGCACACTGCGCCACCAATGATAATTAACCTTTAATACAGATACAGGAGGCGGGTTAATTATCATTGGGGGCACAGTGGCCAGGCACCTGCTATGCTTGACTGGGGAGGACACTCAGGAGGAGGAGGCTGCTGCCGTTCGCCGAGCTCACTAGCTCAGACGGCGCAGCAGTGTATTCCCTCCCCTGTCCCGCCTCCTGCTTTAATTAATAGCGGCACATTCAGTGGTGGCAGTGGTGCGTGCAGCTTCAGAGCCCGCTCACTTCATTGGGCTTAGCGAGGCTGCGTCATAGGAGGGAGGGCCGTAAGAGGAGAGTCCAGTATCGAACAAAAAATTTACATCCTGATACCGAATAAATACTGGAAACAACAAACTAAATTCTGACTACAAAACCATTAAAGGCACCTGTCAGCAGATTTGTACCTATGAAACCAGCTGACCTGTTACATGTGCGCTTGGCAGCTGAAGGCATCTGTGTTGGTCCCATGTTCATACGTGTCCGCATTGCTGAGAAAAATGAAGTTTTCACAAATGCAAATGAGCCTCTAGGACCAACAGGGGTGTTGCCCTTGCTCCTAGAGGCTCAGCTCTCTCTGCAACTACTGCACCCTCTCCACTTTGATTGACAGGCAGGCAGGCATGATCACGGTTTCACTGTCTGGCCCTGTGGAACCCCCCTCCATATACATGCATGCTCAACTTGACACAACATGGATGTGTCCTCAGTAGGAAAAAGGAAAGTAGCTGCTGCCAGACTTCAGGCAGCATCTTATTTCCTGGAGAACAAAAGGATTAGGCATCTGAAATCCAACGTGCACAGGAGATGGTCAGCTAGTCCTGCCGAAAAATGTAATGTGCATGGCCAGCAATGGATTTTCCCATCTCATAATTTATGGCATATTGTGATGATATACCGCAAATATCAGATAGGGGTGGATCCCACCTCTGGAACCTGCTCCTATCTCCAGAACGGCCCCAAAGTGAAGGAGGGAAGCAGGGCTGTGGAGTCGGTAGATAAATGCTCCGACTCCGACTCCTCAGTTTTTTGTACTTCCGACTCCCGACTCCTCTGTATTTAATATGCGAATGTATTTTATACATTCCTTGAAGGAAAGAAAGAAGTTCTTCTAAGCTCTTCTAGCACAGAGAGGTAGTTGGGCAGAAGCTGCTGCCTTCTCCTTTGTGTGCTGATCTTCTGCTGAAGATAGGGCAGTGGGAGGATCCAGGAAGGGACATTTATTTTAAAACATGATTTCCCTAGTAAAATCCCATAGTCATGTTTAAAGTTTAAGATAACATTCTGAGTTTACACGTTTTATAGCCTTAGCTGAATGACAGCAGTTTTTCCAATGGTTTACAGCTTCAGTCTTGTACTATTGACTATCCATTCCCGTCACTTATACAAGTGTCTCTTGTCCTGCAAAACACATATTTACTTAATCCCTTATCAGTGAGAGGCTAGGTAAACCATGGGCATTGTGTTCCCTGTAACATCAGAACACAACACAATGGAAAGTATATGTATTGCCACTCCTAATTGTGCATTGCGTGCCATATAGTGAAGCATATGAAAAGCATGCTTCTTCACATCACTGAACGCGTTTGTTTTGCGGTTATGTGAGGCACTGCATGCATTGGCCTTTATTCTTACAGTAGAGAAGTCATTAATTATAACTGTTTATGAATTCGGACATTTAAACTTGCTTTTTTTTTTTTATTCCAATTTAAATTTAGTAGGAGTCGGAGTCGGTTCATTTTTTGCCGACTCCGACTCCAGGTACCCAAAATTGGCTCCGACTCCGACTCCTCGACTCCACAGCCCTGGAGGGAAGACTGCGCATGCACAGCGTCCTCTCCACTTACTGCTATAGCTTACTACTACTGCTGAGCCAGGGCATGGCTATTTGCAGAACTCCGCTATTTGCGCAAGCTGCGCTCCATTTACTTTGGGGGTCCTGTTCTGGAGATAGGAGCGGATCCCAGAGCTGAGACCTGCACCTATCATATATTTTTGGCATATCCTAGTGATATGCCATAAATGCTTAGGTGGCACAACCCCTGCAAGAGTCCTAATTTCTTAAATAATGTATGTTACAGTTCTGTTAATTGCACTTTGTGCCTAGAAAACATCACTATTTGCTAGCTTTATCTTCTCCATATAAATGCACATATATACCAATGACGTAAAGCTCAGCCACACAAAGTGACATATCAGGTGACAATTCCCAGTGACAAAGGCACTGGATCTAGCTTTAACCTTCATATTTTCCTGCATTCAAGCTTGGCATCTATGGGAAAGGAAGTACAATTGTCTTCAGCAATGTACGACACAAATACATTGTGACTGATAGTCCTGTGAGTTAGCCTTCTGCCTCGTTCTCTGCGTATCTGCTCCTAACACATCTCTAATGGCCCACTGAAGTCTATTGGTAACCTGTCTTTTTGGTCTGCTTACCTAAACATCTGCCCTACTTCTTGAAATCCTCATGGATATACTGGATGTGCAGTCTACCCTGCTTTTTCTTGCATATGTGTGTTGCATAATGTTTTAGAGTCACAGTTTTAGATATTGATGACCTGTCCTTCGTATAATTCATTGCTATCAGATCAGTGAATATCCAACGCACACCCGCCATTCAGCTGTCCTCAGCAGTTGCCGGCGCCGTTCATAACAGTGGACTGCACCGTCCACTGTGTACTGGCTTACTGTCACTTGACCAACTGATGGCTGGGGGTGCTGGGTGTCAGATCCTCCCCAATCTGATACTGATAACCTAATTTAAGATTGGAGTGGTTCCCTCTACTTGTAGAGTTGCCTAAAGGGGCACATTACACTGCTCTACAGTAGATGGTAATGATGTGATCCTGCCTATGATATGCCATCATGGCTGAGCAGCCTGACATACGCCAGAGTGTAATTTTGTAGTGAGGCCCCTTGACCCGCTAGGCAGCTCTTCAAGTGGAGGCAACCAGTCCTGCTCACATTCTAGGAAAAGTTGCTGGTGGCCATTTTAAATCCTTCCCGGAGGACCCCTTTAAGAGATGGCACCAAGAAACACTATGGGAAGAAGACAAGCTAGTGTAGGCAGTACATTGCTCTAGCCATTTTTCTGCTAGGAAACCTTGGGTCCTGGAATTAATGTCAATGCTTCTTTGACATGTACCACCTACCTAAACATTGCTGCGGACAAGTAAACCCTTCATCAGCAGTAGCATCTTTGAGCAGGACAATGGGTTGCTTAGGAATGGTTTGAGGAAATAATAAAGAGGTCAAGGTTTTGATGTGGCCTCTAAATTCTCCAGATCTCAATCTGATTAAGCATCTGTGGGATGTGCTAGAAAAACACGTCTGATCCATGGAGGCCACACTTCACAAGTTACAGGATTTAAAGTATCTGCTGCTAATGTTAGTGCCAGATAGCACAGGATGCCTTCAGAGGTCTTGTAGAGTTCATGTCTTCATGGGTCAGAGCTATTTTGGTGTATGAGGGTGACCTACACAATATTAGGCTAATTTAACACAAGCACTTAGTTTCCGACAGGCTGTTCTGGCAGGGAGCAGCCGGCAGGATCTCTGTATTTGGCAGTGCCGGAAGCTTGTCTTCATCGCCGTCCGGCCCCATTAACTTTAATAGGGACTGGGAGAGATCTGGCCGCAATCCGGCAAATACGCTGAGAATTGCTTCGCACAGTGGTTCTCTTCCGGCTGATTCTCGGCATATTTGCCGGGTTGCGGATTGATGTCTGCCGGTCCTCATTATACTTAATGGGGCTGGAGGGTGAGGTTTAAGCTTCTGGCAATGCCGGAAAGCAGAGAGATCCGGCAGGCTGATCAAAACGCGTCAGCAAAATGTTCACTGTGAGTAGCACAAATGCATTGCTGTTCCAAAATTGATGGGGCACAGGATTAGGCATCTTCCTTGCTCTTATGGCTGTATGTCGAAGAGATTTAACAGCAGGGTACGTTCTACTGACTCCTGTCCCAGAAACGTACGTGTCAGTGTACTCAGAACATCTATAACACTTCGGACACCAGGCTCAATGTGACAGCTTCCCTCTAAAGGGTTTATGAGCTAATCGAACACAAATCCCATCCAGAACAGCCCACCTTGGTGAACTAAAAGTGCTGATTAAGGGTATGTCCACACATTTTGAAAATCCACCTACAAAATTCTTTTTTGCACAGTGTGACGCATTTTTGATGCAGTTTGTCAACCTTTTTAACCAATGGGTGTTTACTTCAGTTTAAAACTGCATTTTCAGCTTGTGATTTTTGTACGCCCAAAAACGTGCAGAAAACACGTGGACACATACTGAGCAGTTTTTTTTTTTTTTTACACTTTTCATTCATTTCATTGGGAGATTCAGAGCAGATTCCACCCCAAAATTAGGCATGCTGGCAGTTTTTTCCACATGCTTTTCCAAGTGCTGCCTCCTATTGAAATGAATGGGAGACCGTTTGAGGCATTTTGGGAGCATTTCTGGATGATTTTGAGGCGGAAACACAATCCCATTGGTCCCAATGCTCTGCTTACATCAGTTTATTGCCAGGAAGGGACAATTGTCTGCTCAGCAGTGTAAAGGGCCCTTAGATTTGTGGTCCGCAAATCATGGATCGGCAAAATATGGATGCGGTCCATGCGCCCTCTGCATTTTTTTTAGCAGAACCATTGACTTCAATGGGTCTGTGGTCTGTATTTTGTGGACATATTCTATCTATTTGCAGAACAGACAGTAAGATGGGGAAAGTACACAGTTAATAAAGATGGAGACATACTTGCCCTCATATGTAAGTCTGTATCATACCCATTATGATTTTTGTGTTATGTATCAATATACGTCTACATATTACAACTACCAATAAAAAGTGGTCACGTTTCTTCAGGCTCCACTGACTTCAATAGAGAAAATACGGTACAAGTGTACACCGCAAAATAGCATTGACCAACATAACTTCTGTATATGACACAGTTGTATAAAGAGGTGTGCTGTGCGATGATATTATTATCCAAAAGCCCCATATCACAGCTCCATATCACAGCTCCATATCCCAGCCCCATATCACAGCTTGATATCACAGCTCCATATCACAGCTCCATATCACAGCCCCATATCACAGCTCCATATCACAGCTCCATATCACAGCTCCATATCACAGCTCCATATCACAGCTCCATATCACAGCTCCATATCACAGCTTCATATCACAGCTCCATATCACAGCTCCATATCACAGCTTCATATCACAGCTCCATATCACAGCCCCATATCACAGCTCCATATCCCAGCCCCATATCACAGCCTCATATCACAGCCCCATATCACAGCTCCATAACACAGCTCCATATCACAGCTCCATATCCCAGCCCCATATCACAGCTTGATATCACAGCTCCATATCACAGCCCCATATCACAGCTCCATATCACAGCTCCATATCACAGCCCCATATCACAGCCCCATATCACAGCCCCATATCACAGCTCCATATCACAGCTCCATATCACAGCTTCATATCACAGCCCCATATCCCAGCTCCATATCCCAGCCCCATATCACAGCTCCATATCACAGCCCCATATCACAGCCCTGTACGTTCAATCATTTAAAAAAAAAAAAAAACGTTCAGATGGGTAATGAGTCCCAGATAATTACGGTCAATCCTCCATCTTCCCTCCTTCAAAATCCACGACTAGGGTCTGGTGCCAAGTTGGTGGAAGCATACCACCTGTCTTCTACTGACTGGCCAGTGCCACTGAGGAAAAGATAAGTTATCTCGAAACGCGCCTGGGCGGAATACCTGTGTGTAAAACAAGTACACAATATACATGGCCATGTATTAAATTTTACCATCAATAAAGTTATTTTCCCTTTACTTACGAAGCGCATAGACGGACGAAATCTCACGAGAATTGGGACGAGATCCCGAAAGACGCTGCAAACCGAAACCAACGAGGTTGGAGCGTGGTGGAGCTGTGGGACGCCACTGAAAGTATCACTACAAGTAAAAAAGCTTCACCTAATCAGCGCAATGTACCGTGAGTACTAAATGTGTACATTATATCCCCTTTAGACTGGTGAACTTACCAACCTTAAAAGTTTGGGACTACGTAGAAACTGTGTCCCCTTATACAGAGACCAGAAGCTCTACATGTATGGACTGACTATATGTCAATTACTACCGGAATTCTACCTATGCAAACATGTCTCTACACAAATAGAGAATTTGAATAGTATTCCTGCTATAGTGTGAATAATTGATGTGTTTTTACATTTTTAGTGAAAAGTTTTATTAACGATGTACATGAACAGGGTGTATACTGCTTAGGCATACTGCGGTTTTATTGTATAATACATTTGTATGGTTCCACATATCCTCAATATGTTTTCAGTGCCAGGTTAATTCTCCAATAATAATTGTAACATACAGCTGAAACTCGAAAAATTTGAATATCGTGCAAACCTCATTTATTTCAGTAATGCAACTTAAAAGGTGACACTAACATATGAGAGAGACTCATTACATGCAAAGCAAGATATTCCAAGCCTTTATTTGTTATAATTTGGATGATTATGGCTTACAGCTTATGAAACCCCAAAGTCACAATCTCAGGTACCCTTTGGTCAGGGGGTATGGATTATAGCTGACTAGAGTGGGACACTGAGCCTAGAATATTGAACCTTTTCACAATATTCTAATTTTAAGTTGCATTAATGTTTCATCTGTAAACTGCCCCTATTCCTCAACAGAATCCCATAAGTGTCTGATATACATACATCTACTACAGTTATACTTAAAGTCTAACTAATCTTTCAACAAACTCTGCATTAACCAGTAGTACAGTGTGTGTACACGAGGAATAACACTATTTCTGCCACTATATGACTTGTATCTGGCATTTTTAGCAGATTTCCTCTGTGCATCCTGAATTACTAGTTTGAAGTTCTCCCAGAGATAAGTGGAGGAGACTAGCTGCCATCTATTGCACAAAGAAAGTAAAGGAGAATCTGCTTCCCAAGCTTCTCTTAGGCTTTCACACATCTGGTGTGAAACTCCGGCATGGCCATTCCAGCAGTCAAGCGAAGGAATGGCCTGACAAAATTGCAGCATGCAGTGGTTTGTGTCCAGCCAGTTCTGCTTGTATGCCGGAATGCGTCCAGATTTTGCCAGACCCCATTATACTTAAAAGGACTGGTGGACATTCCGTCCCCATCCAGCAACGCCGGATCCTGGCAATTCCAGCAGGCTGTTCTGTGCTGGAACAGCCTGCCGGAATCCAAACTGTAGGTGTGAAAGTAGCTTTACTTGCTAAGAAGCAGCCCCAAGATCATGGAGGACATTACAGAGAGGTCACAACGTGTGTATATATGTGACTATAGCACTTGTGCTCCTATGTAATGGTGCAGTCTCTTTAGTGTCTCTCTTTGCATCCCATCTTACTCATTCTGCTGCTCACTCCTCCCCTCCCCTCTCCATATACTTGTATTGACATGTGTAATACAATTCTCCTGAGAAGCTGCTCTGCCTTGAGACTGAATTCAAAGCATTTTATTTTCAAGGTGAAAAGCAATTAGCAAGGAGGAGGGAGAGGTAAACAGCTGATAACATGAGAACTAGACATTTCTCACTGATAAAACATATTGCAAATTTTCTTGTGGTCATTTGTACTATTGATTTACGTAAAGTCATGTGAAAGTACAGTGACTCCGTAAAGGAATTATGATGGGCAAATGTCAGACCCCTCCAGGAGCAGGTGTAAAGAGGACTTGTTACCATGAAATTATGGCGATCTGTAGACAGCATGTTATAGAGCAGGAGAAGCTGAGCAGACTGATATAGTTTTACAGAATAAGGGCTCATGCCTACAAATGTAAGGGCCCCGTGCCCATGCTGCGGACCGCAAATTGCGGTCCGCAATGCACGGGCACCGATTGTGGGGCAGCCGCATGCGGATCACAGACCCATTGGGGTCCGCGATCCGCATCCGACGGTTCGAATTGCAAAATAGTAGTGCATACACTACTTTTTTGCGGTGCGGAGGCACGGCCAGAAACACTACGGAAGCACTCTGTAGTGCTTCCGTGGGGTTCCGATCCATGCCTCCGTTCCACATCTCCGTGATTGTGGACCCATTGAAGTGAATGGGTCCGCGATCCGTGGTGCACAAGGCCGAAGCCCATGTATTGCGGACCCCCTGTATGTGGGCTACAATACAGCCACGGTGGGGCAACGGCCGTGTGCATGAGCTCTGAGAATCAGTAAAACTTGTCATTTATTCATAAACCTCAGCTTTTTTCAGTCATGTGGGTGGTGATCCTGCTCAGTGACTGATAGCCTTCCAGTATCGCTGTGCACATAGATATAGGACTCAGTAGGACCACCTACTGGACTCCTGAGCCTAGAATGACCAGTTTGCCAGGTTCACTTTAATATTACTGTACGAGCTAGAAAATAGGCTACTAGAGATACATCAGCAGAGGACAGCCCATAAAGTTACGAAGGCATCAGCAGAAAATTGCTATGTATATTGTCACGCGCAGATAAAAGTGTTTTTTCTACGGGAGTTTTTATCACTTGTTTAATAAAGGCCATCATTTTTATTAGGAAGCTGGAATTTGTTCCTCTTTTTTTGATTTAATTATGGTGATGCCACACAGGGAATAGTCATGCAGATCACATGACCTATTTCAGGCGTATATGTGATGTAACTGCTTCTATGCTGCTACAACAGCTTACTTTCTCCGACATCAGTCTCCTCAATACAAGGATCCGATAGTTATCTAAGTGGCTATACATGTGGGGACAGGTATGTCGCATTGTTCTGCCATCTGTTGGTGTCACGATCAGTGTGGGGGAAAAACTCCACACTAAACACAGGAGGGACGGGGAACAGTAACTGGGCCTGGAAACTAGGGAAGGAACAGGTCACCTCCTCAACAACCCTAATCCGGGCCCTAACTACCTATCAAATATGAATTGACCTTGAAGGTAGGAATATTCATATGCTGGATACCTAGGCCCTTATATCCCTATAAGGCCCTGGAATGAGGTTAGGACCAGAGACAACCCATTCCTCCCCAGATGGACGAATGGAAGTCTCTGTCTAAGGCCCAGATACAAACAACAGGGAATATAACAAACACAAAACAATAACTCCAGATAAGCCAGATTTTTGTAATAAGTGAATACCGCGATCGGATGAATCGCCCCTTCCAACCAATGACGCCATTCCTAAAAAGCAAATTTAATGGCCAGCAACTCTCTCTTACCCACATCATAATTTTTCTCAGCGGAGAATAGTTTTTTCGAGAAAAATGCACATGGTCACCATTTACCAGGTAATGGGCCCTGTAACAAAACTGCTCCTACCTCCACCTCGGATGCGTCCACTTCCATAATAAACGGTTGTGACACATCTGACTGCACCATTATGGGAGCCGAAGAGAAGCATTCCTTAATCGCAGAAAAGGCTTGCAACGCCGAATCAGACCATACAGAGACATTTGTCCCTTTCTTAGTCATGTCCGTTAAGGGTTTTACTATTGTCGAATAACTCTTAATACATTTTCGGTAATATTTGGTGAATCCTAAAAACCGAGCCCTTTCTTCAAACTCTCGGCAATATATTCTCTCATGGCCTGCCTTTTAGGTTCAGAAAGATTATACAACCTAGATTTAGGCAATTTAGCCCCGGGAATAAGCTTGACAACTAAATAATCACACCCACTCTCTGGCTCTTGTCCCCAGAGGAGTGTGGACGCAACTTAAAGTACCATTTGCACGCTCACCAGAACCGAATAAAATTATCACTCCCATCCGGGAGAGCAACTTTAGGTTCAGAACAGGTCAGGTAACCACTACTAGGATCAGCCAACAGTGGTCTCTGCATCTGTGAGACGGTCGTGCGGAGGTCATCCACCTCCAGAGACAGCCCCTGTAGCTGTCTGGTCAGTGCAGCGATAACATCCATGGCTGAACTGATACAGACAACAAAATGACGGTTATTTGGCGGTTTATAATGTCACGATCAGTGTGGGTGGGGGATAAACTCCACACTAAACACAGGATGTAAGGGGAACAGTAATTGGGCCTGAAAACTAGGGAAGGAACAGGTCACCTCCTAAACAACCCTAATCCAGGCCCTAACTACCTATCAATATGAATAGACCTTGAAGGTAGGAATATTCATATGCTGTATACCTTGGCCCTTATATCCCTATAAGGCCCTAGAATGAGGTTAGGACCAGAGACAACCCATTCCTCCCCAGATGGACGAATGGAAGTCTCTGTCTCAGGCCCATATACAAACAACAGGGAATATAACAAACACAAAACAATAAGAAAAGACAAGACTTATCTGAAAGTAGAAAACTGGCAACTCCAGAAGCACCACAGAGTACAACCGACCAGCTAGTTAGAAGGCAAGAAGAAAATCTATAAACCGCACCTCCAAGAGTGAGAAGCGGCTACTTATGGGAAAGGCAAATCACCAACAAGCAAGACTTGAAGCAAGGGGTGTGGCATTCACCAAAACACAGACACAATAAGATCCACAGGGAACTTGTCAATTTAACCCACGAGTTGCCAGTCTCTCCGATCTCTTGGTACCTGCCACGGAAACATCCGTGACAGTTGGCATTCCTGTCGCATTTTAGTATATAATGTTCTTAATGTCATTAACAGAGTATTGCCGTCAGTGTACTATATGCTTATTGGATCTTACCCCTAATTAAAAATTACATACATGTACACCACCTGCCACAGAATCACCTACATCACTGTGACAGCCATGTCTGTGCAATCACGCTGGTGCCTGACCAGCTGGGATCAGAGAGGAAGCCAATCCTGATTGTTTAACCCCTTAGATATCACAGAGAGGAGAGACCATGACATCTAAGAGGTTTGACACAGTGGTTGGTACCAATGAAAACATCAACTCATCCTACACAAAAGAAAAACGTCACACAGCTTCAGCGGTGAAAAAATAAAACCGCTCACCCTTTTCAAGTTGTCTATACAGTTGGATCTGGTGTTGGGGAAGACTGTATTTTTATTTTAACTAAGCAACATTTCCATTCAATAAGGGAACAACGCTGGATGACACCCTCTCTCGGAGATCTAATGATGTCACCCTTTAATAAAAGGGCTATGTTTAATTTGAGGGGAAGGGGGATTTTTTGTAACAGTCTAGAATGAATAACTAAGATATACAGGTGGTGTATATGAATGACCATGATGTACAGGCGGTGTATATAAATGAACCTGATGTACAGGCGATGTCTATGAATGACCATTACAGACAGTGTATATAAATGAACATGATGTACAGGCGATGTCTATGAATGACCATGACATATAGGCAGTGTATATAAATGAACATGATGTACAGGCGATGTCTATGAATGACCATGACATACAGGCAGTGTAAATAAATGAACATGATGTACAGGCGATGTCTATGAATGACTATGACATACAGGAGGTGTATATGAATGAACAAGATGTACAGGCAGTGTAGTGTATATGAATAAAAGTGCCATATAGGCGGTGTATTTGAATGACCGTGACATACAGGAGGCGTATATCAATGAACGTGACGTACAGGTGGCGTCTTATTAATAACACATTACAGTAACATAAATCTATTTAATAGGATACAATAACATATAGTTTAAAAAATATAAATTCATAAAAAAGGATCACAAATTCATTGTCTTAATGTTGCATGCGTGAGCTCCGCATGTTAATGCGATAAAAAAAAAAAAAAAAAAGATGGCATCTATGAATGAATGACCGTACAGGTGGTGTATATGAATGAATGTGACAGGCGGTGTATATGAATTAACGTAACGTACAGGCGGTGTATATGAATGTGACATACAGGCGGTGTATATGAATGAACATGACCTACAAGCAGTGGATATAAATGAACCTGATGTACAGGCGATGTCTATGAATGACCATGACATACAGGCAGTATATATAAATGAACATGATGTACAGGCGATGTCTACGAATGACCATGACATACAGGAGGTGTATATAAATGAACATGATGTACAGGAGATGTCTATGAATGGCCATGACATACAGGAGGTGTATATAAATGAACATGATGTACAGGCAGTGTAGTGTATATGAATAAACGTGCCATACAGGCGGTGTATTTGAATGACAGTGACATTCAAGAGGCGTATATGAATGAACGTGAAGTACAGGTGGCATCTAGGAATGAACGTGACGTACAGGTGAGGTCTTATTAATAACACATTACAGTAACATAAATCTATTTAATAGGATACAATAACATATAGTTTAAAAAATATAAATTCATAAAAAAGGATCACTAATTCATTGTCTTAATGTTGCATGCGTGAGCTCCGCATGTTAATGCGATAAAAAAAAAAAAAAAAAAGATGGCATCTATGAATGAATGACCGTACAGGTGGTGTATATGAATGAATGTGACAGGCGGTGTATATGAATTAACGTAACGTACAGGCGGTGTATATGAATGTGACATACAGGCGGTGTATATGAATGAACATGACCTACAAGCAGTGTATATAAATGAACCTGATGTACAGGCGATGTCTATGAATGACCATGACATACAAGCAGTGTATATAAATGAACATGATGTACAGGCGATGTCTATGAATGGCCATGACATACAGGAGGTGTATATAAATGAACATGATGTACAGGCAGTGTAGTGTATATGAATAAACGTGCCATACAGGCGGTGTATTTGAATGACAGTGACATTCAAGAGGCGTATATGAATGAACGTGAAGTACAGGTGGCATCTAGGAATGAACGTGACGTACAGGTGGCGTCTTATTAATAACACATTACAGTAACATAAATCTATTTAATAGGATACAATAACATATAGTTAAAAAAAATATAAATTCATAAAAAAGGATCACTAATTCATTGTCTTAATGTTGCATGCGTGAGCTCCGCATGTTAATGCAATAAAAATAAGACGGCATCTATGAATGAATGACCGTACAGGTGGTGCATATGAATGAATGTGACGTACAGGCGGTGAATATGAATTAACGGGACGTACAGGCGGTGTACATGAATGAATGTGATGTACAGGCGGCATACATGAATGAATGTGACATAAAGGTGGCATACATGAATGAACTTGACGTACAGGCACATTTATTCATATACACCGCCTGTACGTCAAGTTCATTCATGTATGCTGCCAGTACATCACATTCATTCATATACACTGCCTGTTACATCAACCTCATTCATATACACCGCCTGTATGTTACCTTCATTCATATACACCGCCTGTATGTCACATTCATTCATATACACCGCCTGTATGTTACATTTATTCATATACAGCGGTGTATATGAATTAATGTGATGTACAGGCGGTGTATATGAATGAATGTGACATACAGGCGGTGTATATGAATGAACGTGACATACAGGTGGTGTATATGAATGAATGTGACATACAGGAGGTGTATATGAATGAACGTGACGTACAGGCGGTGTATATGAATTAACGTAACGTACAGGCGGTGTATATGAATGAACGTAACGTACAGGCGGTGTATATGAATGAATGTGACATACAGGCAGTGTATATGAATGAACGTGACGTACAGGCGGTGTATATGAATGAAGGTGACGTACAGGCGGTGTATATGAATGAATGTGATGTACAGGCGGTGTATATGAATGAACGTGACGTACAGGCGGTGTATATGAATGAACGTGACGTACAGGCGGTGTATATGAATGAACGTGACATACAGGTGGTGTATATGAATGAATGTGACATACAGGTGGTGTATATGAATGAACGTGACGTAAAGGCGGTGTATATGAATGAATGTGATGTACAGGCGGTGTATATGAATGAACATAACGTACAGGCGGTGTATATGAATGAACGTGGTGTACAGGCGGTGTATATGAATGAATGTGACGTACAGGCAGTGTATATGAATGAACGTAACGTACAGACGGTGTATATGAATGAACGTGACGTACAGGCGGCATACATGAATGAACTTGACGTACAGGCGGTGTATATGAATGAACGTAATGTACAGGCGGTGTATATGAATGAACGTAATGTACAGGTGGTGTATATGAATGAATGTGACATACAGGCGGTGTATATGAATGAACGTGATGTACAGGCGGTGCATATTAATAAATGTGACATATAGGCGGTGTATATGAATGAATGTGACATACAGGTGGCATACATTAATGAATGTGACATACAGGCGGTGTATATGAATGAACGTGATGTACTGGCGTGTATATGAATGAACGTGACATACAGGTGGTGTATATGAATGAACGTGACGTACAGGCGGTGTATATGAATGAACGTAACGTACAGGCGGTGTATATGAATGAATGTAACGTACAGGCGGTGTATATGAATGAATGTGACATACCGCCTGTACGTTACGTTCATTCATATACACCGCCTGTACGTCAAGTTCATTCATGTATGCCGCCTGTATGTCACATTCATTTATATACACCGCCTGTATGTCATATTCATTCATATATGCCGCCTGTATGTCACATTCATTCATATACACCGCCTGTATGTCACATTCATTCATATACACCGCCTGTACGTCACGTTTATTCATATACACCGCCTGTATGTCACATTCATTCATATACACCGCCTGTATGTCACGTTCATTCATGTATGCCGCCTGTACGTCACCACCTGAACGTGACATACAGGTGGTGTATATGAATGAAGGTGACGTACAGGCGGTGTATATGAATGAACGTGACGTACAGGCGGTGTATATGAATGAACGTCACGTACAGGCGGTGTATATGAATGAATGTGACGTACAGGCGGTGTATATGAATGAATGTGACGTACAGGCGGTGTATATGAATGAACGTGATGTACAGGCGGTGTATATGAATGAACGTGATGTACAGGCGGTGTATATGAATGAACGTGATGTACAGGCGGCATACCTGAATGAACGTGACGTACAGGTGGTGTATATGAATTAACGTGACGTACAGGCGGTGTATATGAATGAATGTGACATACAGGCAGTGTATATGAATGAATGTGACATACAGGCGGCATATATGAATGAATGTGACATACAGGCGGCATACATGAATGAACTTGACGTACAGGCGGTGTATATGAATGAACGTAACATACAGGCGGTGTATATGAATGAATGTGACGTATAGGCGGTGCATATGAATGAATGTGACGTACAGGCGGTGTATATGAATTAACGGGACGTACAGGCGGTGTACATGAATGAATGTGATGTACAGGTGGCATACATGAATGAATGTGACATAAAGGTGGCATACATGAATGAACTTGACGTACAGGCACATTTATTCATATACACCGCCTGTACGTCAAGTTCATTCATGTATGCTGCCAGTACATCACATTCATTCATATACACTGCCTGTTACATCAACTTCATTCATATACACCGCCTGTATGTTACCTTCATTCATATACACCGCCTGTACGTCACGTTCATTCATATACACCGCCTGTACGTCACCTTCATTCATATACACCACCTGTATGTCACGTTCATTCATGTATGCCGCCTGTACGTCACCACCTGAACGTGACATACAGGTGGTGTATATGAATGAAGGTGACGTACAGGCGGTGTATATGAATGAACGTGACGTACAGGCGGTGTATATGAATGAATGTGACATACAGGCCGTGTATATGAATGAATGTGACATACAGGCGGTGTATATGAATGAATGTGACATACAGGCGGTGTATATGAATGAACGTCACGTACAGGCGGTGTATATGAATGAATGTGACGTACAGGCGGTGTATATGAATGAATGTGACATACAGGCGGTGTATATGAATGAATGTGACATACAGGCGGTGTATATGAATGAATGTGACATACAGGCGGTGTATATGAATGAATGTGACATACAGGCGGTGTATATGAATGAATGTGACATACAGGCGGTGTATATGAATGAATGTGACATACAGGCGGTGTATATGAATGAACGTGACATACAGGAGGTGTATATGAATGAACGTGACGTACAGGCGGTGTATATGAACTAACGTAACGTACAGGCGGTGTATATGAATGAACGTGACGTACATGCGGTGTATATGAATGAACGTGACGTACAGGCGGTGTACATGAATGAACGTAACGTACAGGCAGTGTATATGAATGAATGTGACGTACAGGCGGCATACATGAATGAACTTGACGTACAGGCAGTGTACACGGATGAACGTGATGTACAGGCGGTGTATATGAATGAATGACATACAGGCGGTGTATATGAATGAATGTGACATACAGGCGGTGTATATGAATGAATGTGACATACAGGCGGTGTATATGAATGAACGTCACGTACAGGCGGTGTATATGAATGAACGTCACGTACAGGCGGTGTATATGAATGAATGTGACATACAGGCGGTGTATATGAATGAATGTGACATACAGGCGGTGTATATGAATGAATGTGACATACAGGCGGTGTATATAAATGAATGTGACATACAGGCGGCATACATGAATGAACTTGACGTACAGGCGGTGTATATGAATGAACGTAACGTACAGGTGGTGTATATGAATGAATGTGACGTACAGGCGGTGTTTATGAATGAACGTGATGTACAGGCGGTGTATATGAATGAACGTGATGTACAGGCGGTGTATATGAATGAACGTGATGTACAGGCGGCATACCTGAATGAACGTGACGTACAGGCGGTGTATATGAATGAACGTGACGTACAGGCGGTGTATATGAATGAATGTGACATACAGGCGGTGTATATGAATGAATGTGACATACAGGCGGCATATATGAATGAATGTGACATACAGGCGGCATACATGAATGAACTTGACGTACAGGCGGTGTATATGAATGAACGTAACATACAGGCGGTGTACATGAATGAATGTGACATACAGGCGGTGTATATGAATGAATGTGACGTACAGGCGGTGTATATGAATGAACGTAACGTACAGGCGGTGTATATGAATGAATGTGACGTACAGGTGGTGTATATGAATGAATGTGGCGTACAGGCGGTGTATATGAATGAATGTGACATACAGGCGGCATACATGAATGAACTTGACGTACAGGCAGTGTATATGAATGAACGTGACGTACAGGCGGTGTATATGAATGAATGTGACATACAGGCGGTGTATATGAATGAATGTGACATACAGGCGGTGTATATGAATGAATGTGACGTACAGGCGGCATACATGAATGAACTTGACGTACAGGCGGTGGTGTACGCGGATGAACATTCTGAGTTATGTGGGTATGTGTGCAGCGCTGTGTCCTGGGAAATGAAGCAGGATGAGCAGCAGTGTGACAGGCCCTCCTCCATCTCTTCCATGTCCCAGCTGAATAACATTACAAGCTCCAGATGTGTAGCCACTGGGGAGACAGATGTTTTGTCACAGTCCCTTACCTGGAGCTGAAGAGCGAGTATTCCGCCTCTACCCACCCCGGCAGGACCCTGCGGGCACAGCGGATACATAGCTGGTAAAGTCCGGGGAAGAAGAGGAACCCGGCAGCCAAGACGTGCCACATCGTGCCCACTATCACCTCGACTAATGCCCAAGTCCGGGAGCCGCCTGCCAACACTAAAGCCCGCCCATATTACGTCACTAGCGTCTAACACCGCTCATTTGGCACGCCCCAAAGATGTGATTGGCCAACCTCCGGCCTCAGTCACGAAGGCCACGCCCTCTCGCCGAATTCACTGTGATCCGAAGCATCGTTTCACGGCGCTGGGGAATGGAAGTAGTTAATGATGGTAAAGGGCTTCAGGCTGTAGTCTGGAGGCTTTATACAGAGGCGAGAGCTATACCGCCACACATGAACTCGGTGTAATCCAGTGTAGCGTGCGTCACATTCTGTAGGGTAGAGGGATTATGCAGGAGTAGTGGGTTCGCTTCAGGGTAGAAACTATAGCCCCAAGAATGACAAGCCCCATAATCTGCACATGATCAGATTTTTAAGCACCTAGCTCCAGTCTGTGGTATGTGGGAAGGACATAAAAGACTCAAAACAAATATTGTTTAGCCACATAAAACCTGAAAAATCCGATCAAGTTGCATAGCATAATTGTGTGATGCCTACAGTTTGTCGAGGTTCCAGTTATTGCCACTTGGGCAGAATCCTTGAACTGAGAGACCTTGGTCATCACTCTGGCAGATCACTGTGGGCCTAGGCTGAGATGCACTCTTCAACGCTACGTGTCCCAGTGTTTGGAAGAACAAAGACTAACTGAAATGACAGCAAGAGGTGCAACGAGGTGAACGTCTGCATGGATGGATCATCTGGTTAGAAGAATGCCTTGTAGTGATGTATTCTGTACTGCAAGTGAAATGGGGCGTCACATCACAAGTCGTCGGTGGCAAATACTGTCTACACAAACCATCAGAAGGTGTGTAAGGCTGAGTTCTCATCAGCGTTCAGCCTTTCCGTTCTCCTGCTCCTATACGGACCCTATAGACTATAATGGGGTCCGTTAGGAAGATTTTTGAAGTGGAGACAAACGTCCTGCGCGCACAACTTTTATAGCCGCTTCAAAAATCTTCCTCTGAGCGGAAACCTAACAAACTCCATTATAGTCTATGGGGTCCTTAGGTTCCGTCGGGCTCAGTTATGTGCCGAATCCGTCCTTTCCTACAACGGAGCAGGAGAACGGAAAGGCGGAACTCAGCCTTAGGCCTATTGCACACGACTGTATGGCTTTTTCAGTATTTTGCGGTCCGCACAAAACAGTTCCGCAAAAAATACGGATGACGCCCGTGTGCATTCCGTTTTTTGCAGAACGGAACAGCAGCTGGCCCCTGATAGAACAGCACTATCCTTGTCCGTTATACAGACAATAATAGCATATGTTCTATCTTTGAACGGAACGGAAATACTGAAAAGGAAGGCATACGGAGCACCTTCCGTTTTTTTTTTTTTGCGGATCCATTGAAATGAATGGTTCCGTATACGGAACGCCAAAAAACGAACGTAAACGGGGGAAAAAACAGTCCTTAGTGCGTGTATGTCTGTGTGGTGCTCATCTTCAGTACTAACTATACCAAGATATTTAGAATATTTTCTTACCGTTTGTATTATAATTGGCATATCATTACCGTGTCCATCCACCCCGTGATCTCTGTATTTCCACAGCCTTTCCTTCTTGGTGTTGCAGTTTCAATGCTGAGGAGCGTACATATATCTGAGACATTGGTGGCCCGTCTCCAGAAGAGAGCTGAGAGCCGGCCATGTGGGCTTGTTTAGCAATGTTGTGTGAAAACAAAGCCGGCAGAGAAATAATACCGTGCGGCTTGTCTGCGACAAGGATTGAATAACAGCGCGGCTAATCTTTATGCAGATCAGCCATGCATGAGCTTGTGGGCATAGACTCCGTCCTCACACCTTGGTTTTGGAGGAGCTGTTTTTATTTTATTTTTTTACTATATATCACGCACTTGGATATGTCTAACCATTGGCTATCATTGTCACAGAGAGTGCATACCCTCTTGTATTTATAGCAGGCTTTGATTAATATGCTGGATGTTAACGCAGTGCCCATCGGCCCCCCATTGACTGTGCAGCGTTTTTTGTCCAGTGAACACTTGGATATTTGCTGGGTAGCTGCCAGCTCTCTGCCAGACCTCATTATAGTCGATGGGTCCGACAGGTATTGCGTTAACATCCGGCAATGCTTGCCAACACGGTGCCGGGAGGTACGCCATTTGCATGCCAGACTAGGCAAATGGTGTGCATGGAATAGGAATTTTCCTCCTTAGCCAGAATCAATGTTGCTCCTGATAAAATGTGGCATGAAACGTGTTGAGGACACACATAGGAGGGACACAAGGACAGGGACTTAGAAATAAGAGGTCTCTGTAGTACACAGGCTGATACTGTGTCTGTGTAGAGCTGTACAAGCGTATGACACCGACCCTGAGGGGTGTCTTGAGCCTGCACTGAAATCTGTGCTGGTGTATGTATAAGGCCTCTTTCACACTTGCGTTGTCCGGATCCGGCGTGTACTCCACTTGCCGGAATTACACGCCGGATCCGGAAAAACGCAAGTGTACTGAAAGCATTTGAAGACGGATCCGTCTTCAAAATGCTTTCAGTGTTACTATGGCAGCCAGGACGCTATTAAAGTCCTGGTTGCCATAGTAGTAGTGGGGAGCGGGGGAGCGGTATACTTACAGTCCGCACGGCTCCCGGGGCGCTCCAGAATGACGTCAGAGCGCCCCATGCGCATGGATGACGTGCCATGCGATCACATGATCCATGCGCTTGGGGCGCCCTGACGTCACTCTGGAGCGCCCCGGGAGCCGCACGGATGGTAAGTATACGGCTCCCCGCTCCCCACTACACTTTACCATGGCTGCCAGGACTTTAGCGTCCCGGCAGCCATGGAATCGGCAATGCACCGAAACGACGTTTAGCTTAAGGCCGGATCCGGATCAATGCCTTTCAATGGGCATTAATTCCGGATCCGGCCTTGCGGCAAGTCTTCAGGATTTTTGGCCGGAGCAAAAAGCGCAGCATGCGGCGGTATTTTCTCCGGCCAAAAAACGTTCCGTTCCGGAACTGAAGACATCCTGATGCATCCTGAACGGATTTCACTCCATTCAGAATGCATGGGGATAATCCTGATCAGGATTCTTCAGGCATAGAGCCCCGACGACGGAACTCTATGCCGGAAGACAAGAATGCAGGTGTGAAAGAGCCCTAAGTGGCATTTATCACTGCTTATTAGCACTAGCCATACCTCCTTGTACACTTATTGGGAATATTGCTCCTATACAGTGATTTATCTAATCAGGGTGTTGTGTATACATGAGGCTATCTGGTGATATCACTGCGTATTCATAGAGGTGTGTGCAGGTCAAACAATCGATACAGGCCTCTCACCTCTGACTGATACACCCTGTTGCCTGATTTGATGTTGGACTGAGTGGGCTAAGGCCCCAGTTTTATGATACCACTTACCAATAAGTATATTTCTTGTTTTCTTTTAACATTCAATGCAGGCTTGGTTTACTATAAGAAAAATATCCCAAGCTCTGAACATCTCAACACTTTTCAATCCATCATCCGAAAATGAAGGGAGTATGGCAGAACTGCAAACCTATCAAGACTTGGCCGTTCACTGGCAGCCCAGACAAGAAAACATTAATTAGAGAAGCAGCCAAGAGGTTCATGGTCATTCTGGAGGAGCTGCAGGGTCAGTGGGGGGGGGGGGGGGGGGGGTGAAGGTTAAGAGGTTGGCAAACTGTTTGGTTCGTCTGGCCAGGATGTGAGGGGTAGGGTGACTGGGTGGTGGGTTGGTTGGGGTGGGCAGATGGTATCTCGGTCGACGCTGTGGTGTGCTCTCTCTCTTTCCCCCCTCCTCAACACGCCTTGGCAGTGGGCGTTGAAGGCTCTACTAAGGTGCTTGATAATAAATGAATAAAATCTTGACATGGAACATACGTGGAATGGCCTAGACTACCATGCTTACTGCTCGGCATATTCCCGGGGCGTTAGTGTCTATGTCTATAGAAATATGGATTATACTCCAATCGCCCATAGAATCGACAAAGAGGGAAGATTTTTCTTTTTGCATTGTTATGTTCCTCCCCCCCCCCCCTTTTCCATGTGTGTCATGTCATTTTTGGCAGATTTCATTAGTTAATTAGAACATAAGAGCACGATGCCCAGTTTTGGTAATCAGTGATTTTAATGATGTCATGGATTTGGAGGAGAACAGATACTCTAAGGATCACCCTAATAAAGTAGATAAGGGGAAACTAACACCGTTAAGTAGGGTCTCCCGAGAAATGGCATTGACAGACATTTGGCGATACGGGAACAAAAAAGCATTTTTTTGTTTTAGCCGGGCAAATACTGTTATGTCCAGAATAGATTTAGCCTTGGCTAACTTTGATCTCCTAGATTGTGTAACAAAAATGAAATATGAAATCCATACGATATCTGACCACTCTCCAATAGTGGTTACAATAGAAATGGGGAATATTATTAAGAAAACAGGAGTTTTAGATTAAATCCCCATTGGATTAAGCTGGTTAAGGACCAGGAAAATATAACAAGAGAGATCCAAGAATTTTGCCTATTGAACGCCCCTTCAGAACCTATTCATATAGCATGGGACTCTCTCAAAGCGTTCCTGTGTGGGGTGTACATAGCCAAGATTAATTGGAAAAAGAAAGAATTTGCCATAAAAGAATAAGCCCGTAAGAAAAGGGTCCAGAGCCTACAGGGAGACTTACCTCAAAGTATAGGAGTTACTGTGCAATCACAGTTTGAAGAGGCAACATTGGAGTATAAAAAATTTTTACTTGAAAAAGCACAACATAGGGTCTTCTTCACAGGAGCTAAATATTTCTCGCAGGCAGGGAAACTAGGAAATCTTTTGTCATCTTTGATCCAAAATCAAAAAAATATTAATAGAATAAAAAATATTAAACTGGCAAATGGAAAGATTATCACCCAAGAGACTAGTGCAATCTATTATCCGTAGAGCCTTTTTGAATACGCAGGTTGAGCAGGGGGGTGGTTCCCGCCCATCCTGTCATTAGACGCCGAAAAGGCGTTTGATAGGGTGGAGTGGGAATACCTCTGGAAGGTAATGTATAGGATGAATATGGGCCAATTTTTCATTAAATGGGTCCAGATCCTATACAATCACCCCAAAGCTAAAATTAATATTAACCCCTTAGGGGCACATGACGTACCGTTACGGCATGTTTCCCGAGTCCTTAAGGACCCATGACGTACCGGTACGTCATGGGTTTAAAATGCGATTGCGGCGCAGCGGGGGTTAATCGGAACAGGATGCCCGCTGAAATCATTCAGCGGGCATCCAGTCACAACGCCGGGGGGGGTCATGTGACCCCCGCGTATCGGCGATCACAGAAAACCGCAGGTCAATTCAGACCTGCGGTTTGCTGCGTTTCCGGTCCATTCGGGTCTCCAGTGACCCGATGAACCGGAAAAAGACTGTGATCGGTGGTGTGATTACACACCACCAATCACAGTCCGTGCATTTGGGAGAGGCGGTGCTGGCCGTGGTGCTGATGCCTGCTGTCCAGGGTGCTGATTGGTGCGGGGAGAGAGGCGCGAGATTCAAACTTCCTGCGCTCCTCTCTCCCCTCCTCTTCCTGTTCAGCACCTGCACCGTGCAGCACAGTCCTCACCAGGCTCCTGCGATCCCCCCATCAGCACCCATCACCCTCCAGGTAGGTTAGGGTCAGTGAGGGAGAGGCACCGTTAGGCAGGGATAGAAGGGAAAAGTTAGTTAGGAAAAAAACAAAAAAAACTTTTATCTAAAAGACCCTAGACCCCCCCTGCCACGTGCTGCCCATGGGTCTAGTGCAAAAACCCAGTGTCGGGCAATACTGGAGTGGGGACGTCCTCTACCAGACCCCGCTCTACAGTATGGTCATGACACGTCCCCTGTTTAAGGCCATCCGGAAATGTCTGCATTATTCAGATAATGCAGCATGTCCTCCCCCCGAGGTGATCCTGCCCATGACCGTCTGTATAAGATACGGCCGGTCATCGATCACTTCGGGGACAGATTTGCGCAGGCCTACGTACCTGGAAGGGAGGTCGCAGTTGATGAGTCTCTCATTGCGTTCAAGGGGAGACTCAGTTTCCGCCAATACATTCCCACTAAGCCAGCGAGGTATGGCGTGAAGCTATACAAAATTTATGAGAGTACCTCAGGGTACCTCATGTGTACGAGGGCCGAGATTCCCGTATTCAACCCCCAGAATGTCCCCCCACTCTGGGTGTTAGCGGGAAACTCGTGTGGGACCTTATGTACCCACTGCTAGATAAGGGGTTACCACTTGTACGTGGATAACTTTTATACTAGCATTCCCTTGTTCCAGTCCCTTGCCGCCAGATCCACGTTCGCTTGTGGGACCGTGCGGAAAAATCAGCCTCCCTGCCCACCCCCTCCAGGTACCTATCCCCAGGGGTGAGACCTGTGCCCTTACCAGTGGAAACCTGTTGCTGGTCAGGTATAAGGACAAGAAGGATGTCCTTGTACTGTCCACAATCCACGGTAACAGCACCACCCCCATCTCTGTCAGAGGTACTGCGGCAACGGTCCTCAAGCCCGATTGTATCGTCGATTGGCAGCACAGAGACATTCCTCCAATTCTATGAAGCAGTCCTCAAGGACCTGATTTTTTCCGACCGAGAAAGAGCAGGCCGGAGTACCTTGGGAATTGGAGGCGCCCGGATCGTCCCTGGCCAACATTTTCCAGGTGTGGTCCCCCATACTGGAAAGAAGGGACGGACCCAAAAAAGATGCAGAATGTGTCACAAGAGGGGGATACGGAAGGACACCACCACTCAGTACTAAATTTTTATAATCCCCAACAGTCCCCTAGAGAACATAAAAAACTATGGCTCTCAGACTTTGGAGACACGGAACCATTTTTTTCCCCAAAAAATATTCGTTTTAGTGCAGGCATCCTCAAACTGCGGCCCTCCAGATGTTGTAAAACTATAACTCCCAGCATGCCCAGACAACCTACAGCCATCAGCAGGGACATGGTGGGAATTGTAGTTTTACAACATCTGGAGGGCCGCAGTTTGAGGATGCCTGCTTAGTGTCTCCAAAGTCTGAGAGCCATACATATTGGGCATCGCCGCATCCGTAAAAATATTCTCAATAAAAATAACATGTAACCCCCGGATGAACAGCGTTAAAAATATAAAATAAGAACGGTGCCAAAATTTCCATTTGAATCCTTTTTTTCCGGTAATAAAGCAAGGGTTAACAGCCAAACAAAACTAAATATTTATTGCCCTGATTCTGTAGTTTGCAGAAACACCCCATATGTGGTCGTAAATGGCTATATAGCCACACGGCGGGGCATAGAACGAAGGGAGCGCAATATGGTTTCTGGAATTTTGATGGACTGGTTTATTTACACCATGTCCCATTAGAAGCCCCCCCTGTTGTAGCCTAGACTAGAAACTCCCAAAAAGTGACCCCATCTAAGAAACTACACCCCTCAAGGTATTTAAAAGTCACTTTACAAACTTTGTTAACCCTTTAGGTGTTCCACAAAACGAAATAGCGAATGTAGAAACAATTTTAGAATTCAAAATTTTTGTTACCTTGCCTCAAAAAAGTGTAATATAGAGCAACCAAAAATCATATTTACCCTAAAATAGTCCCAAAACAACAACTACCTTATCCCGTAGTTTCCTAGATGGGGTCACTTTTATGGAGTTTCTACTCTAGGGGTGCAGCAGGGAGCTTGAAAGGGTACATGGTGTAAATAAACCAGTCCAGCAAAATCTGCCTTCCAAAAAACATATGGCGTTCCGCTTCTTCTATGTCCTGTCGTTTAGCCAAATAGTAGTTTACGACCACATATGGGGTGATTCTGCAAACTACAGAATCAGGGCAACCCATATTGAGTTTTGTTTGGCTGTTAACCTATTTTTTCCAGTAATAAAGTAAGGGTTAAAATGGAAAATTTTCAAAAAAAATAGAAATTCCAAAATTGTTTCTCCATCTGCCATTAACTCTTGTGGAACACCTAAAGGGTTAACAAAGTTTGTAAACCCAGTTTTCAATAACTTGAGGGGTGTACTTTCTTAGATGGAATCACTTTTTTGGAATTTCTATTCTAGGGGTGCAACAGGGGGCTTCAAATGGGACATGGTATAAACAAAACCAGTCCTGCCAAATCTGCCTTCCAAAACCCATATGGCGTTCCCCTCTTTCTACGTGCTCCCGTTTGGCCAAACAGTAGTTTAGGACCACATATGGGGTGTTTTTGCAAACTACAGAATCAGGGCAACCCATATTGAGTTTTTTCTTTTTTGGCAGTTAACCCTTACTTTATTACGGGAAAAAATGGGTTAAAATGGAAAATTTTCAAAAAAATTTAAATTCCAAAATTGTTTCTCCATCTGCCATTAACTCTTGTGGAACACCTAAAGGGTTAACAAAGTTTGTAAACCCAGTTTTCAATACCTTGAGGGGTGTACTTTCTTAGATGGAGTCACTTTTTTGGAATTTCTATTCTAGGGGTGCAACGGGGGGCTTGAAATGGGACATGGTATAAACAAAACCAGTCCTGCAAAATCTGCCTTCCAAAACCCATATGGCGTTCCCCTCCTTCTATGTCCTCCCGTTTGGCCAAACAGTAGTTTACGACCACATATGGGGTGTTTCTGCAAACTACAGAATCAGAGCAACCCATATTGAGTTTTGTTTGGCAGTTAACCCTTGCTTTGTTCCTGGAAAAAATTGATTATATTGGAAAATTTTCAAAAAAATATAAATTCTTAAATTTGATGTCCATTTGCCATGAAGTCTTGTGGAAGACCTAAAGGGTTCACAAAGTTTGTAAATTCAGTTTTGAATACCTTGAGGGGTGTAGTTTCTAGAATGGAAACATTTTTGGGTGGTTTCTATTACATAAGCCTCATAAAGTGACTTCAGACCTGAACTGGTCCATAAAAAGTGGGATTTGGAAAATTTCTGAAAAATTTCAAAATTTGCTTCTAAACTTCTAAGCTATGTAACATCCCCAAAAAATTAAATATCATTCCCAAAATGATACAAACATGAAGTAGACATATGGAGAATGTAAAGTCATCACAATTTTTGGGGGTATTACTATGTATTACAGAAGTAGAGAAACTGAAACTTTGAAATTTGCTAATTTTAAAAAATTTGGGGTAAATTAGGCATTTTTTAATGCAAAAAAATTAACTTTTTTGACCCAATTGTAGCAGTGTCGTGAAGTACAATATGTGACGAAAAAGCAATCTCAGAACGGCCTGGGTAAGTAAAAGCGTTTTAAAGTTATCAGCACTTAAAGTGACACTGGTCAGATTTCCAAAAAACGGCCAAGTCCTTAAGGTGAAATAGGGCTGAGGGTTAATAGGAGTATGGTCTGAACAAATAGAGTTGTATAGAGGAACAAGACAGGGATGTCCCCTCTCTCCTTTATTGTTTGCAGTATTTATAGAACCACTGGCAGCTAAAATTAGATCGGATGAGGGGATCTCCGGTTTTGGTATGAAGGGGACCTCTGACAAGATAAGTATGTATGCAGATGACATCCTTATTTTTTTGGAGAACCCAACATTACAGCTGTCTCATCTTATGGAACTAATAAATAACTTTAGTGATATCTCGGGATATAAAGTTAATTGGGCAAAGTCAGTATTATTACCACTTGATCAGGAAAAAACGCTGAATTCCCCGGGAATAAGGGTATTAAAAACAACAGAATCTATGGAATACTTGGGTATAAAGTTGAGTGTAAGCATATTAGACTTTGTGAGATTGAATGTTACTCCCCTGCTGACTAGATGTAAAAGTAAAATCGGCATCTGGCAGAAGCTATCAATTGGGCAGGCGGATAGAATTGCCTTAATAAAAATGGTTTTGCACCCCAGATTTTGTATATTCTAGCGGCTTGTCCAGTCTGGATAGAGGATCGTTTCTTTAATCATTTGGAACGATTGTTGAATGACTTAATCTGGGGAAGAAAAAGGGTAAAACTCAAACAAAAATATCTCTGGTTAACGGAAGAGGATGGAGGATTATCGGTTCCTTTTTTTCAGGGATATTACTTAGCCTCCTAAGTGCAATGGATAAAATCAGGGGGAAACAATATAATAGACTACTTGGAACGGGGCTTTAGTGGCCCTAAATATGGTATATTCAATATACTCGAGACGGAATTAATCAAAAACAAAGGGAAAAAATGCCTAATATGGCGAATGGTTGACCTTTCGTGGGGTAAGATAAAAAAATATTAGGAATCTCGAACACCCCATACCTCTCACCGTTGTGGTGTAATAGTAACATTGTAGAGTTTCAACTAATCACAGATTTTAAACACTGGGTAAACAACGGTATAATATATGTATCACAGTTAGTAAAGACTGGGATAATAAGAGCACTTACAGAACTATGTCCTGGTGAAAATATAGACTTAATGAGTCAATACCGCTATTATCAATTAAAACACGCATTTGATGCTACACAAAATAGGAAATATTTTACCACAATAAAACAAGAGTTTATAGATTTCTGTCACCAACACACTACAACACCGGTGACCATCTCTCAAGTTTATAGGATAATAAGGAAGGGAATGGGGAAAATACTAAAATGTAAGTGAGGAAAAATTGGTAAAGGATATTGGACTAAACACAATTGAATGGGGGAATATATATATAAATGGGGGAATATATATAAAAAAGACAACGATTTCTAGTAATTTTAGGATTATTTGTCTCAATATTATTCATAGAATACATTTGACCCCAATATTGCTAAGTAAGATTTATAAGGAACGAGAACCAAAATGCTGGAGATACAGTGAAGAGTCTCCCAATTATATTCACATGATATGGACCTGTTCAAGTATGCAATCGTATTGGCAAGAGGTTTTTGGAGCTCTAAGTGCAGAGTCTTTCATATCCCTTCCATATATACCGGAAGTGGCTCTCCTTGGTTGTTTCCTGTCGCCAATTAGGGATAGAGAGAAGAAAAGAGTTTGGATAAGAGGCCTTATGGCGGCAAAAGTGATTATAGCAAGAGAATGGGGATCAAAAAGAGTACCGAATATTAGGCAATGGAAAAATCTTCTTGCATTGATTGAGAGGTATGAGGAATATGTGGTACGTCCTGAATGAGTATTATCTTTGTCCTCGGGTGGGGTGGGGGGGAGAGAGGGACCGGAGTGGCTATCGGCGAAGTTTACCGAGATGACCATCGGGGGGGGGGGGGGGGGAGAGGGAGATAGGTGATAAGGATGGATAGACAGAAGACGATCCGAGACAAAAGTAATATGGAAGCGATTGGGAAGTTGTGAAACCCCCCTAAAACAGTGTAGATTCTGCACTAGATTTGTATGTTTCTGTCTGTTCAATGTGTTATAATTCTTTACATCTGTAATGTTGGCAGATCGTGCATTGGTGTACTCGGACTCAGCACTGTTACATTTTATTCCAATTTTGTATTGTAAGAAAAAACTTAATAAACAAACTTTAAAAAAATATATATATATTTGAAAACCATGTATCATTTTCTTTTCACTTTACACGTAGTTGTTACTTTTATTGGTCTATCACATAAAATCCCAATATAATAAATGTAAGTTTGTGGGTGTAATGTGAAAAAATGTGGAAAAGTTCAAGGGGTATGAATACTTTTTCAAGGCACTGTGTAATGGGTTGAGGCACATACGTACATTATAAATATAGTGGAAGCTCTCCATTGAGCCCATATTTGTTTTGGTAGTGCCCATTGCTGGTCTGTGCCTTGTTCCTCCCTCTAATGTGCTATGGATGCAGACACAATTGAGTGCAAGGGCCCCAGAAATGGGGTGAATTGACCCGGTGACCTGAGGGGCCTGGAGCAAGTGCTCCAACTGCACCAATGATGATACAGTCCTGCCTCTGGCACCTCTGCAACCAATCAATGGCCACTGGATGAACTCTGGATCGCATAGCCAGAAACTGCTATATAGGCACTGTTGACATTTGTTGTATTCCAGTTAAGAATCAATTGTGCACCTGGGATTACCGGTGGGACAAGGGTACCATTGGTTGCCTGCCCCACCATTCTGGCACTTTTCTGTGACCTTGGCGGTGTGATGACATTATCGCGCCCCTGCAATGTTACAGAAGAGCAGACCCGGCTACAAGAAGCCAGGCCTGCATTGCTGCCTAATGAGACTGGGGACGGATAAGTATAATACAGTGTGTATGTACTGTATTCAGGGGGCACAGAGAAGAGGCACTAAATATAAAGAGGGCACAGACAAGAGGCACTAATGCAGCAGGCACCAGATTAGCCGATGCAAGAGGATGGAAGTGGTGGTGGCCCTGATGAGCTGTTCTGTCACAGTGTACTCCCTCAGGCCATCACTCCTTGGGGTTCGGTGCAGTGAAAGGACGAGGCAGATGGATAAGAACAACAAATGTTTTTCTTTACTGAGTGCAAGTTTCTAATCGCCAGGAGTTTGTTTCCAATAACCAGGTCATGTCTTAGTACTGTAGAACCAAACAAGAAAGAGGCCTCATTTATAAGATCATAGTCGAGGGCAAGCAAGAAAACCAACTATATAAACCTAAAGTGTCGTTCAACAAACAACAAATGGATGCCCAATATATTAAAAATATATATTTTATTTCATAATAATAGACAATACATGATTATTAGAATATTAGGGATAACAAAAAAGAAATTTGAAGAGTCAGCAGAAAAACTCCGGATGCCGCAGTCCCCCAGCCGGTGTCTCTATAACCCACCACAAGATGGAACACATGTAGGGCATGTATAAAGTACGCAATGTGGTGATTCACAGAAAGAAAGGGGTTATGTGATATGCAAACCCTAGAAAATAATACTACCTGTGATCACCTGAGTGCATAGCCGCAGGATGAGGCTCAAGCGCTGGATCCTAATATATCACAGATAAGGACATGGACAAAAAATAATGCCCATATGGGATACTCAAAATACATAAATAAATGAGACCCCATACGCCAGACTTACTAGAGAGCTGTAAGCAAAAAACTCAACCATAGGTATCAGATGGAAAATCACAACATACCATGAGACATGATGGAGGGCAGAGACAACAGGCACAGGACAGGCAAAGGACCGCGACGTGCGTTTCGCCTCAGCTTCATCAGGAGGGTTTGCATATCACATAACCCCTTCCTTTCTGTGAATCACCACATTGTGTACTTTATACATGCCCTACATGTGTTCCATCTTGTGGTGGGTTATAGAGACACCGGCCGGGGGACTGCAGCATCCGGAGTTTTTCTGCTGACTCTTCAAATTAATTTTTTGTTATCCCTAATATTCTAATAATCATGTATTGTCTATTATTATGAAATAAAATACATATTTTTAATATATTGAGCATCCATTTGTTGTTTGTTGAACGACACTTTAGGTTTATACATGTCTTAGTACTGCCTAATTTTTCTTCAGCATCCCCTCAATTCTTTTGTGTTCTGAGCTATATTGCGTAAAAAAATGCAAGCCCAAAAACTTGCTCTAGGCAGAGATTCGGAGTGTCTGAAGCACTGGAGATGCCGAATGCAGTGATTACCTGTGGATTCACTTGCAGAACAACTAGAGCTCCTTTCCTTCACTGGATTTCTTTCTTGGAAATTAAAGGCAACACAGATCATTTTAAAGCAACTTTTCTACAGGTTATACCTCTAGCTATACAGCCAAGTGTCCAACTTGCTTTCCCTACTGCCCCATTTTGTTTTAAAAATAGTTTTTATTGGTTTTAAACAACAATAAGGTACATAAGTTGTTTGCCCAACCAGGTACTGCCCCATTTTGAAGCTGTCTGATATCCGGTTGCCTAAATCCTTCTCTTCTGAAGTTGTTGCTAACACAGTGCTGTCAATACTATACTCAGACTGGGGGTTCCTTCTCCCCAAGTGAATTATTTTACTTTTGGAAACACTGAACTACCATTGTTTGGACCATTTATCCAGAAAAGTTAAATCTTTTTCCATGTTATAAACCCATTCAGAAATGTCAACCCTGTTATACACTTTTGTGTCATTGGCAAACAGGCAAACCTTACATACTAATCCTTCTCGTAAGTCACCTACAAAAATATTAAAAACAATAGGACCCAGGACAGATACTTGAGGTATACCACAGAATGCACCCCATTAACAACAACACTCATTATGTAGTGTACAAAATTGCAAATACCCTATCTGGGGTATTACACTAAATCTAAAGGGGGCACAGACAAGAAACACTATATATAAAAGGACACAGACAAGAGGCACTATATAAAAATGGGGGCACCGACAAGAGGCACTATATATAAATGGGGGCACCGACAAGAGACACTATATATAAAAGTACACAGACAAGAGACACTATATATTAAGGAGACACTGACAAGAGGCACTATATACAGCGGAAAAGACAAGAGGCGCTATACTGTATATAAATGAGGCATAGACAAGAGGCACTATATATAAATGGGGCACAGGCAAGAGACACTATATATGAGTTTCACAGAGTGTGGCAATTTTTTTTCCAGGCGACATAGTACATGGTTGTATTCATGGTTGTATATGTGGTAGCATATATGTTGTGTTGGTTAAGCAAGAAGCTGAAGACATCGTCTCAGCAAAATCTGCAAATCATCATAGAGGTCTGAACTGGATGGTGAATAACTCTTGGAGAGACATCACCTGTAAGCAGGGCCGGCGCTACCATAAGGACGACTAAGCGGCTGCCTTAGGGCGCACCCTGGGGGAGGGAGGAAAAATTTACCTTTTTTTTTTTTTTTTAAATCACTTACTTGTGAGTTGCTTGCGCCGTGCGGCCCCGGCCCTCACTCACAGAGCGGCACGGGCACGGCAACACGGTCACGGGGTCAGGCCAGGGGGGTGTGACTGGCAAGTGGCGCAGCGGCGGCGGGGACATTGAGGGGGTGAAATGTTACATGGGGAGAAATGTGAAATGGAGGGCTAATGGCTGACATAGGGGCATGATGGCTTACATGGGGGGCTGATGGCTGACATGGGGGGCTAATGTCTGACATGGGGGGCTAATGGCTGACATAGGGGCATAATGGCTTACATGGGGGGCTGATGGCTGACATGGGGGGCTAATGGCTGACATGGGGGCATGATGGCTGACATGAGGGGCTCATGGATGGTGGCTGATGTCTTATCTGAGGCATTGGGGGTCTGATTAACATTGGGGGTCTGATTGTTGGTCTTTTTATCCTCCTCTAAATGTAGCTTCGCTTGTGTTGGCAAAAATCATTGCATCGGCCCTGCCTGTAAGTCACTTAATGCAAATTTTTGTTCTGCCACTGATGTGTATCTGTACTGTGCTTCATTCTGGGGCTGTATTTGTGTAACATGCTTAGTTCTAGTGCTGTATATATGTACTGAGGTTAACTATTGCACTGTATTTATGGTATGAGCTTGGTTCTGGTGCGGCATTAGACTTAGAAGTTTGCTTCTGGAACTGTATTTATGGTATGAGCTTGGTTCTGGTACAGTATTTGACTTATGGGCTTGGTTTTGGTGTTGTGTTTATGTACTGAGCCTGGATCTGGTGCTGTATTTATGTGCAATGCTTATTTCTAGTGTTGCATTTATATACTGTTCTTGCTTCTGGCACTGAATTTGTTTGTTATTCTTGGATCTGATGCTATGCCCAGTAAAAAAGCAGCATTCTGAACAGTTCTTATTGTAGTCAATGGAGTCTCTTTAGCTCAGTTTGTTTTTGTTATGTACTGAATCAGGGACATCTGATATTTGAATTGTTCTTTCATAGTTTCATTGGATTGTGAGATTGGCTGAGTGATGGATATGCCCCAAGGAATAAGCTTTGGGCGAAAAGTACGTTGGGGTGACAATACTGCTGTCCCTTGGATCCTTTGGTCTGGTATACTTGCTTTATTTTGTATTTTGCTGTGGATATTGGCAAAAATATTGTCTTTTTTAGTAAGACCTCCCTACAGTTGTTTCTGTTATACCATTTGGGTTGATATGTTATGCTACAATAGTCAAGGCAATTAACCACAGTAACAATAATATAGTTAGCAGTGGGGAAGGGGGGAGGGCATCCTTCTACAATGTAATATCTGATCCATTAGACCATTATTAGGATCTCAGGGACATGTTTGGTGACATGTGGAGTTCATCCAGGACTGTGGATTTTTAATATAGTAAGAAAAGACCGGCACTCACTGTAGCTTGAAGAAAAGGAAATCTTTATTGTCACATATAATCCGTGACGCGTTGCGACTCACATCTGGAGCCTTCCTCAGACGTATAGGATATGGTACAAACAGAGATAAGCACACAACATTTAAGTAACCCGCCCAGGCGGAAATGACATCATAATACCATGGTGACGATATCAACAAAACAATTAAACAATTAAGGTGTAGCAGGTGAAGAAAATGAAGAGAGGATCCCAGCCGCAATCAATTGCAATTCAAATAGTAAGTATTCCATAATGGCAGTGATAGGGTTAAATGAAGTTTCAAAATAATGATGCCGCTGGGATGTCTTCAAGTTTTCTAAAAGTAAAGAGAAAACAAATTATTTGATACATTGGTTTGCAACCATGGTACATGTTATTCTATACAAAAGGGTTATACAACAAAAAATATATATATATCTCACGTGAGATATTTTCTTCACCTGCTACACCTTAATTGTTTAATTGTTTTGTTGATATCGTCACCATGGTATTATGATGTCATTTCCGCCTGGGCGGGTTACTTAAATGCTGTGTGCTTATCTCTGTTTGTACCATATCCTATACGTCTGAGGAAGGCTCCAGATGTGAGTCGCAACGCGTCACGGATTATATGTGACAATAAAGATTTCCTTTTCTTCAAGCTACAGTGAGTGCCGGTCTTTTCTTACTATATTTATGAGATCGTGATCTCGGACGCGAGCACCACGCCATTTGTTACGGAGTGCCAGCTGATCATCATTTTCATTGTGGATTTTTAATGTGATTATTATCATTTTTTTTATTGATCATGTTCTAATAAAGATGTACTATTTATGCATACTGTGTGACATTGTGTTTGTTGGTGTTAGCATGCTGTTACACAGTTAATATTTACATTAATGTAGATGGGAAGTTATATAGTTTATTATTTGAACCATTTCTCATGGATATTTCTATGGTTAGTTATATGCTGCCATCTAGTGGCCTTTTTTTTTTTGTAATACACTTGTTTCTTCTATGTCCCCTTCCCTGAGATCTATGACTCATTTCCTTTGTTTGCAATGCTCCACCCTTTTTCTGGAGTACAGCACTTCCTGTATCATATTCTTCATGGTACGCTAAAGGAAGTATCATCTTTTGACCGCATAATACTGAGATCCATTCATTCTGCTGTATCCTGTTGTCTGATGTACAGAATAAAGCAACTTTGTGCATGAACACGGTATTGGTGAGTTCAGCTATCTGATGAGGATTGTCCGCAGTAATTATATCTGCTTATGCAGGCCAGGCATAGAGGTCTTACAAGGGATAAATCTCTATCATAACAATCAGAGTCAGAATAGTTAGCAATTGTGAGTCCACACAGAACAGTAATTATTATAGGTGTTATATTGTTCTGTTCCTATAACAGAGCAGAAAAATGAAGAGTGTTAAAGGGGTTGTCTCACTTCAGCAAGTGACACTTATCATGTAGAGAAAGTTAATACAAGGCACTTACTAATGTATTGTTATTATCCATATTGCTTCCTTTGCTGGCTGGATTCAATTTGTCTATCACATTATACACTGCTTGTTTCCATGGTTACGACCAGTGGTGGTAAAAATACATTAGTAAGTGGCTTGCATTATCTTTCTCTACATAATAAGTGCTATTTTCGGAAGTGACACAACCCTTTTAACAGTCTTGTGAATCAAGACTAACAGTAAAACCTGTAATTAAGTTATGCAGGTAGTGAGTGTTTGTGAGTAGGTACAGTATGTGTGTAAATGTTTATTATATCTATAGTACAAACTTGCCATCTCACTTGGAACATCCTGGAGGTTACCGAAAAAAGGAGAGACTCCCCAAACTCCCACTGGAGTTGGCTAATCCTCCATACAGCACGAGGACATGTCATCAGAAGGATTGGGGGCGGGGGGGGGGGGGCGAGATATACAAAAGGGTGTGAGGTTTTATGAAAAGGGGCATGTCCACACCTGGAAAAAAAAAATTGCGGTATGCAAAGCGTGCCACTCTCACCTAACGAGAGGTCAAAAAGGCTGTGGGCATGTTCAACTGCTCTGATACCCAGGGAATGTGGAATACTAGAGTACAATGCTTCAACATCGATGCTAGCTAGCATGCTGTCATCCTCGATATGAATCCCTTGCAATTGTTTTAGCAAGTACGTGGTGTCTCGGGTATATGAGGGGAGTGCCGTAACAAAAGGGGCCAGAACCCGATCAACATAAATCCCCACATTTTGGCAGAGATTCCCTACTCCAGATACAATGGGACGCCCTTTAAGAGGGTGGGTCCCCTTGTGTAGCTTGGGAAGACAGTAGAACGTTGCCATAAAGGGATGGGTAGGTAGCAGAAACGTATATTCATTGTCTGTAATAATCCGTGACAAGCTTCATCCAGAATGATCTTCAATTGCATTCTGTACTCCTCAGAGGGGTCACGTGCCAAAACTTTGTATGTGGAAGAGTCCCTCAACACAGACTCACACATAGCTCTATATTGACCATGGTCCATAACCACCGTATTGCCTCCTTTATCTGAGGGTTTAATAACTATCGAATGATCACTTTCTAAGTCAGAAATAACAGTGGCATGGGCCCGGTCAAGGTTAGAACAATAAGAAGGATGTAGACCCTCAATCTTTTGCGAAACCAAGCTGAGGAAAACATCCACACACGACAGTTCGCCAGAACTACGTGGCATTTTATTGCTTTTAAGCTTTAAGTTAGTAAACTGACCCAAACCCTCTTGCTGCTTAAATTCCCTATCGAGACCGTGCAGTAAACATACGTCCGAGAGGATGTCTAAAGGAATGCCTAGCTGGCAGCACTGTTTTTTCTCTTGCAGTTTATAAAATTTGTGCCAGCAGAGCTTGCGAACAAAGAGATTAAGGTCCTTGATAATGTCAAACTGATTGAAATTGGGGGTCGGTACAAAAGAGAGGCCGAGGTGAATAACCTCGGTCTCAACCGTACTAAGAGAGCGGGGACGCTCCTTGCGGGGCAAGTACCTCGTATAGGCAGGTAGGGTAATTTAGTCCCTGCCCCTTCACCAGGGTGTACTAGGGATTTCTTGTTCCTGTCTCCTGCCTTTGCTGAGGTTTTTACGTTGGCATCATCTCCGTATGGTAACACATCACCCTAATCTATCATACGGGAGGCTGCATCCATCCAAGTTATAAAGTAATTCATGGCACTCAGGATTGATATGAATGAAATAAACTGTTTTTTATTTGAATTTTATATACATGGATCCATCGATTTCTTACATCTCTATTTCTAGTGTGGATCGGACATTCCGATCTTTCTTGATCAGATTTTCCGATTATTTCGGATTCTCCGATCTTTTGGATCGGATGTTGCAATTTTTTTAAAATGAAACGTTGAATGTCACGGTATAGTCATGTGACATTATTATAGTCACATGATCGGATCTCCGCTACTACAATTGCGCATGCGGACAGCATGATAATGAGGTTGCTCAAAACATCGCGAGATCAGCCTCTGCATAAATACCGGACATGCGCATGTTACTTAGCGCAACTGCCACTTTTCTTCAGTCAGGACTACTTGGAGGTATGTACATGATACTAGTATCTATATGCTTTATATTCGATTTGTCCTCTATATATGTGCTGCAAATACTCCATTATCTGGACCCATTATTGCTGCGATACTTTGAAGTTAAATAGAAGGATAGTCAATTGATATATCACATGGAGCATGGCCCATATATAGATGCATCAAATTTTGGTTGATTTAACCTCTTGTGATCTGTATACATATTGTTTTTTTTTATTAATCTCAGTAGAGGTTTATCTGATATTTTCCTGTTTTCCACCTTTATTACAGAGGTCATAATCCAGTTATAAAAACCTTTTGAAAACTGTTTGATAAATTTAGATAGGCTTTGATTTTCCCTGATGCTCTTCGATTATTTCCTGATAACCCTAAAGCTTTTTCATGGCTGTTCATGTTTTTGATCTCATATTTCGCTACCTTTATAGTTATGTCTGCGATGATTGTCCCATGATCAGAATATGTATAATTTCTTTATACATGTATGCAGACTACAGTATAATATAGTACATTGTGTATATATATGTATATATTTATAGATTTGCCTCTATATGGTTATGTTTTTGTTTATGTATCTTATTGTCATATATTGATTTGATGTCATTATAATTAACAGGCCGTGAACAAGGTCCGGGAGGACCGAAACGTTGGCCTAAATAACTGATAACCACCAGTGGCAATTCAAATAAAAAACTGTTTATTTCATTCATATCAATCCTGAGTGCCCTGAATTACTTTATAACATTGATTTGGATTCAACTTCCATCATTGAGCACCGAACCAATACTACATTTAGTAGAGTGCCAGCCAATGGACTTCGAATTGTTTGGAAATGGCCTTATAACCCTTCCCAGATTGATTGGCAGCAACAATTGCTTCTCTGAGATCATTGCCGATGTCATTCCTCCTTGACTTTGCGTTAATACACACCTGAACGCTCCAGACCAGCATACTGCCAAAATGTCTGCTTTTATAAATGTGGTCACACTTTCTGATGATCAGTTATCCAGTGGCATTAGATCAGTAGCGCCTGCATGCCACTTACCCTCTTAATTCCTATGGAAGCATTAAGGGTGTACTTAATTTTTTACATACAACTTCTGCATTTTGGCCTAGTTTTTTCTTCAATGTTTTTTATTAGGCTTTTTTAACACATACATGTAAGCATAGTAAAATTACAATGATCCCATATGTGTCAATAACAGTACAATAAAGGAATATAACAGAATAACAGGAAAAACAGAATGACCGTATTAGAGCAGTGTAGTGTAACTGCTGGTATACATTCAGTGCCACAATGATCTCATATATGGTAACCGAGGCTGAAAATGGAACCTGTTAGAGTACCGTAATTCAAAAGAGGGACAGGAAAGAGAAACAAACAAAATTGGCCACAGAAGTATACTTGAAACAATATCACTGCCAGTGTACATTCACAGTCTCACTATAAAGTGGCTCTAACCTGGCGAGAAAGCTTTATGTGACGGCCATGGGCTCCAAACTCTTTCAAATTTGGGATAATTGGATTGGCCAATAGCTATCAATTTTTCGTAGGAGCATGTGGTATTATTTATTTCTGAGATGACCTCTCCTAAAGATGGTGTTATCTGGCTCTTCCAATGTCTCATCACTATGATTTTGGAGATGATAAGGATTTTACATATTAAAGGGAGTCTGTCACCAGTGATGGCCAGTTCGCCGTGTTCGCCTGCGAACACATGCGGGCTGCCATCTTAACTCACAAGTCCGGCGAGGCACAGGTAAGCCCTTACCTGTGGCTGTACCGCGAGCCGGTTTCAAACAAATGCGGTCAGCGGGAGCAGGCATTTCCGAGAACAGCCGCCGGGGGCCTTCATTGGGCTGTTCTCAGAACTGCCTGCTCCCGCTGACCGCATTTGTTTCAGACCGGAGATTTCACGCTGGAGGTAACCAGGGAGCTGTTTGCTGTGTATCGGACTTTATGCCCCTGTAATTGCTCATATGGCCCCTGTAATTGCCCACTGGCACAGGTAGGTTAGGTCCTGTGCCACTATGAGAGAGCTTGACGAGGTGCACGGGCTCCGGTATGTTCTTGATATAAGAATATATTGGCGAAAGTCTCATTTTTTATATCAGTGTGAGGGTTTAGCCATATATTGTCAATTGCATTTACCAGTGTAGTGCACCAATGTTTATAATGTTTTGTTCTATATAATCCATCACATCCGCACATTAGGCTATCCTGTTTTGGATGTCTTTGTGGTACATGTGGTCCGTTGTAGGCATCCTCCATTGTATGCATTTTTGCTGGGGATTGCTGTTAGCAATGGATCATATGTACAGTATCTGCTCCCCCAGTTAGAAATGCGCAACAGTATTTGGGGCTTTGAGCATTTTCTGCTTCTTAAGACCTGTGTAGGATGTTTTTGTGGTACATGTGATCCGTTGCTGGCATTCTCCATTGTATGCATTTTTGCTGGGGATTACTGTTAGCAACGGTTCATGCATAACAGCATTTGGGGCTTTGAGCATTTTTCTGCCCTTCTGTCCATGTGCAAACATCTCAATTAACTGTCCTGTCCCACCTGATGGATGTGTCAGGAGTCAAAGTTCGGCGCTATGCAAAAAAAAATGGCGTGTGTGAATATCGCCATATGTTTACATGTTTGGTGAATCGCAAATGAGCAAAGTTCGCCGCGAAACGACGACCTGGGCGAACCACAAGGCCATCCCTTGGGGGTGGCCTTGTGGTTTGGGGATCTTAAAACTGGCTGTGCTGTTTGTTAACAGAAGGTACCTCTCTGTCTCAAGCCACAGGAGAGACCTGAATGAAAAACTGAAAAGGCACAGGGGATTTCTATAGCTAGTAAACAGTTTTGTGGCAGTCTGTAGCCTCCAGTTCATAGAAAACCCAAAGCTTGCAATGACACCACCAGAAAATGAAAAAAGAACACCTAAGGATTTAAGATAAAAGGCCTCTTTTACAATATGGCAACACTGGAGGAACTTACGTGTAGTGATCAAAGTTGCAAGATCCTTACTTTACCTACAGATGCTCTGCAGAATTTATGTCTGGCATTACTGTTGTTTTTTGTCTGACAGCACTGTTTTTAATCTTCTCTGTTAGAGGACTGTTGATTGGTTGAGAAATACCACCCAGTATTAATGTGACCCACTCTCAACATATACCATACTACGGAACACAAAATAAAGGCTGCACCACCTTGGCTGTGTGATTATTGAGCTGAGATTTACAAAGTATAAACTGCTAGGAGTGTTTGGTCAATCACATTAAGTTTTCCAGCTGTTCTTTTTCATTTTCTGATAGTGTAGCAGATTCCAGGACAAAAATGCCTAAATTGTAAAAAGCCATGTGTCGAATACATCCTGTTTTGGTGCAATTAGAAGGACGCTTTTAGAGCACCCTACCTTTATGCTCCTTGGTCTCCTGAGTCATCAAAGAGGTTGTCTCATCTTTCTGTTACTAAGGCGAGATGAGACACAGTCCCGACCATCGGCCAGCCAGGAACAGAAGAACGCTCCGGCACTCGCTCTTTCAGTAGCTCCCATTGAGTTCATGAGAGCTACGGGAACAGCATAGCACAGCTAGTTACACTATTTCTGGGGAACAGCATAACTTGCTGTGCTACGCTGTTTCCGTAGCTCTCATGAACCGCAATGTTTGCTACTGAAACAGCGAGTGACGGGACACTAGCTGGTGGTCGGTAGCGGTGAGCAAATCGAGCTTTGGATCGAAGATCCGAAGTCAGTTCGTTTCTAAACTTCGTTTAAACGCTGTATGTAGTCAGGCAAGACTTTGGTGAATAACTTCGGGCTTCGATTTTACAACTTTAAAAACATTTTAAAACATGAATCTGAAGTTGGCTTTGGTACTCAGGGAACCAGCCGGTATCGAAGCCGACTACAGATTCTAGTTTTAAAATGTTTTTAAAGTTGTAGAATCAAATACCGAAGTTATTCACCAAAGTCTCACACGACTTCAGGCTTAACTAATTTTGTCTCGCCACAGCACATACATTTTAATGCTGTATGGAGACAGGTCTCCATACAGCATTAGAATGAAGTTTAGGAAGAAATCAACTTCAGATCTTTGATCCGAAGCTCGATTTTCTCACCCCTAGTGGTCGGAACTATGTCTTATCTCGCCTTAGTGACGCAAGACGAGACAACCCTTGATGATTTATGATTTTTTTTTAAGCCATTGTATCGGTTGTCTGAGATTTTTTTATAACCTTGTACAACCCCTTTAAGCCAACCCATTCTTTGAAGGAAGCTACCAAGGAAACCAACTGATATCTTCAAGGAAAGCTGCATGTGGATGCTCATTCCTTATTCAGATTAAAGCTTTATGCACACGGACGTATTTTATATCTATGTGCTATATAATTTTTTTGCTGACTCACACACACTGACTTATTTATTCCAATGGGGCCTTGCACACATCCGTATTTTCAGCAGATCCATGTGGCATATTATAGAAAATGTCCTATTCTGGTCTGCACTGCGGACAAGAATAATCATTTCTATTGATTATAGTGAGAAAAATGAGTTGCGCAGACAGAAAATATCCATATTTATCTAATCTGTGGTTTACGGACACAGTTGTGTACATGAGGCCAAATACTGTAGATGGCCAGAGCCTTGCAGGGCTTCTTACTCACATGGCTCAAGTAGGGACCACAAAGACAACTGCTTTAAAGAAGCACAAACTCAGCTAAAATAAGCAATAGTATGTAACCACAAAGTGTGATCGGGTTTTGTTAAAGTTTCATTGGTTATTATCATGGTTATTCTGAGCAGAAAAAAAAAAAGGAACTGCTACATTTTTACTTTTACATTCTTCAGTTTTTCTACAGAAAAGTATAAAGCTTCTAGTTACTGCTTGAAAGGAGTCTGTCAGCAGTTCTGACCATGCTAAACTGCTGACAGCACTAGGTAGGGGTTGGGGAGAGCAGTACAAACATAACTTTTGTGGAGCATTACTTATCAGGAGTAATGTGAATATGAACTTTTATTCTGCTAAATTCTCCTCCACTAAGTTCTCAGGAGGTGGAGCTTCATTATGAAGTGCTATCTGCTCTGAGGTGCTTCACAGCTCCTCCCCTCTTCTCTGCGAGACAGCTGTAGCATCCAACCAGTAGATCAGTACATCTGTCGCTTAGAGCAATGGGGAGAAGCTGTGACACGGCTCAATGCAGAGAACACATTACAGCGAAGCTCTGCCTCCTGGGCATGTGCAGGAGCAGAACTTGACAGATTTAAAGTTCATATTCACACTATTCCTGATAAAGGACGTTCCACAAAAGGTGTGTTTATTCTGCTCTCCTCAGCCCAGTGCTTTCAGCAGTCTAGCATGGTCAATGTTGCAGACAGATTCTCTTTAAAAGGATTACCACCACCACAATGATCAGCTGATCACTTTGGGTCTGGTTCCTGACGCCTCTGGTTACCAACTGAATTTGCCAAAAAACCCAGAGGTATTTTGTTTCTGGTCATAGAGAGGGTTCTGGGTTCAGAAGTGGTTTCTATGTGCAATATTTACACCCTGCTGATAAATAGACGTGAATGTGGTTGCTTGTATTTAGATGCAGGGTCCCATGGTTGAAGAGTCCTGCGTAGGATTGCATACAATGTGGTAACAAGCCAGTGTCTCTCATTACATTTGGAATGTGAAGTCCAAGGAGTTCTCATCCCACACACTCAGTATGTGAATGTATTGTCATGTTCCTTTTTAGTACAAGGATTACTAGATTTTAATTAGTTATTTTATCATCTCTGCCGTTCAGAGACTTCTTTATCCTTAAAGGGATTGTCTCACTATAGCAAATAGCATTTATCATGTAGAGAAAGTTAAGCACGGCCACCACTGATGGATTGCAGGGTGGTCGTAACCATGGGAACAAGCAGTGTATAATGTGATGGAAAAATTAATCCAGCAAAGGAAGCAATATGGATAATAACAATATATTAGTAAATGGCTTGTATTAACTTACTCTACATAATAAATGATATTTGCTAAAGTGAGACAACCCCTTTAAAGGGACATTTCAATCAATTTTTATCCTCACACATTAGCAGCTTGATACTATTCTATTCATACTTAATTCTATGTATATATTTTTTTTTTTTTTTACAAATAATGGATATCATTTCTTTTAATGTCACTTTATGTATTTTACTTCCTATCCTGGCTTTTAGGTCCCTTGTTTAGACTTTTAGCTTGGCAAACAGTCTCACTTGACTTTCTCAGTAGGATCATCACTGCGGCCAGATAGGGAATAGGGTGACTGCATTAAAGTATCACACATTATTCTGATAAGTGCAATAAGGCCTGCCTTATTATCATCCCAACTCTACATCAACTATCAATAATGAGGATTACCCGGCAGATAACATTTCTCCCCTCACAGCAGCAGTAAACTGACAGTGGGTTCCATAGCTATATAGGTTGTGCTGCTCCTTTACGTCGGGTGGGCACGGGCGGCACTCCACTAACCCCCCTGCCTCTTTGGTGGTCCAAACTGGTCCTTGTAGCGGGTATGATCATCAGAGTCCTCTTCTCCCTCCTCCCTGGCAGGTCGTGGCCTGGGCTTGCCAGCTATGCCTCCCCCTTTTGCCCTTAGAACTCACTTCCCCGGCTATTAAAGGGCCAGTGTGTGCACATGGGCGTCTGCATGGGGGGGCGAGAGCCCCCCCCCCCTGGAAATCGGGGCACAGGGAGATGAACGCTTCCATTGTGGAAGCGCTCATCTCCATAGGACAGCGATACAGATGACTGTGCTGAGGCAGGGGAGGGAGAGGCGTGTCCCTTTCCCTTCCTCTGATAGGCTGCAGGCACTAGGCCGGCAGCCTATCAGAGGTCGGCGGAGGAGGAGCGATGACGTCATCGCGCTGCCTGAGCCATACAGCCGGAAGAGGCCTGCATCGCATTGCTGCCAAGGAGGTAAGTATAAGTGTTTATTTTTTGGGTTGTGAACAATACTGGTGGCTACTGGCACATAATGGGGGTCTCTGGCTACTGGCACATAATGGGGGCTCTGGCTACTGGCACATAATGGGGGTCTCTGGCTACTGGCACATAATGGGGGTCTCTGGCTACTGGCACATAATGGGGAGCTCTGGCTACTGGCACATAATGGGGGGCTCTAACTACTGGCACATAATGGGGTCTCTGGCTACTGGAACATAATGGGGGGCTCTGGCTATTGGCACATAATGGGGGCTCTGGCTACTGGCACATAATGGGGGGCTCGAGATACTGTCACATAATGGGGGTCTCTGGCTACTGGCACATAATGGGGGTCTCTGGCTACTGGCACATAATGGGGGTCTTTGGCTACTGGCACATAATGGGGGGCTGTCATTACTGACACATAATGGGGGGCTGTCATTACTGACACATAATGGGGGGCTGTCATTACTGGCACATAATGGGGGGCTGTCATTACTGGCACATAATGGGGGCTGTCATTACTGGCACATAATGGGGGCTGTCATTACTGGCACATAATGGGGGGCTGTCATTACTGGCACATAATGGGGGGCTGTCATTACTGGCACATAATGGGGGGCTGTCATTACTGCCACATAATGGGGCTGTCATTACTGGCACAATATTGGGGGCACTATAGGGGCATCTACTGAGGCCACAAAGAAGGGGTGTTTTATATGGGGGGTTCTGTACAGTAGAATTTTATACTGGGACACATTATGGTGGGTACTATGAGGAAGGGGGAGAGGAGTACTATGGGGTCATCTACGTGGGCACTAAGGGGTATTTTATACTTGCAAATTATGAGGGACACTGAGGGCATCTACTGGGGCATTTTATACTGGTACATTATGGGAGGCACTAGGAGTAAGGGGGGAGAGGAGCACTATGGAGGCCTTTACTGGGGGCACTATATAGGGGTATTTTATACTGGCACATTATGGGGCACTATGAGGACATTAGCTCAACTGGGGGCATTACAAGGGAGTATTTTTTGCACTGTCACAATATAAGGAGAATTATTTCTCCTGGGGGGCATTATGGTGGGCTTTATTACTCCCACATGGTATGACCCCCTAGTAGCAGCACCAGCCTCTCCCTGCTCTGCTATTCCTCTGCCCCTCCAAATCCTTATTATGAAATCTTTCTCACTAGGATAAAACACATCAGCTCCGCTGAGCCCCCGGCCAAGTGTGAAAGTGGCGTCCGAGATCCCCAAGGGCCAAGCCAAGTAATTGTACGTTTTCATGTGAAATATGTTTATGTTATACACATCTAGCCTACACTGCGCCACACAATATACAGTATACCTGCTACACTGCGTAGTCTGTTCTATAAGCACCATTGTTTTGTGGCGGCGGACAGAAAATAATCTGGAAGCGCCCCTCCCGAGACCAGGCTCTGGATCCGCCACTGTACAGCTCCTGCGTTATTATACTTTGTGATAATGAATATGCCCCTCCCCTTCATTACATTCTCAGAAACAAGCAGAGCATGGATGTCAATAAAACTATGCCCCCGCAAAATTTCTGCGGACGCCCATGTGTGTGCATCCTAATTTTTACCATATTTTTGATGATGAAAGAACATTGTATTAAATCATTGCTGTGTGCACAGTTCCCTAATTCACATTATGCTGTAACTAACATTTTGGAATAGCTAGATTATTACTAATGCCATAAACAAGATACAGCTCACAGGGTGTCACAGTCACAATTATCTCTTATCATGGGTTACAGCCTCAAAGTGTTCATCTCTGGCATTCTTCACATACTCTTCTGCACAGATATGAGTCCTATTTGCCATGAATGTGATTAATGCAGAGATGCTGTTTTGTCTCCTATGCCAGTGGACAAATTCCTTTATCTGTTAGTTAGCTCTTCACAAGACCTAGTGTTTCCATGTCCGTTTTCCTTTTCAACTTGAATTCCAGTAGTGGGGATATGATCCATAATACATTTCTAAGAATTGTATTTATTATTAATGTGCACAAAATTATAGGCGTAGCCCAAAATGTATTACAGTACTTGAATATCGACCTTTATTAACAACTCTCTAGCCTGAAAAAATTAAATAGGTTTCTTTTTATCCCTAAAACCATTAAAGAAAAGTCCTACATTTGTCATGGCAGCAAAAAGGGCTAACTAAAGTCAAAAGTTTGGAATTTTCCACGGTTCTGATTTCTAATGTTTGCCAGGAACATGTCAAGAATGATAGACTAGATCCAGAGACCCAGTCGTTATCTACATGGTTGAGGAGAGAATCTGTATTAGCGGTCATCACTGGAATTTCCTCTACAAGCGAGAGTGTCTGGGTATATTTCTACCTATGGACATCTCTCCCATTCCCTCCATTTGGAACTATGTTCTATAATGGCACCACATGTATACCATGTGCTAACAGTTCTGTACACACACCTGATATACCCATGAATGTTATAATGTAATAAAACATCCTGATCATGTGATCAGGATGTTTTATTACATTTCATTTGCATTTTGGCTCATAATATAAAATAATGTAGTACAGATGTAGCAATTTTTAACTTGTCACACCCAGATCAGCTCTGTCAGTGTAAAATGTGCAAACAAAAGTGTAAAAGTCCACCAGCCTCTTGGGGGACATATTACCTGCCAAAAAAAACTACCACGCTAACCAAAACATTCACCATAGCTGCCCTGTTAACCTAAGACTATACATAAAACAAAACAACCATTACAAAATTTGGAACAATTCAAATAATTTTAATTAGTGTCAATGTGTAAATTTAAATAACAAAGAACAGTAGCTTGATTTTATTCAAATTTTCTTTCACATTTGCCCCAATGAAAACTAAAATATATAAAAATTATAATAAATGGAATGGGAGCAGTTTTGCAGTAACCAATTCATTCATGCATAAGAGATGGAGCTGTGTCGTTCGGGCACTGATCAGATATTGAAGGCCTATCTAGGGATAGAACTGATTAACTTTTGTATGATAGTAAATGGACGTACTAGGTAAATACTGTTTACTGCCTAAATAAAGTAAGTTTTAACGTACTTTATTTAGGCAGTAAACACTATCTAGTGAAAAGGGCCATCAGTTCAAAAATACTGGGCAACCCATTTAAGGGATTTGTATGATCAAATGGCAAACACAGTCATGCGCATGAGTCCTAAGCAAAAAAATTGTAATCTTTCTATGTTGGTATGCACAATCACAGAGTGTCATATAATAGTGTGGAAAGCTATCAGCAATAATATCACAGAATTTAAAACTATCCAGCTTAAAATTTTACTTTTACTAGATAATATTTAAACAGAGGATTAATTCAAAGTATTTCATGATATTATATTATAACAAAAGCCAGACTGAAGGTAAATCAAGACCCACCGTTAGCATCTAGGCAGTAGGTCACTTTGTCGATAGAAGGTAAGAGATATGGCACCTACAGTTAGAAGATTCCCTTATAAAGGTAGATATATTTCAGGTGAGGTCAGGAGGAATTATTATCCCTATACACTACGTGCAGAATTATTAGGCAAATTAGTATTTTGACCACATCATCCTCTTTATGCATGTTGTCTTACTCCAAGCTGTATAGGCTCGAAAGCCTACTACCAATTAAGCATATTAGGTGATGTGCTTCTCTGTAATGAGAAGGGGTGTGGTCTAATGACATCAACACCCTATATCAGGTGTGCATAATTATTAGGCAACTTCCTTTCCTTTGGCAAAATGGGTCAAAAGAAAGACTTGACAGGCTCAGAAAAGGAAAAAATAGTGAGATATCTTGCAGAGGGATGCAGCACTCTTAAAATTGCAAAGCTTCTGAAGCATGATCATCGAACAATCAAGCGTTTCATTCAAAATAGTCAACAGGGTCGCAAGAAGCGTGTGGAAAAACCAAGGCGCAAAATAACTGCCCATGAACTGAGAAAAGTCAAGCGTGCAGCTGCCAAGATGCCACTTGCCACCAGTTTGGCCATATTTCAGAGCTGCAACATCACTGGAGTGCCCAAAAGCACAAGGTGTGCAATACTCAGAGACATGGCCAAGGTAAGAAAGGCTGAAAGACGACCACCACTGAACAAGACACACAAGCTGAAACGTCAAGACTGGGCCAAGAAATATCTCAAGACTGATTTTTCAAAGGTTTTATGGACTGATGAAATGAGAGTGAGTCTTGATGGGCCAGATGGCTGGATTGGTAAAGGGCAGAGAGCTCCAGTCCGACTCAGATGCCAGCAAGGTGGAGGTGGAGTACTGGTTTGGGCTGGTATCATCAAAGATGAGCTTGTGGGGCCTTTTTGGGTTGAGGATGGAGTCAAGCTCAACTCCCAGTCCTACTGCCAGTTTCTGGAAGACACCTTCTTCAAGCAGTGGTACAGGAAGAAGTCTGCAAGGTAAGAAAAACATGATTTTCATGCAGGACAATGCCTCATCGCGTCCAAGTACTCCACAACGTGGCTGGCAAGAAAGGGTATAAAAGAAGAAAATCTAATGACATGGCCTCCTTGTTCACCTGATCTGAACCCCATTGAGAACCTGTGGTCCATCATCAAATGTGAGATTTACAAGGAGGGAAAACAGTACACCTCTCTGAACAGTGTCTGGGAGGCTGTGGTTGCTGCTGCACGCAATGTTGATGGTGAACAGATCAAAACACTGACAGAATCCATGGATGGCAGGCTTTTGAGTGTCCTTGCAAAGAAAGGTGGCTATATTGGTCACTGATTTGTTTTTGAATGTCAGAAATGTATATTTGTGAATGTTGAGATGTTATATTGGTTTCACTGGTAAAAATAAATAATTGAAATGGGTATATATTTGTTTTTTGTTAAGTTGCCTAATAATTATGTACAGTAATAGTCACCTGCACACACAGATATCCCCCTAAAATAGCTAAAACTAAAAACAAACTAAAAACTACTTCCAAAAATATTCAGCTTTGATATTAATGAGTTTTTTGGGTTCATTGAGAACATGGTTGTTGTTCAATAATAAAATTAATCCTCAAAAATACAACTTTCCTAATAATTCTGCACTCCCTGTAGATGCCCTACGGTGTCTACCCCTGCCTACAGGCAGAGCACCCGCCCCGAAAGGGGCGACCCCACCTCTTGGTGGCTAAACCCTTTTTCTTACCCTCACGTGACCTTAAGATGCTTCCTCACAGTGGGCTAATTGACTTCCCATTGGTTGTTTGAGGGCAGAGATGATTGTCCTAGATGGTATATAAAGAGAGATTGTTCCGACAGGTTTCCCCAAGTAAAAATCCTTGGTTCATCAGGGGACCTTGCTGTTTAAATTCCCATAGCCGAAAGATGGTGGCTATATGCTGGCGATGATAAAGGCTGATGATATGCAACCTCTATGTGTTAGAGCAGAGTTTAAATAGCGGGGACTTTTGGCGCCAAGTTGTTGGTAACGCCCCCTCTGATTCACAGATGATTGATATATTGTGTAACCAATCATTATGGGTGTAACATAATGCCGATGTTATCATTGGTGTTAAACCTAGGTATCGTGATAATGAGGTACCTGTTATCCCCCCGCTACCAGTTCCTTCGATGCACGCCCATAGTGTGATGGATGTTTGCATCACATCCGGTCACGTGATCAGGAGTTCAGTCCTCACGTGATCACTGCTTCCTGTCTATGGAACGCAAGCTATAGCCGTTGGTTATCTGGTTGTGGAACGCATCACATATGTGTTAGTTTGTTCCCAATCGGATCACTGGTCTTAGCTTTACATAGACAGTTTCTATTGTTAGTATGAACTAATACTCTGCAATTAGATATCAATTAGAGAAATTAAATTGGAATATATATGTTTAATTAGATCTTGACTTGATAAAGAAATAAAGAGATATATGAGACATATGAACCAATTCCGGTTCTGATATAATCTGGATTCCTGGTCATACTTTTAGGTCTATCGATCCCATGTCAGTGGTTAAATAACTAGAGACATTGCTGGGCATGAGGGAGGAGTTAATTTAGATAAAGCATGTATAGGAGATTTGCTCATTAGGTCCCTGAGGGTAAGTTGTTCTTAGTCTATGGATCCACTGGGCTTCTTTTCTCAGTATTCTATTGTCCCAGTCCCCACCCCTGAGTGATTGTCTAACAACCTCAACCACTTGAAACTTTAGTGTTTTGGCATCCCCACCATGATATTCATTAACATGGCGTGCTATTGGTTTGTCCCTTTTGTTCCTAACATCACCCAGGTGTTCGCACACCCTCCGCCTAAATTCACGTTTGGTTTTCCGAATGTAATTTAATGGGCAGTCACAGGAACACATATACATTACTCCTTAAGTACGGCAGTTGGCAAAATCATAATTTTGATATATTGTGCCCGTGCTACTGCTAGTAAAGGAGTTGGATTTTAATATATATGGACAGCATACACAGTTATTTCCACATTTGAACGTTCCTGGAGGTCTATTCCCAAGCCAGGTGGGGTCACTAGGTGGTTTCTTGTAATGGCTGTGTATCAGCCTATCCCGTAGTGACCTACCACGTCTGTAGGTGATGGCGGGGGTGGTCGGTAGGAATTCAGCTATGTCAGGATCAGAGAGTAAGATACCCCAGGTATTGTTCAGGATATCCCTCACCCTCTGACTCTGTTTGCCATAGGTACCAATAATTCTCGTTACAGTGTCAGTCTGATAGCGAGGGGCATTTGTCGCAAGTAGAGAGTGACGATCTCTCTGATTAGCATGTTGAAAGGCCTCCCTTAATACCTGATCCGGGTATCCTCGCTGTAAGAATCTACCCCGTAGATCTGCAGACTGTTTGTAAAATGCTGAATGGGATGAGCAATTTCAGTGAATTAAGATGATTAATCCTAGACAAAGCCTCCAATCATCTTAATTCACTGATTGAATCTGCTTTGAACTATAAAGCAGATCCAGAGTTTGGTCGACGTGAGAGCACACTCAGGACTAACATTGAAAGATACCAGACAATCCTAAAAGATCGCAAACATAAACAATTTATTTGTGATCTAGGGGAATTTCGTGATAAACGGGCTTTTAATATTCTGCAAACAAATCCCCAGGAATCCATACAAACCGACATATCCTCCACTAACCCTGAATCTTCTGACACGGAAAGAGGGGTACCACCCTTTCGGGACGAGGCAACAGTAGGGGAAGGGGTAGAAATAGGAAATGGCCACCAAAGTCAAACCGGGGATATCCACGGGCCCCCTATCGGAATCAGTAACAGGGGTAGTAGACCAACCATCTTTACTACAAGCATGCTCCTCCTCCTCCTCTTCAATACCTTCTGGCTCTCAAATCCCATTGCCAACTCAGAATACTTTTTTAGAATTGACAAGTGGGGGAAACCAGTTCCCATATCAATTAAGAGACAGGGAACAAGCTCCCTCACAACGAGTAAACAGAACAAAATAATGCCTCCTCAGAATCAAATCATTAATCTTACGGACAAATTACTAACAGAGCATTCGTTCCTGCGACAAACTTCAACTCTTTTGAGTGGGTTAAAGATATTAACCTTTTTGTCCGTAAGCTTAAATGGCGTAAGTTCTTTAAAACTCATGATGAGGAGAAATGTAACAAACTCGGCATCTCTAGATCTGATCTAGAGGGGGTACAGATTTTGAATTCCTTATTAGTAGGGATGAGCGAACTCGAACTGTATAGTTCGGGTTCGTACCGAATTTTGGGGTGTCCGTGACACGGACCCGAACCCGGACATTTTCGTAAAAGTCCGGGTTCGGGTTCGGTGTTCGTCGCTTTCTTCGCGCTTTTGTGACGCTTTCTTGGCGCTTTTTGAAAGGCTGCAAAGCAGCCAATCAACAAGCGTCATACTACTTGCCCCAAGAGGCCATCACAGCCATGCCTACTATTGGCATGGCTGTGATTGGCCAGAGCACCATGTGACCCAGCCTCTATTTAAGCTGGAGTCACATAGCGCCGCCCGTCACTCTGCTCTGATTAGCGTAGGGAGAGGTTGCGGCTGCGACAGTAGGGCGAGATTAGGCAGATTAACTCCTCCAAAGGACTTGATTAACTGATCGATCTGCAGCTGTGGATCATTGAGCTGCTGATCCTCAATTGCTCACTGTTTTTAGGCTGCACAGACCGTTTGTCAGTCTCATTTTTCTGGGGTGATCGGCGGCCATTTTGTGTCTTGTGGTGCGCCAGCACAAGCTGCGACCAAGTGCATTTAACCCTCAATGGTGTGGTTGTTTTTTGGCTAAAGCCTACATCAGGGTGAAGCTGTCACACCAAGTGCATTTAACCAGCAATAGTCTGTTCATTTTTTGGCCATATACAAAATCAGGGGCAAGCTGCGCCTGTCACCAAGTGCATTTAACCCTCAATGGTGTGGTTGTTTTTTGGCTAAAGCCTACATCAGGGTGAAGCTGTCACACCAAGTGCATTTAACCAGCAATAGTCTGTTCATTTTTTGGCCATATACAAAATCAGGGGCAAGCTGCGCCTGTCACCAAGTGCATTTAACCCTCAATGGTGTGGTTGTTTTTTGGCTAAAGCCTACATCAGGGTGAAGCTGTCACACCAAGTGCATTTAACCAGCAATAGTCTGTTCATTTTTTGGCCATATACAAAATCAGGGGCAAGCTGCGCCTGTCACCAAGTGCATTTAACCCTCAATGGTGTGGTTGTTTTTTGGCTAAAGCCTACATCAGGGTGAAGCTGTCACACCAAGTGCATTTAACCAGCAATAGTCTGTTCATTTTTTGGCCATATCCCAGTCTAATTCTGTCACTAAATCCATACCGGTCACCCAGCGCCTAAATACTAGGCCTCAAATTTATATCCAGCTAAATCTGTCCCTAGTGCTGTAGCTGGGCGAGTTATTTAGTGTCCGTTCAAGCACATTTCTTGTTCTGGGTTGAAATACAATTCCCAATTTAGCAATTTCATAATTTAGTGGTTCCTGCTATATCAGAGCTCTTTGAAATCTATCCCAAAAAGGGTATATAATATTGAAGGTGCACATAGGGTCATTCAGAGTAACTTCACACACACCCGCTACTGTGTATTTCCAAGTCTAATTCTGTCACTAAATCCATACCGGTGACCCAGCGCCTAAATACTAGGCCTCAAATTTAATTCCCTCTAAATCTCTCGTTACCCACCGCTGTACTGTTGTTGCTGGGCAAGATATTTAGTGTCCGTCAAAGCACATTTTTTGTTCTGGGTTGAAGTACAATTCCCAATTTAGCAATTTCATAATTTAGTGGTTTCTGCTATATCAGAGCTATTTGAAATCTATCCCAAAAAGGGTATATAATATTGAAGGTGCACATAGGGTCATTCAGAATAACTTCACACACACCCGCTACTGTGTATTTCCAAGTCTAATTCTGTCACTAAACCCATACCTGTCACCCAGCGCCTAAATACTAGGCCTCAAATTTAAATCCCTCTAAATCTCTCGTTACCGTTGTCCTGTTGTAGCTGGGAAAGTTATTTAGTGCCCGTCAAAGCACATTTTTTGTTCTGGGTTGAAGTACAATTCCCAATTTAGCAATTTCATAATTTAGTGGTTCCTGCTATATCAGAGCTATTTGAAATCTATCCCAAAAAGGGTATATAATATTGAAGGTGCACATAGGGTCATTCAGAATAACTTCACACACACCCGCTACTGTGTATTTCCAAGTCTAATTCTGTCACTAAATCCATACCGGTGACCCAGCGCCTAAATACTAGGCCTCAAATTTAATTCCCTCTAAATCTCTCGTTACCCACCGCTGTACTGTTGTTGCTGGGCAAGATATTTAGTGTCCGTCAAAGCACATTTTTTGTTCTGGGTTGAAGTACAATTCCCAATTTAGCAATTTCATAATTTAGTGGTTTCTGCTATATCAGAGCTATTTGAAATCTATCCCTAAAAGGGTATATAATATTGAAGGTGCACATAGGGTCATTCAGAATAACTTCACACACACCCGCTACTGTGTATTTCCAAGTCTAATTCTGTCACTAAACCCATACCTGTCACCCAGCGCCTAAATACTAGGCCTCAAATTTATATCCAGCTAAATCTGTCCCTAGTGCTGTAGCTGGGCGAGTTATTTAGTGTCCGTTCAAGCACATTTCTTGTTCTGGGTTGAAATACAATTCCCAATTTAGCAATTTCATAATTTAGTGGTTCCTGCTATATCAGAGCTCTTTGAAATCTATCCCAAAAAGGGTATATAATATTGAAGGTGCACATAGGGTCATTCAGAGTAACTTCACACACACCCGCTACTGTGTATTTCCAAGTCTAATTCTGTCACTAAATCCATACCGGTGACCCAGCGCCTAAATACTAGGCCTCAAATTTAATTCCCTCTAAATCTCTCGTTACCCACCGCTGTACTGTTGTTGCTGGGCAAGATATTTAGTGTCCGTCAAAGCACATTTTTTGTTCTGGGTTGAAGTACAATTCCCAATTTAGCAATTTCATAATTTAGTGGTTTCTGCTATATCAGAGCTATTTGAAATCTATCCCAAAAAGGGTATATAATATTGAAGGTGCACATAGGGTCATTCAGAATAACTTCACACACACCCGCTACTGTGTATTTCCAAGTCTAATTCTGTCACTAAACCCATACCTGTCACCCAGCGCCTAAATACTAGGCCTCAAATTTAAATCCCTCTAAATCTCTCGTTACCGTTGTCCTGTTGTAGCTGGGAAAGTTATTTAGTGCCCGTCAAAGCACATTTTTTGTTCTGGGTTGAAGTACAATTCCCAATTTAGCAATTTCATAATTTAGTGGTTCCTGCTATATCAGAGCTATTTGAAATCTATCCCAAAAAGGGTATATAATATTGAAGGTGCACATAGGGTCATTCAGAATAACTTCACACACACCCGCTACTGTGTATTTCCAAGTCTAATTCTGTCACTAAATCCATACCGGTGACCCAGCGCCTAAATACTAGGCCTCAAATTTAATTCCCTCTAAATCTCTCGTTACCCACCGGTGTACTGTTGTTGCTGGGCAAGATATTTAGTGTCCGTCAAAGCACATTTTTTGTTCTGGGTTGAAGTACAATTCCCAATTTAGCAATTTCATAATTTAGTGGTTTCTGCTATATCAGAGCTATTTGAAATCTATCCCTAAAAGGGTATATAATATTGAAGGTGCACATAGGGTCATTCAGAATAACTTCACACACACCCGCTACTGTGTATTTCCAAGTCTAATTCTGTCACTAAACCCATACCTGTCACCCAGCGCCTAAATACTAGGCCTCAAATTTAAATCCCTCTAAATCTCTCGTTACCGTTGTCCTGTTGTAGCTGGGAAAGTTATTTAGTGCCCGTCAAAGCACATTTTTTGTTCTGGGTTGAAGTACAATTCCCAATTTAGCAATTTCATAATTTAGTGGTTCCTGCTATATCAGAGCTATTTGAAATCTATCCCAAAAAGGGTATATAATATTGAAGGTGCACATTGGGTCATTCAGAATAACTTCACACACACGCTTCTGTGCATTTCCAAGTCTAATTCTGTCACTAAATCCATACCGGTGACCCAGCGCCTAAATACTAGGCCTCAAATTTAATTCCCTCTAAATCTCTCGTTACCCACCGCTGTACTGTTGTTGCTGGGCAAGATATTTAGTGTCCGTCAAAGCACATTTTTTGTTCTGGGTTGAAGTACAATTCCCAATTTAGCAATTTCATAATTTAGTGGTTTCTGCTATATCAGAGCTATTTGAAATCTATCCCTAAAAGGGTATATAATATTGAAGGTGCACATAGGGTCATTCAGAATAACTTCACACACACCCGCTACTGTGTATTTCCAAGTCTAATTCTGTCACTAAATCCATACCGGTGACCCAGCGCCTAAATACTAGGCCTCAAATTTAATTCCCTCTAAATCTCTCGTTACCCACCGTTGTACTGTTGTTGCTGGGCAAGATATTTAGTGTCCGTCAAAGCACATTTTTTGTTCTGGGTTGAAGTACAATTCCCAATTTAGCAATTTCATAATTTAGTGGTTTCTGCTATATCAGAGCTATTTGAAATCTATCCCTAAAAGGGTATATAATATTCAAGGTGCACATTGGGTCATTCAGAATAACTTCACACACACACGCTTCTGTGCATTTCCAAGTCTAATTCTGTCACTAAATCCATACCGGTCACCCAGCGCCTAAATACTAGGCCTCAAATTTATATCCCGCTGAATTTGAATACAATACATTGGGCCAAATAATATATTTGTTGTTGTGGTGAACCATAACAATGAGAAAAACATCTAGTAAGGGACGCGGACGTGGACATGGTCGTGGTGGTGTTAGTGGACCCTCTGGTGCTGGGAGAGGACGTGGCCGTTCTGCCACATCCACACGTCCTAGTGTACCAACTACCTCAGGTCCCAGTAGCCGCCAGAATTTACAGCGATATATGGTGGGGCCCAATGCCGTTCTAAGGATGGTAAGGCCTGAGCAGGTACAGGCATTAGTCAATTGGGTGGCCGACAGTGGATCCAGCACGTTCACATTATCTCCCACCCAGTCTTCTGCAGAAAGCGCACAGATGGCGCCTGAAAACCAACCCCATCAGTCTGTCACATCACCCCCATGCATACCAGGGAAACTGTCTCAGCCTCAAGTTATGCAGCAGTCTCTTATGCTGTTTGAAGACTCCGCTGGCAGGGTTTCCCAAGGGCATCCACCTAGCCCTTCCCCAGCGGTGAAAGACATAGAATGCACTGACGCACAACCACTTATGTTTCCTGATGATGAGGACATGGGAATACCACCTCAGCATGTCTCTGATGATGACGAAACACAGGTGCCAACTGCTGCGTCTTTCTGCAGTGTGCAGACTGAACAGGAGGTCAGGGATCAAGACTGGGTGGAAGACGATGCAGGGGACGATGAGGTCCTAGACCCCACATGGAATGAAGGTCGTGCCACTGACTTTCACAGTTCGGAGGAAGAGGCAGTGGTGAGACCGAGCCAACAGCGTAGCAAAAGAGGGAGCAGTGGGCAAAAGCAGAACACCCGCCGCCAAGAGACTCCGCCTGCTACTGACCGCCGCCATCTGGGACCGAGCACCCCAAAGGCAGCTTCAAGGAGTTCCCTGGCATGGCACTTCTTCAAACAATGTGCTGACGACAAGACCCGAGTGGTTTGCACGCTGTGCCATCAGAGCCTGAAGCGAGGCATTAACGTTCTGAACCTGAGCACAACCTGCATGACCAGGCACCTGCATGCAAAGCATGAACTGCAGTGGAGTAAACACCTTAAAACCAAGGAAGTCACTCAGGCTCCCCCTGCTACCTCTTCTGCTGCTGCCGCCTCGGCCTATTCTGCTGCTGCCGCCTCGGCCTCTTCCTCCGCCTCTGGAGGAACGTTGGCACCTGCCGCCCAGCAAACAGGGGATGTACCACCAACACCACCACCACCACCTCCGTCACCAAGCGTCTCAACCATGTCACACGCCAGCGTTCAGCTCTCCATCTCACAAACATTTGATAGAAAGCGTAAATTCCCACCTAGCCACCCTCGATCCCTGGCCCTGAATGCCAGCATTTCTAAACTACTGGCCTATGAAATGCTGTCATTTAGGCTGGTGGACACAGACAGCTTCAAACAGCTCATGTCGCTTGCTGTCCCACAGTATGTTGTTCCCAGCCGGCACTACTTCTCCAAGAGAGCCGTGCCTTCCCTGCACAACCAAGTATCCGATAAAATCAAGTGTGCACTGCGCAACGCCATCTGTAGCAAGGTCCACCTAACCACAGATACGTGGACCAGTAAGCACGGCCAGGGACGCTATATCTCCCTAACTGCACACTGGGTAAATGTAGTGGCAGCTGGGCCCCAGGCGGAGAGCTGTTTGGCGCACGTCCTTCCGCCGCCAAGGATCGCAGGGCAACATTCTTTGCCTCCTGTTGCCACCTCCTCCTTCTCGGCTTCCTCCTCCTCTTCTTCCACCTGCTCATCCAGTCAGCCACACACCTTCACCACCAACTTCAGCACAGCCCGGGGTAAACGTCAGCAGGCCATTCTGAAACTCATATGTTTGGGGGACAGGCCCCACACCGCACAGGAGTTGTGGCGGGGTATAGAACAACAGACCGACGAGTGGTTGCTGCCGGTGAGCCTCAAGCCCGGCCTGGTGGTGTGTGATAATGGGCGAAATCTCGTTGCAGCTCTGGGACTAGCCAATTTGACGCACATCCCTTGCTTGGCGCATGTGCTGAATTTGGTGGTGCAGAAGTTCATTCACAACTACCCCGACATGTCAGAGCTGCTGCATAAAGTGCGGGCCGTCTGTTCGCGCTTCCGGCGTTCACATCCTGCTGCTGCTCGCCTGTCTGCGCTACAGCGTAACTTCGGCCTTCCCGCTCACCGCCTCATATGCGACGTGCCCACCAGGTGGAACTCCACCTTGCACATGCTGGACAGACTGTGCGAGCAGCAGCAGGCCATAGTGGAGTTTCAGCTGCAGCACGCACGGGTCAGTCGCACTACAGAACAGCACCACTTCACCACCAATGACTGGGCCTCCATGCGAGACCTGTGTGCCCTGTTGCGCTGTTTCGAGTACTCCACCAACATGGCCAGTGGCGATGACACCGTTATCAGCGTTACAATACCACTTCTATGTCTCCTTGAGAAAACACTTAGGGCGATGATGGAAGAGGAGGTGGCCCAGGAGGAGGAGGAGGAGGAGGAGGAAGAGGGGTCATTTTTAGCACTTTCAGGCCAGTCTCTTCGAAGTGACTCAGAGGGAGGTTTTTGGCAACAGCAGAGGCCAGGTACAAATGTGGCCAGCCAGGGCCCACTACTGGAGGACGAGGAGGACGAGGATGAGGAGGAGGTGGAGGAGGATGAGGATGAAGCATGGTCACAGCGGGGTGGCACCCAACGCAGCTCGGGTCCATCACTGGTGCGTGGCTGGGGGGAAAGGCAGGACGATGACGATACGCCTCCCACAGAGGACAGCTTGTCCTTATCCCTGGGCAGCCTGGCACACATGAGCGACTACATGCTGCAGTGCCTGCGCAACGACAGCAGAGTTGCCCACATTTTAACCTGTGCGGACTACTGGGTTGCCACCCTGCTGGATCCACGCTACAAAGACAATGTGCCCACCTTACTTCCTGCACTGGAGCGTGATAGGAAGATGCGCGAGTACAAGCGCACGTTGGTAGACACGCTACTGAGAGCATTCCCAAATGTCACAGGGGAACAAGTGGAAGCCCAAGGCCAAGGCAGAGGAGGAGCAAGAGGTCGCCAAGGCAGCTGTGTCACGGCCAGCTCCTCTGAGGGCAGGGTTAGCATGGCAGAGATGTGGAAAACTTTTGTCAACACGCCACAGCTAACTGCACCACCACCTGATACGCAACGTGTTAGCAGGAGGCAACATTTCACTAACATGGTGGAACAGTACGTGTGCACACCCCTCCACGTACTGACTGATGGTTCGGCCCCATTCAACTTCTGGGTCTCTAAATTGTCCACGTGGCCAGAGCTAGCCTTTTATGCCTTGGAGGTGCTGGCCTGCCCGGCAGCCAGCGTTTTGTCTGAACGTGTATTCAGCACGGCAGGGGGCGTCATTACAGACAAACGCAGCCGCCTGTCTACAGCCAATGTGGACAAGCTGACGTTCATAAAAATGAACCAGGCATGGATCCCACAGGACCTGTCCGTCCCTTGTCCAGATTAGACATTAACTACCTCCCCATAACCATATATTATTGGACTCCAGGGCACTTCCTCATTCAATCCTATTTTTATTTTCATTTTACCATTATATTGCGAGGCTACCCAAAGTTGAATGAACCTCTCCTCTGCCTGTGTGCTAGGCCTAAATATATGCCAATGGACTGTTGCAGTGGTGGCTGACATGAAGCCTGATTCTCTGCTATGACATGCAGACTAATTCTCTGCTGACATGAAGCCAGATTGTCTGTTACGGGACCTCTCTCCTCTGCCTGGGTGCTGGGCCTAAATTTATGACAATGGACTGTTGCAGTGGTGGCTGACGTGAAGCCTGATTCTCTGCTATGACATGCAGACTGATTCTCTGCTGACATGAAGCCAGATTGTCTGTTACGGGACCTCTCTGCTCTGCCTGTGTGCTAGGCCTAAATATATGCCAATGGACTGTTGCAGTGGTGGGTGACGTGAAGCCTCATTCTCTGCTATGACATGCAGACTGATTCTCTGCTGACATGAAGCCAGATTGTCTGTTACGGGACCTCTCTGCTCTGCCTGTGTGCTAGGCCTAAATATATGCCAATGGACTGTTGCAGTGGTGGGTGACGTGAAGCCTCATTCTCTGCTATGACATGCAGACTGATTCTCTGCTGACATGAAGCCAGATCCTCTGTTACGGGAGCTCTCTCCTCTGCCTGGGTGCTGGGCCTAAATTTATGACAATTGACTGTTGCAGTGGTGGGTGACGTGAAGCCTGATTCTCTGCTATGATATGAAGACTGATTCTCTGCTGACATGAAGCCAGATTGTCTGTTACGGGACCTTTCTCCTCTGCCTGGGTTCTGGGCCTAAATTTATGAAAATTGACTCTTACAGTGGTGGGTGACGTGAAGCCTGATTCTCTGCTATGATATGAAGACTGATTCTCTGCTGACATGAAGCCAGATTCTCTGTTACGGGACCTCTCTCCTCTGCCTGGGTGCTGGGTAGTGTTGAGCGCGAATATTCGAAAAGCAAATTTTTTTCGCGAATATCGCAACTTCGCGATTTCGCGAATATTTCGAATATAGTGCTATATATTCGTAAAAACGAATATTCGTTTTTTGTTTCCCCCCCCCCCCCCCACAAAATTACAGTACACATATAATTGATTGTTTCCCAAAGGTCCAACAGCTCAGATCTTACTCACATTGCCTAGAAAGTGATTGAGGCGCGAATCTTCGTAAGGCGATTTTATTAGCGCACATGCGAATATCGGCACGTCCCAGAACAGAGGCAAAGGGCTTTGCATTCATACATTAGTGAATTGAGTTGCGAATCTTCGTAAGGCGATTTTATTAGCGCACATGCGAATATCTACACTTGTCCCAGAACAGAGGCAAAGGGCTTTGCATTCATACATTAGTGATTGAATTGAGCTGCGAATCTTCGTAAGGCGATTTTATTAACGCAAATGCAAATATCTACACTTGTCCCCAGAACAGAGAGGCAAAGGCCTGTGCATTCATATAGTATAGCACCATATTCGCGAATACGTAGAACTTCGTAAAAGTCGATTTACGAATATTCGTATTTTTTATTTTACTTTCCACCTTACAGATTACATTGATCTGTACTCTGTCAACTACTGTCATCACCCCCCACTGTATCTCGATTGATTCCCAAAAGTCTCACATTCCCTAGAAAGTGATTGAGGTGCGAATCTTCGTAAGGCGATTTTATTAGCGCACATGCGAATATCTACACTTGTCCCAGAACAGAGGCAAAGGGCATTGCATTCATACATTAGTGATTGAATTGAGTTGCGAATCTTCGTAAGGCGATTTCATTAGCGCACATGTGAATTTTGCATAGCATATGTATTATGCGATAATTCGAATTATCGCATATGCGAAATAATAACGAATTTGAATAATCGCGAATATTTTACGAATATTCTTTCGAATATTCACAAAATTTCGCGAATTCGAATATGGGACATGCCGCTCAACACTAGTGCTGGGCCTAAATTTATGACAATGGACTGTTGCAGTGGTGGGTGACGTGAAGCCTGATTCTCTGCTATGACATGCAGACTGATTCTCTGCTGACATGAAGCCAGATTGTCTGTTACGGGACCTCTCTCCTCTGCCTGGGTGCTGGGCCTAAATATATGCCAATGGACTGTTGCAGTGGTGGCTGACGTGAAGCCTCATTCTCTGCTATGACATGCAGACTAATTCTCTGCTGACATGAAGACAGATTCTCTGTTACGGGACCTCTCTCCTCTGCCTGGGTGCCGGGGCCTAAATATCTGAGAATGGACTGTTCCAGTGGTGGCTGACGTGAAGCCTCATTCTCTGCTATGACATGCAGACTAATTCTCTGCTGACATGAAGACAGATTCTCTGTTACGGGACCTCCCTCCTCTGCCTGGGTGCTGGGCCTAAATATATGCCAATGGACTGTTGCAGTGGTGGCTGACGTGAAGCCTCATTCTCTGCTATGACATGCAGACTAATTCTCTGCTGACATGAAGACAGATTCTCTGTTACGGGACCTCCCTCCTCTGCCTGGGTGCTGGGCCTAAATATATGCCAATGGACTGTTGCAGTGGTGGCTGACGTGAAGCCTCATTCTCTGCTATGACATGCAGACTGATTCTCTGCTGACATGAAGCCAGATTCTCTGTTACGGGACCTCTCTCCTCTGCCTGTGTGTGTGCTGGGCCTAAATATATGCCAATGGACTGTTGCAGTGGTGGCTGACGTGAAGCCTCATTCTCTGCTATGACATGCAGACTGATTCTCTGCTGACATGAAGCCAGATTCTCTGTTACGGGACCTCTCTCCTCTGCCTGTGTGTGTGCTGGGCCTAAATATATGCCAATGGACTGTTGCAGTGGTGGCTGACGTGAAGCCTCATTCTCTGCTATGACATGCAGACTAATTCTCTGCTGACATGAAGACAGATTCTCTGTTACGGGACCTCCCTCCTCTGCCTGGGTGCTGGGCCTAAATATATGCCAATGGACTGTTGCAGTGGTGGCTGACGTGAAGCCTCATTCTCTGCTATGACATGCAGACTGATTCTCTGCTGACATGAAGCCAGATTCTCTGTTACGGGACCTCTCTCCTCTGCCTGTGTGTGTGCTGGGCCTAAATATATGCCAATGGACTGTTGCAGTGGTGGCTGACGTGAAGCCTCATTCTCTGCTATGACATGCAGACTGATTCTCTGCTGACATGAAGCCAGATTCTCTGTTACGGGACCTCTCTCCTCTGCCTGTGTGTGTGCTGGGCCTAAATATATGCCAATGGACTGTTGCAGTGGTGGCTGACGTGAAGCCTCATTCTCTGCTATGACATGCAGACTAATTCTCTGCTGACATGAAGACAGATTCTCTGTTACGGGACCTCCCTCCTCTGCCTGGGTGCTGGGCCTAAATATATGCCAATGGACTGTTGCAGTGGTGGCTGACGTGAAGCCTCATTCTCTGCTATGACATGCAGACTAATTCTCTGCTGACATGAAGACAGATTCTCTGTTACGGGACCTCTCTCCTCTGCCTGGGTGCCGGGGCCTAAATATCTGAGAATGGACTGTTCCAGTGGTGGGTGACGGGAAGCCAGATTCTCTGCTATGGAACCTCTCTCCAATTGATTTTGGTTAATTTTTATTTATTTAATTTTTATTTTAATTCATTTCCCTATCCACATTTGTTTGCAGGGGATTTACCTACATGTTGCTGCCTTTTGCAGCCCTCTAGCTCTTTCCTGGGCTGTTTTACAGCCTTTTTAGTGCCGAAAAGTTCGGGTCCCCATTGACTTCAATGGGGTTCGGGTTCGGGACGAAGTTCGGATCGGGTTCGGATCCCGAACCCGAACATTTCCGGGATGTTCGGCCGAACTTCTCGAACCCGAACATCCAGGTGTTCGCTCAACTCTACTTATTAGATGAAAATGAGAAAATTCGCGGCTTGGGTCCCTTAACCGACTTAAAAACAAAAAGTAAGAAAACTCCACCCCCTCAGGATACTCTAGTTATAGATCTATTTTGTAAACTGGTGACAGACCAATTGACTAAACTAGAGAAATCAAAGAGGACTCAAAATAGCAATCTGAGTAAGGATGAGATGCAGGCCCTTATAAAGTTGGAAAAAGACCCCATGAACATACTTAAACCATCTGACAAAGGTGGAAATGTCATTATAATGGGTCATAATACCTACCGGCATATGTGTCTATGTCTACTAAATGAGATCACATGTTATGCCACCCTACCCTCAAATCCTACGGTTAAATTCAATAGGGAGTTAGAGACCATACTGATCCAGGCACTTGACGATAGATTAATATCTAGAGGAAATGGGTTTTATGCTATCAATTCATCCCCAAATTCCGACTTTCTATGCGCTCCCTAAGATCCACAAGGGATATCCACCACTACAGGGAGTGCAGAATTATTAGGCAAATGAGTATTTTGACCACATCATCCTCTTTATGCATGTTGTCTTACTCCAAGCTGTATAGGCTCGAAAGCCTACTACCAATTAAGCATATTAGGTGATGTGCATCTCTGTAATGAGAAGGGGTGTGGTCTAATGACATCAACACCCTATATCAGGTGTGCATAATTATTAGGCAACTTCCTTTCCTTTGGCAAAATGGGTCAAAAGAAGGACTTGACAGGCTCAGAAAAGTCAAACATAGTGAGATATCTTGCAGAGGGATGCAGCACTCTTAAAATTGCAAAGCTTCTGAAGCGTGATCATCGAACAATCAAGCGTTTCATTCAAAATAGTCAACAGGGTCGCAAGAAGCGTGTGGAAAAACCAAGGCGCAAAATAACTGCCCATGAACTGAGAAAAGTCAAGCGTGCAGCTGCCAAGATGCCACTTGCCACCAGTTTGGCCATATTTCAGAGCTGCAACATCACTGGAGTGCCCAAAAGCACAAGGTGTGCAATACTCAGAGACATGGCCAAGGTAAGAAAGGCTGAAAGACGACCACCACTGAACAAGACACACAAGCTGAAACGTCAAGACTGGGCCAAGAAATATCTCAAGACTGATTTTTCTAAGGTTTTATGGACTGATGAAATGAGAGTGAGTCTTGATGGGCCAGATGGATGGGCCCGTGGCTGGATTGGTAAAGGGCAGAGAGCTCCAGTCCGACTCAGACGCCAGCAACGTAGAGGTGGAGTACTGGTTTGGGCTGGTATCATCAAAGATGAGCTTGTGGGGCCTTTTCAGGTTGAGGATGGAGTCAAGCTCAACTCCCAGTCCTACTGCCAGTTTCTGGAAGACACCTTCTTCAAGCAGTGGTACAGGAAGAAGTCTGCATCCTTCAAGAAAAACATGATTTTCATGCAGGACAATGCTCCATCACACGCGTCCAAGTACTCCACAGCGTGGCTGGCAAGAAAGGGTATAAAAGAAGAAAATCTAATGACATGGCCTCCTTGTTCACCTGATCTGAACCCCATTGAGAACCTGTGGTCCATCATCAAATGTGAGATTTACAAGGAGGGAAAACAGTACACCTCTCTGAACAGTGTCTGGGAGGCTGTGGTTGCTGCTGCAAGCAATGTTGACGGTGAACAGATCAAAACACTGACAGAATCCATGGATGGCAGGCTTTTGAGTGTCCTTGCAAAGAAAGGTGGCTATATTGGTCACTGATTTGTTTTTGTTTTGTTTTTGAATGTCAGAAATGTATATTTGTGAATGTTGAGATGTTATATTGGTTTCACTGGTAAAAATAAATAATTGAAATGGGTATATATTTGTTTTTTGTTAAGTTGCCTAATAATTATGCACAGTAATAGTCACCTGCACACACAGATATCCCCCTAAAATAGCTAAAACTAAAAACAAACTAAAAACTACTTCCAAAAATATTCAGCTTTGATATTAATGAGTTTTTTGGGTTCATTGAGAACATGGTTGTTGTTCAATAATAAAATTAATCCTCAAAAATACAACTTGCCTAATAATTCTGCACTCCCTGTAAAGGGACGACCAATTGTCTCTGGCGTAGACTCCATCACGTATGGTGTTAGCTCTTATATTGATAGAGTTTTGAGACCCTTTGTTCTCTCTCTGCCGTCCCACATTAGAGATACCACGGACCTATTACTCAAAATTTAGAATATTGAAGTTGCAGATACCATCTATCTGGCCTCTATAGATGTAGAGGCACTTTATACAAGCATTCCCCATTCCTGGGGGATCACTGCAATAAGACACTATCTGAGTACTCGTGGTACCCAATACCAGCGTCATTCCGAATTTGTCATCAGAATCCTGGAATTTGTACTATCGCATAATTACTTTTTGTTTGAGACACGTTTCTACCACCAGCTCAGGGGCACAGCGATGGGCAGCCCCTGTGCGCCCAGTTACACTAATCTGTTCCTGGGCTGGTGGGAGGACACGCTAGTATTTAATGAGTCATGTCGTCGATGGGCCTCCAATATTATATACTGGGGTCGCTACATCGATGACGTGTTCATTCTATGGGATGGTAGTAGAGAGGAATTCTCAAACTTTGTGAAACATCTCAACATTAATGATATAGGGCTGAAGTTTACGTCTGAAATTGACCACGAAACATTGGCATTTCTTGATGTTCGTATAACCAAACATCTGGGTGAGTTACACACTGAAACTTATAGGAAGCCCACTTCTACCAATAGTTTACTTCAATGGGATAGCCATCATCCATTTAGCCTTAAACGAGGCAATCCCAGGGGCAAGTATTTGCGCATGAAAAGAAATTGCTCATCCCATTCAGCATTTTACAAACAGTCTGCAGATCTACGGGGTAGATTCTTACAGCGAGGATACCCAGATCAGGTATTAAGGGAGGCCTTTCAACATTATCTAGTAAAAGTTAAATTTTAAGCTGGATAGTTTTAAATTCTGTGATATTATGTTGGTATGCAGTTCAAAAATGAATATTGCAATACAGAGTGTGATAACGTGTGTGGTACCACACTAGTGACAGCAGGGGCAACGCTAGGTCAAAACATCAGAGGTCTTGGCCCTAGATATTTTCTCCAGGTCCCAGAATGTAGTGGATCCCGTTCTCAGGAAGGTGATACAGTTGAATTACTGCGATGGGAAGTGGGTTCTTATGGCTTCTTTTTTTTTGCTAACTCATTTTTGTGGGAAAGGTAGTACTGGGGCACTATGTGTAGGGGGGGGCATTATAACTACAGGGGGGGCACTATAAGTACTGCGACCACTACAGGGACTAATATAAGTGCTGGAAGCACTATAATACTAGGGGCACTACGGGAGCATCATACCTAATGGGGGCACTTCAGAGGGGCATTATACCTACTGGTGGCACTTCAGAAGGGCATTATAGCTACTGGTGGCACTTCAGAGGAGCATTATACCTACTGGGGACACTACAGAGAGTATTCTACCTACTCCGGCACTATAACTACTGGGGACACTACAGGGGGCATTATACCTACTGGGTAATAAGGGGTCTTACACTAACTGGGGGTGCAATAGGGGGAATTATATTTACTGACGGTGCTATAAAGGGCATCACACTTACTCAAGGTATCATACCTATGGGAGGCACTACAGGAGATCATTATATCTACTGAGGGCACAGTGGGGCATTATTACTACACTGGGGATCTGTTGGGACATTATTATTATTGGGCACAATACGGAGGGCCCTAATACTAACAAGGGTCACTCTGTAGAGGGCATTAGTAATAATCAGGGTACACTGGGAGAGAATTATTACTATTTTTGGAGCACTTTGGGGAATATCTGTATGGCATTGTTATTTTGTAAGTATAGTATTTGAGGGCATTGGGGAGCACAGCGGGCACAGTATTGGGGACAGCAGTAGGATCACACTGTTAGGGCACTAGGAGGAGGAGGGTAGAAGCGTGAGGAATCTAAGATGTACAGTACAGACCAAAAGTTTGGACACACCTTCTCATTCAAAGAGTTTTCTTTATTTTCATGACTATGAAAATTGTAGATTCACACTGAAGGCATCAAAACTATGAATTAACACATGTGGAATTATATACATAACAAAAAAGTGTGAAACAACTGAAAATATGTCATATTCTAGGTTCTTCAAAGTAGCCACCTTTTGCTTTGATTACTGCTTTGCACACTCTTGGCATTCTCTTGATGAGCTTCAAGAGGTAGTCACCTGAAATGGTTTTCACTTCACAGGTGTGCCCTGTCAGGTTTAATAAGTGGGATGTCTTGCCTTATAAATGGGGTTGGGACCATCAGTTGCGTTGTGGAGAAGTCAGGTGGATACACAACTGATAGTCCTATTGAATAGACTGTTAGAATTTGTATTATGGAAAAAAAAAAATAGCTAAGTAAAGAAAAACGAGTGGCCATCATTACTTTAAGAAATGAAGGTCAGTCAGTCTGAAAAATTGGGAAAACTTTGAAAGTGTCCCCAAGTGCAGTCACAAAAACCATCAAGCGCTACAAAGAAACTGGCTCACATGTGGACCGCCCCAGGAAAGGAAGACCAAGAGTCACCTCTGCTGCGGAGGATAAGTTCATCCGAGTCACCAGCCTCAGAAATTGCAGGTTAACAGCAGCTCAGATTAGAGACCAGGTCAATGCCACACAGAGTTCTAGCAGCAGACACATCTCTAGAACAACTGTTAAGAGGAGACTGTGTGAATCAGGCCTTCATGGTAGAATATCTGCTAGGAAACCACTGCTAAGGACAGGCAACAAGCAGAAGAGACTTGTTTGGGCTAAAGAACACAAGGAATAGACATTAGACCAGTGGAAATCTGTGCTTTGGTCTGATGAGTCCAAATTTGAGATCTTTGGTTCCAACCACCGTGTCTTTGTGCGACGCAGAAAAGGTGAACGGATGGACTCTACATGCCTGGTTCCCACCGTGAAGCATGGAGGAGGAGGTGTGATGGTGTGGGGGTGCTTTGCTGGTGACACTGTTGGGGATTTATTCCAAATTGAAGGCATACTGAACCAGCATGGCTACCACAGCATCTTGCAGCGGCATGCTATTCCATCCGGTTTGCGTTTAGCTGGACCATCATTTATTTTTCAACAGGACAATGACCCCAAACACACCCCCAGGCTGTGTAAGGGCTATTTGACCATGAAGGAGAGTGATGGGGTGCTGCGCCAGATGACCTGGCCTCCACAGTCACCTGACCTGAACCCAATCGAGATAGTTTGGGGGGAGCTGGACCGCAGAGTGAAGCCAAAAGGGCCAACAAGTGCTAAGCATCTCTGGGAACTCCTTCAAGACTGTTGGAAGACCGTTTCAGGTGACTACCTCTTGAAGCTCATCAAGAGAATGTCAAGAGTGTGCAAAGCAGTAATCAAAGCAAAAGGTGGCTACTTTGAAGAACCTAGAATATGACATATTTTCAGTTGTTTCACACTTTTTTGTTATGTATATAATTCCACATGTGTTAATTCATAGTTTTGATGCCTTCAGTGTGAATCTACAATTTTCATAGTCATGAAAATAAAGAAAACTCTTTGAATGAAAAGGTGTGTCCAAACCTTTGGTCTGTACTGTATGTGTGGCAAACTCTGCAGAGATTAGCCATGGCTGAATGAAATCATCATGTGTTGTCTGGGTCGAAAGGAGAAGATGAGGAAAGGGAACATCATAGGATGCAATAGGTATGTGGCATTGTATTCTCTTGCATGTGTAATAGTGCTAAATATAAAGTCCAACCAAATATGCCATTAGCACTGGGGCTGGGACATTGAATCAAAAATTTAACATACGGTATATGCATTGGGGCTAGGGTCCCAATCTTTTGCGATCCTGGCACCCTGTAAGTGTTAGTGCTTCCATAATAACCACAATTTATAGTCCTACACTAGTTCTAAAACTTTCCTCTGTTCAACATTAAGGGTGATGGAGCCCTCTAGTGGCTGCATCATGTAAAAACAGGACTGAAAACTAAAAAGTACAATTTGTTCCAAATATTCCCTAAATTATAATACAGCAATGGAAACTGTTGGGGCTAGGCATTAGGTGTAGACATTTAAAAAAAAAACTTCTATACTGAATTCTAAAATAAGACCCACCATCTTAATGTCTTAAGTAAGGCTTAGGCTAAAGTCACACCATGATTATGTTCAGTGATTTGAGGCACTTTGAAGTATGGTTCAAACCAGTGACTCACAGGTGACCTTTTCTCTGTCGAGGCCCAGACCCCTATGAAGGCTTCTTCCACTCACAACTCCTCTCCAGGCATGGATCCAAGATTGTAACCTGAATTTGTAAGCAGAATGTCATTTTTTTCTTTTTTTGGTCATACCTCCCACATGATAAAGACATGAAATGAAAGAAAATAAAAGTTGAACACAGGAACACCTAATCGCTTTTTCAGTCAGTTTTTGCCTTATTTAGCCTTATTTGATTTACACTCTGGCCGGGTTACGCTGATAGTTTGCTGTGTATGATCCATATCAGATGTCTACCTCACCGGCTTAAGTTAGGCACCATTGCAGTTGTACACAGCGGATGGCAGAGTGCACGGCCATCCCCTGTTTGACAATTAAGTATCCAGTAGCAGCTTTGTTGCGGTCTCTGTATTCTGCGCTGGATACTCTGCCCCGGTCCACAGGTTTTGTTACTTTGGGACATAGCGGCATAATGTACATCATATGCCACGCATTGCCCAATGCGACATATTCTTTAGTAGGGTCTTTACCTTATTAGTTCAGCATTTTTTCATATTATGATGCAATTTTGTACTTTATTTGGTTTGCAGTGAGCTGTTGCATTGCTTGTTTTGTTTAACAGTCTTTACCTTGGTGTCACGGACGGTGTACAGGAAACAAGACAAAGCAACATGCATATATGACTCACTGGATCCAAAGCTAAGGAACCAAAAGGGAGACCCCTGCACAAGACCTAGCACTTTCCCTGGCTGCTCAGCCTATGCAAAGATCCCAAAGGTGGATGGTTGCATATCCACGTACCTCGACTATATAACCCCTGAACACCCTACAATAGTGAGGGGACACGACCACCGGCTCCCTACACCAGACACGGAGGGAGTCAGGGTCACCTGGGATCCAGCAAACAGAAAATATCAGATAAATGTACAGCACTTAACTTTGTAGCAGACTGGGAAACAGGATCAGCATGCACACACACTCCAGGAAGACGTATAAGCCGCCCAGTAAAGCATTATGGGGAGGAATTTAAAGGGAAGCAATCAGTCCAACTACATGACAGCTGAGAGAGGCTAACGAGATGAGGAACTGAATACCACAACAAAGAAAACTCAAGGAGGAGGTTCTGAAAGGCCTCTGTCAGAGCTTCTCAGCTGTCTGGTTGTGACAGTACCCCTCCCTCTACGAGTGGACTCCGGACACTCAGAACCCACCTTCTCAGGATGGGACCTATGGAAAGCCCTGATGAGACGAGAGGCCTTAATGTCCGTCACTGGGACCCACATCCTCTCCTCAGGACCATAACCCTCCCAATGAACAAGGTACTGAAGAGAACCGCGGACAAGACGAGAATCCACAATCCTAGAGACCTGAAATTCAAGATTCCCATCAACCATAATCGTAGGAGGAGGCAAAGGCGAGGGTACAATGGGTTGAACATAAGGTTTCAATAAGGACTTATGAAAAACATTATGGATCTTCCAAGTCTGAGGAAGATCAAGACGGTAGGCAACAGGATTGATGACAGACAGGATTTTGTAAGGCCCAATAAACCTAGGACCCAACTTCCAGGAGGGAACCTTCAATTTGATATTCTTGGTAGACAACCACACCAGATCACCAACATTCAGGTCCGGACCAAGCACACGTCTCTTATCTGCCACACGCTTATATCTCTCACTCATGCTCTTTAGATTATCCTGAATCTTTTGCCAAATAGATGACAAAGACGAGGAGAATCTGTCCTCATCAGGTAAACCAGAAGACCCCTCTCCCGAGAAAGTCCCAAACTGCGGATGAAACCCATATGCACCAAAAAATGGTGACTTATCAGAGGACTCCTGACGACGGTTATTTAAATCAAACTCAGCAAGGGACAAAATAGAACACCAATCCTCTTGATTCTCCGCCACAAAACAGCGCAGATATGTCTCCAGATTCTGATTGATGCGCTCTGTCTGGCCATTTGACTGCGGGTGGAAAGCAGAAGAGAATGACAACCGAACCCCCAAGCGAGAACAGAAAGCCTTCCAGAATCTGGAAACAAACTGCGTGCCCCTATCAGAGACTATGTCTGAAGGAATACCGTGCAATTTGACAATGTGATCAATAAATGCCTGCGCCAGCGTCTTAGCATTGGGCAAACCAGGAAAAGGGATGAAATGCACCATTTTGCTAAAACGGTCCACCACCACCAGAATCACAGTCTTCCCCGAGGAACGAGGCAGGTCCGTTATGAAGTCCATGGACAGATGTGTCCAAGGATGGGAAGGAATGGGTAAGGGAAGGAGAGGACCTGCCGCAGGCTGCCACAAAACCCTCAACCGACTTACGAAGCGCAGGCCACCAGAATCTCCGAGCGATGAGATCCAGTGTGGCTCTTGCCCCCGGGTGCCCAGCAAGGACCGTATCGTGGTGTTCCTTAAAAATCTTGTGTCTTAAAGCGAGAGGCACAAACAACCTCCCAGGAGGACAAAGATCAGGAGCCTCTGACTGGGCTGCCTGCACCTCTGCCTCCAATTCAGAAAAAAGAGCAGAGACCACCACACCTTCAGCTAAAATGGGACCCGGGTCTTCAAAATTCCCGCCTCCCGGAAAACAACGTGACAACAAAATTAAATCTTGAAAAGAACAAAGACTATCTGGCCTGTCTCGGGTTCAGACGCTTGGCTGACTCCAAGTAGGCCAGATTTTTATGGTCAGTAAACACGGTAATAGGGTGTCTGGCTCCCTCCAGCCAATGGCACCATTCCTCAAAAGCCAACTTGATGGCCAACAATTCCCTATCTCCCACATCGTAATTTCTCTCTGCGGAGGAGAGTTTTTTCGAGAAAAAGGCACACGGTCGCCATTTGGCAGGAGAGGAACCCTGAGACAAGACCGCACCCACACCCACCTCAGAAGCAGCAACCTCAACTATGAAGGGTAAAGAAATATCAGGTTGCACCAAGATGGGAGCGGAAGCAAAACTCTCCTTGATATTAGAAAAAGCCTTACGCGCCTCTACCGACCAAGAAGAAAAATCTACCCCCTTTCTGGTCATATCAGTGAGTGGTTTAACAATAGAGGAATAATTCAAAATAAACTTCCTGTAATAATTGGCAAAGCCCAAAAAACGCATCAGCGCCTTCTGATTCTCAGGAAGCTCCCACTCAAGCACAGCGCGGACCTTCTCGGGGTCCATGCAAAAACCAGAAGCGGAGAGAAGAAACCCCAGAAATTTAATTTCTGGAACCGCAAACACACATTTTTCCAGTTTCGCATATAATTTATTCTCCCGCAGAATGAGCAAGACCTGACGTAAATGTTCCTTATGAGTTTTGAAATCAGGACAAAAAATCAAAATGTCATCCAAATACACTAATACCAATTTTCCCATCAAATGATAAAAAAATGCTGTTCACGAAATGCTGAAAAACGGCTGGGGCATTCATCAAACCAAAAGGCATAACCAAATTTTCAAAATGGCCCTCAGGGGTATTGAAGGCCGTCTTCCATTCGTCTCCTTCTCTGACCCTGACCAGGTTGTATGCCCCTCTTAGATCTAATTTGGAAAAGACTTTAGCCCCAACAACCTGGTTAAACAGGTCTGGGATTAGAGGAAGCGGATAAGGGTCACGAATAGTGATACTGTTCAGCTCCCTGAAATCCAGACAAGGTCTTAAAGAACCATCTTTTTTCTTAACAAAGAAAAAACCAGCGGCAACAGGTGACTTCGAGGGTCGTATGTGTCCTTTTCTCAGACTCTCAGAGATATAAGCACGCATAGCGATCCTTTCAGGTTGGGAAAGATTGTATAAATGAGATTTAGGCAGCTTGGCGCCTGGGATGGGATTAATAGGGCAATCGTACTCCCTGTGCGGGGGCAAATCCTGAACTCCACTCTCAGAGAAGACATCCGAAAATTCAGAGAGAAAAGATGGTACAGTCTTAGTAGCAACCTCAGAAACAGATGTCATGAGGCAATTCTCTCTGCAAAAGTCACTCCAACCATTTATTTGCCTCGCTTGCCAATCAATGGTGGGGTTATGTTTAGTGAGCCAGGGTAGCCCCAACACTAGAGGAGTAGGCAAACCGGCTAAGGACACATCCTCAACATGAGCATCACTCACAATTAAACGAATATTGTGAACTATGCCCTTTAATGATTTCTGAGAAAGTGGAGCGGAATCAATAGCAAAAACAGGAATATCCTTTCCCAAAGTGCACACCTGGAAACCATGAGTTATTGCAAATTGACTATCAATGAGATTGACCGCTGCTCCACTATCCACAAAAATCTCACAAAAAATGCTCTTGCTCTCTAGCGCCACCCTAGCAGGCAGGACAAAACGGGAACTACAAGCAAACGGAAAACCTTCCATTTCCGCCTCAACCCTGCCAATAGTAACAGACGGAACATTTTTAAAAGATTTTTTCCTCTTTGTTTCTTTATTACTCCCAGAGAACTGCCTGAATCTCCTAGAGGGACAAACATTTGCCAAATGATTTATACCTCCACAACAAAAAGAAACCCTCCCATGCGGGCTGAATCTTCTATTGTCAGAAGCAATCAACCCCAGCTGCATGGGCTCCTGCTCAGAAGGGGCTGACAGCGACTGAGACCCCTGCGCACAGAACGGGACCGCTGCACTGTCCTGGGACTGAGTATGACAGGAAGGAGAGATCTCTCCTCTCTCTCTAAGACGCCTGTCAATACGAACGGCCTGAGACATAGCAGAGTCCAAGGAAATAGGCCTTTCATGAAAGGCAAATGCATCTTTCAATCCCTCTGAAAGACCATGGCAAAATTGACTTCGGAGTGCAGCATCATTCCAACCAGTATCAGCTGCCCATCTCCGAAATTCTGAGCAGTATATCTCTGCAGATTGTTTACCCTGGCATAATAGACGTAGTCTAGACTCAGCCAGAGCAATACGATCCAGATCATCATATATCTGACCCAGGGCTAAAAAGAATTCATCCACTGAACGGAGTGGCCGTGCCCCCTCCGGCAGCGAAAAGGCCCAGGACTGAGCGTTACCCCTGAGCAGCGATATAATGATCCCCACCCTCCGTTCCTCATCACCAGAGGAATGGGGAAGAAGGCGAAAATGGAGTTTGCAAGCCTCTCTAAAACGCACAAAATTCTCACTACCCCTGGAAAACGTATCCGGGAGCGAGATCTTAGGCTCAGAACAAACTCCATGAACGCCAGCTGAACCGGTCACTTGAAGCTGAGAAAAAGTCCTGCGGAGATCAGCTACCTCCAATGAAAGACCCTGAAGGCGTTCAGCCAAAAGTGAAACCGGATCCATGCTTGAGACGGTTTTGGCGGCTTATAATGTCACGGACTGTGTACAGGAAACAAGACAAAGCAACATGCATATATGACTCACTGGATCCAAAGCTAAGGAACCAAAAGGGAGAGCCCTGCACAAGACCTAGCACTTTCCCTGGCTGCTCAGCCTATGCAAAGATCCCAAAGGTGGATGGTTGCATATCCACGTACCTCGACTATATAACCCCTGAACACCCTACAATAGTGAGGGGACACGACCACCGGCTCCCTACACCAGACACGGAGGGAGTCAGGGTCACCTAGGATCCAGCAAACAGAAAATAACAGATAAATGTACAGCACTTAACTTTGTAGCAGACTGGGAAACAGGATCAGCATGCACACACACTCCAGGAAGAAGTATAAGCCGCCCAGTAAAGCATTATGGGGAGGAATTTAAAGGGAAGCAATCAGTCCAACTACATGACAGCTGAGAGAGGCTAATGAGATGAGGAACTGAATACCACAACAAAGAAAACTCAAGGAGGAGGTTCTGAAAGGCCTCTGTCAGAGCTTCTCAGCTGTCTGGTTGTGACACTTGGGTATGGGTTGTATCTCTGGATATTCGGTCTGCATATCTAAGTGTATCCACAAGACTGGCAAACGCTTCATTGGTATTGAGTGCTAGTTTAGCGCTATACCTAGGCAGTCTCAGAGGACCCTACATACTAACTATCTGACCCCCAGCGAGCCCATCTTTCTGTACGGTCTTAGGCCAAACACCCGTGTTATGTATTTTTAATCATACCATCATTTGTTGTTTTATTTAAACGTCCTCCACTATTTCTACTTATGTAAATGAGGCGGAAAAATAAATGAACTAATAATGATAATAATGAAAGTTTTATCTTGGGATTGATGTCACATAAATCTCACATCATCCACACTTTGATCTCAGTTTCTCTTCCACACACAAACACAGAAAAAGAAGAAATGACTCAGACACAGTAAATTGTTTTAAATAATGTAAGGTTTATTATGTGTATAGATTTCTATTGGTCTGTGTACATAAGTGTTGTTTTTCACACATCATCTCTGTGTTACGTGGAAGTCGCAGCATGTTCTATATTCTGCATTTTTCATACAGCCCTGGCCCTATAGAAGTAAATGGGGCTTCCCTGAAAAATGCAATGCATCCGGATACAGTCTGGATGCAATACGTTTTTCACTGAAGGTTGCTAGGAGATGTAGATTGCTATTCTTTAGGGGTTTTTTCACGCGCATAAAAAACACATCAAAACTGATAGCATCCGCGTAAAAGAAATGGAACCACAGAACACAATCGCAAACAAAACTGACTGAACTTGCGATCAAAACCATCAGTTTTTCCCTGAACAGATGGGGACACAATCCGTATTGTTCGTGTGAAAGGGGCCTAAGAGTAAGCCCTTATGCCACAGCAACATTACACTTACTTGAGATGTTTATGGGTCTGCTGACCCCGGTTCCTCCTTTGTGCCTTTTCCCTCAATACCTTGTCTGAGATCTTACAGCAGCTGTCCCTGGCTAGAAAAGTCTTGATGTATCCATCTTCTACAAAAATACTAATGGATTATTTTATTTTAAACTATTCTAATCAATACTAGTTGATATCTACCAAAGTAAAAGAAGATTGAGGATACGGCCACATGGTGCTGACATGAGGGGGCTGAGATGTGATTGACGTAACATGGCTTAGACATGGCTGCCATGAAGAGAAAGTGGAGTAACATCTCAAGACAGATGTGTTAGATTTAAAGATGTACCAAATGTATCAAACATTGTGCAAAATTTCATAAATCTGGCCCAAATTATGGCAACACAGTCTTTCCTTATCTTAATAAAACATCAAGATGTTAAATCCTAAATTCTAAAAAGCATCAATGAAGGGAAAGTGACCAGTTCTGTAGAATGAACAGCTTTCCTAAAAAACAATGGGGGAGATTTACTATTGTAAATGCGCCAGAAGGCACCTCCTTGACACCTCATTTATTAGGGTTTTAGACACTATTTCCAATGTGGTTCACAAGGATGTAGCTTAGCCAGCTCGACTATTTTCAGAAGTGTCATAGTGGTGAATGGAGCGAATCTGAGAGACTTCACTGGGCACCTGGCTGCCATAACAAGTGGTCCCCAGCCCACATCTGCATCACAGGGGCAATTAGGGGACAGAAAGCCCCTTCCTTCTGTAACTGCTCGGTTGGCACAGTAGCAATTGCCCATGGCATGTCCAGGATCGATTAGGTGCAGGTAGGTGTCAGCTGTATAACTCCGTGTATGGAGTTGGCTTAGCTAATGAGTCTGTGCCCTATGGTCCCTGTGTATATCTGTCATACATGTAAAGGGTTAATTATAACATGAATATGTCATTTCATATGATAAAATATGATACTCTGTGTCAGGTTGAAAGTGTTGTGGACTTTTACCAAGGAGTCTAAAGAAAGTTCTTCTGGCTGCAGGATGTGTAGGAAGGCACATGGGTCCGTCATTGACGGAAGGTATGTGTCACCGAGATTCCTGGCCTCGGTGAGGTAAGAGCCGGTAGTTTTAAGTGTCAGCGGCAGTTAGTGCTGACTGACACTGTTTGTTATTAAGTATGGCTTTAAAGCCGATCCGGGCCGGCTCTTACTGGGAGCAGCCAAAGTGCAGGGTGGGTGGCTTCTCCCCACACTCCAGGCCGGGTTTTGGCTGGGATATAAAAACCCAGCCAGCAGTCTCAGCTGGGTGGATTATCCTCCATTTCAGAGTGGATCTGTGGTTTGGGATCCGCATATTGTGTGCCATACTAAAGGTCTGAGAGCCGTATTGCTGGGAAGCAGACCCTAAAGTCTGTTGTGGACTGCTGCTGAGAAAACCTTTGATAAGGTGAATGTTTTTTGTTCCGTGGACTTGCCATGGTGTGAATGAACACCAAGACGACAAACTGTCATTTTTGTTTGTGTGAATAAACACTGCACTCTTTAAGTCAAAGACTTTGTTTTTGCCTCTGTACTGCGTCCGCTAATCTGCCTACCAGAGTGAATCCCCACAGATGCCATTGTCAGTCTTTGTCTTCTTGGGTTTTTCCTGGGTGGCAGATGCTGAACTGTGATAAAGCAGATAGATGGCACCCTATTAGGCCTTCCAAGTTGCAAAAGACCATAATATGGCACCCATTGAAGTCTATGGGACCGTAGTGTACCACAATATGCCTATGATTTCATACAAAGCTTTCTCACTATAGAATCTCAGAGATAAATCTCATCATCTTAGTGAAGGCACCGACATGAAGCAGTAGATCAGCAGCAGTGTGTGTGTCTGTACCTCGGTCTCACTCTGCAGTTGCTCCCTCCTCCGCCTTTTTCTCCACTTTCCATAGATTTCAGTGGACAAACACTGTAACCTGATCACTCAGTGGGCTGAATCTGTCTTCATCTCTGCCTCAGTAAAGGTGGTGAATTAAGGCTACTTTCACACTTGCGTTCAGAGCGGATCCGTCTGGGGTCTGCCCAGACGGATCCGCTCATATAATGCAGACAATGGGATCCGTTCAGAACGGATCCGTCTGCATTATATTGTAGAAAAAATTCTAAGTGTGAAAGTAGCTTCAGACGGATCCGTCCAGACTTTACATTGAAAGTAGATGGGGGACGGATCCGTTTGAAAATTGAGCCATATTGTTTCAAATTCAAACGGATCCGTTCCCATTGACTTACATTGTAAGTCTGGACAAATCCGTTTGCCTCCGCACGGCTAGGCGGACACCCGAACGCTGCAAGCAGCGTTCAGGTGTCTGCCTGCTGAGCGGAGCGGAGCCCAAACGCTGCCAGACTAATGCATTCTGAGCGGATCCGCGTCCACTCAGAATGCATTAGGGCTGGACGGATGCGTTCGGGGCCGCTTGTGAGAGCCTTCAAACGGAGCTCACAAGCGGAGCCCCGAAAGCAAGTGTGAAAGTAGCCTTACCCTGGGTTCACACCTAAGCGTTCCTCAAACGCGCGTTTTACGTGCGTTTTTGTCGCGCGTTTTTATGCGCGTTTTTTGTAATAGTAAACGCGCGTTTGACGCGCGTTTGTGTCATTGACTGCAGTGTCCTATGGCCACAAACGCGCGTCAAAACGCCCCAAAGAAGCTCAAGTACTTGTTTGAGCGTCGGGCGTTTTACAGCGCGTTCGTACGCGCTGTAAAACGCCCAGGTGTGAACCCTTCCCATAGGGAAGCATTGGTTTTCATGTCTTAAGCGTTTTACAGCGCGTTTGAACGCGCTGTAAAACGCTCAGGTGTGAACCCAGGGTAAGAGTGAGGGGTGTGCATCCCATGCGGTCCCAGAGGGTCCATCAGCCTGATCAGCTCTCCCAATCAGTTACGGTAATGAAGCTATCCATTTACGCCTCACTTTATCCCACCTTCCCCTTGCTCCCCAGAACTTCTGCAAACAGCTGACTACTGGGGTTGTTGGGGGTCAGACCCCCCACTGATCTGATATTGATTACCCAATTGCTCAGTCTGGGATAACCCTCTTAACTATTGTCAGAAGCTGACAACCCTGGTAATTGAAATCTGTGCCCTATTAAAAAAAATAATAATAAACAACCATCTGACGGCAGTCCTGCCATACCAGCGCCGCTTTCCCGTTCTTGGTCGCTTCTGGTCCCTGCTAGACCGCAAGTGATTGGTCCTGTGACTGCTTCAGCCAATCACTGGCTTCACATGTGTTTGAAAGGCACATCACTGCTACTGTGGCTGCGAACGGGACAGCAGAGCTGGAATGATGGGAATACAGGCAGATGGTGGGTGCTCTTTTAAATGCTGCACATCTTATGACCACTGGGGTTGTTAGCTCCAGGGCAGAATAACCGATTTAAGTTTAAATGTAATACTGCCAATTAGTTTATTGAATATTCTATAATGACAGTGGATGTGGGGAGGGCTTCAAAAAGACTTCCTGTACAGCAAGCATGTCAAACTCAAAGGCTAACATGGGCCAAAAAAACAAAATTTAAGTTTATGTGGGCCGCATCAAAAAAAAAAAAACGGGAACGGGAAGCCGCAGGTGTCGTTATGACGTAATGATGCTCGCAAAAATATTGTGGTTACTAGGAAACCAGCTAAACCGCAAGACCAAGCCGACGTGGCAACTAGGTAATAAATCAAAAATATCAAAAAGTGAAAATGTATTCACGATAAAACCACCAAGGAGGAATGATTATTATATATATATATATATATATATATATATATATATATATATATATATAATATATATATATACACAAATATTAAACTTCACTATAAGACGCGCCTAGGTTTTTGAGGAGGAAAATAAGAAAAAAATATTTTTAACCAAAAGTTGTGCTTTTGGTGGGCTTTGAATTAATGGTGGTCTGTGCATGACACTATTATGGGGGATCTGTGGATGACGCACTGTCATGTGGGGGATCTGTGGATGGCACTGTTATGGGGGACCTGTGGATGGCACTGTTATGGGGACCTGTGGATGGCACTGTTATGGGGGATCTGTGGATGGCACTGTTATGGGGGATCTGTGGATGGCACTGTTATGGGGGACCTGTGGATGGCACTGTTATGGGGGATCTGTGGATGGCACTGTTATGGGGGATCTGTGGATGGCACTGTTATGGGGGATCTGTGGATGGCACTGTTATGGGGGATCTGTGGATGGCACTGTTATGGGGGACCTGTGGATGGCACTGTTATGGGGGACCTGTGGATGGCACTGTTATGGGGGACCTGTGGATGGCACTGTTATGGGGGATCTGTGGATGGCACTGTTATGGGGGATCTGTGGATGGCACTGTTATGGGGGATCTGTGGATGGCACTGTTATGGGGGATCTGTGGATGGCACTGTTATGGGGGATCTGTGGATGGCACTGTTATGGGGGATCTGTGGATGGCACTGTTATGGGGGATCTGTGGATGGCACTGTTATGGGGGAACTGTGGATGGCACGGTTATGGGGGATCTGTGGATGGCACTGTTATGGGGGATCTGTGGATGGCACTGTTATGGGGGACCTGTGGATGGCACTGTTATGGGGGACCTGTGGATGGCACTGTTATGGGGGACCTGTGGATGGCACTGTTATGGGGGATCTGTGGATGGCATTGTTATGGGGTGGGGGATCTGTGGATGGTGCTGTTATGGGGTGGGATATCTGTGGATGGTACTGCTATGGGGTGGGATATCTGTGGATGGCATTGTTATGAGGTGGGGGGATCTGTGGATGGAACTGTTATGGGGGGGATCTGTGGATGACACTGCTATATGTCATCCACAGATCCCCCTCATAACAGTGTCCCCCAATACACTGGCCCTCTGCTCACCGAAGTATTTATAAACGTGAATCCTTATCCTGTTATTAAGTTGAACTAACGCTGCCCTCTCCCATGTTCCCCTGTATCCCCACAGCACTTACGAACACGCTTCCATAGCAGGCAGAGCGGACGGCACCAGTAACGTCACTCACTGACGTCGCGCGTCTGCTCCGCCTGCTTCATTCATAAAGTGGGCGGAGCAGGCGCTCGACGTCAGTGAGTGACGTTACTGCTGCTGTCCTCTCTGCCTGCTATTAAAGCTTAAGTAAGGGGGACATGGGAACATGGGAGAGGGCAGCGTTAGTTCAACTTAATAACAGGATAAGGATTCACATTTATAAATACTTTGGTGAGCGGCGGGGCCCGGTGTAAGAGTACAGTGACTGCACCGGGCCCCGCCCCTAGTTACGGACTCCAGCCCCTCCTCTCTCCCGGCTCATACATCGCAGTCTGCGATGCTGCATCTTTGCCGGGCCGCATGTTTGACACCCATGCTGTACAGGGTCCAATCTGAGCTAAGCCGGGCACAGGACAGGGCACATTAGATGAGAAGACTGCATTGTGTGTATGGGACTAGTAACCTTAGGAGGCAGAAGTCAGAATTATACTATTATACTAATATTGTTTGATTTATTTCCCATTCCATCTGTTTAATGTAATTAAACGATATTTCTCATAGTAATATTTCTTTTCATTTACAGAACTGAATGAAGGTGACGGTGGCTACAATACTTCAGAATTTGGGGCCTCACTTTTAATTTTGCCCAGGCCACATTTTGTATAAAGCTGGCCCTGATAGGATGATGTTCCTCATGGGAGAATCTGATATTAGTGTTACACTCTACAATGTACTATAATGATATGGTTTGTAATGACCACTGTGGATTGGCTGATGTAACTGTCATTGTAAAGGGTTATGGGAGTAGGAAAATGGGTCTGAATCTCTCCAAAAAAATAAAAAAAGATTTGTCCATTGGAGGTTCCTGTATTTTATATCGGCTCCATTCAAGTGTGGAAGTGTCTCAGGAGAAATCTGAGCCCAGTCCCAGATAACCCCATTAAGCGATGTAGTGATGCAGAGTCTGGTACAATCTCCCACTTACGGCTCTCTTCATCTTCCTTGTGGTGTCTCCTCTTAATCCGCAGATACCGATCGGGGTCTCAGTCCAAAAAAGTCTTCCTTCGTTACTCTTGATGAGAAGTAAGGAGCCTGTCTTATCTCTAGTAGAGAAATCGCTGACTGGCACCAATTGACGGTATTTTTCTGTCTTTGAATTCAAATCCTGCGACTCTATTGGTTGACGCTTGTGACACATGTAATGATGAATTATGTTGCATTGAATTTGAAGGGATAGTACATTCTAATAATGTAGTGTGGATATTCAATACATTACTTTTATAGCCATCTTTATTGTAGAAGCTGCATAGATTTATCTTAAATAGATGGTTTCACTTCAGTAAATTGCATTTATCATGTAGAGAAAGTTAATACAAGTCACTAATGTATTGTTATTGTCCATATTGCCTCCTTTTCTGGCTGGATAAATTTTTTCCATCACATTATACACTGCTCGTTTCCATGGTTATGACCACCCTGCAATCCAGCATCAGTGGCCATGCTTGCACACAAAAAGCTCTGGCCTATGTGCACTTCTGCAGTCACAGCCACCAGAGAGGCTGGGGCTTTTTCCTATAGTGTACAAGCACGACCACCACTGATGGATTGCAGAGTGGTCGTAACTCCTGGAAATGAGCAGTGTATAATGTGATGGAAAAATGAATCCAGCCAGCAAAGGAGGCTGAATCCCGAGGAGGAGACCAGGTAAGTAAGATCACCACTGTGGGTGGGCCACTCTGGGAGGTCTTTTAGTCTTGAATAACCCCCTTAAATATGTGTTATCTGAAAAAGCTGGGGGCTGTTGTCATGTCTATGCAGGACACTTCTTCTACTACATCTATGGCCAGAACATGCTTCTACTACTATATTCAGCATTGTACTGAGCGTGGTTCTGGTACCACATCTTTGCCCTTATGCAGGGGATCAGTGAGGGCGAGTATGGCTTGTGTGAGCCATGTATAAATCATTGATACCACTGGACAACCCCTTTAAAGCGGCAGTGCTGGAAAAACAAACACGGTACACTTTGTCAACCCTATTCAGGGGTGAAGCTACAGAGGCACTGGTGTGCAAGTGGGACATAAACCCTTCAGTGACACATGAAGGCACATACTAGGTAAGGGGTTACAGAATGTGGCCTTTAGACAAACCTCTAATTTAAAAATGTATGTGCCCGATGAACACCCATTTGGGCAGATTTACTTATCCACGGTGTGAATCTGGACTGCGGTTGTTAGCTGTCGGAACCCCAGCACGTTCATCTGTATCTGTGTCCTCCACATAAGGCCTCTTTCACACGACAGTATGTCCATTTCAGTGTTTTGCGGTCCGTTTTTCACGGATCCGTTGTTCCGTGTTTTGCTTCCGTTGTGGTTCCGTTTCCGTTCCGTTGTTCCGTTCCGTTTTTCCGTATGGCAAATACAGTATACAGTAATTTCATATTAAAAATTGGGCTGGGCATAACTTTTTCAATAGATGGTTCCGCAAAAAACGGAACGGATACGGAAGACATACGGATGCATTTCCGTATGCATTCCGTTTTTTTGCGGACCCATAGACTTTAATGGAGCCACGGAACGTGATTTGCGGCCAAATATAGGACATGTTCTATCTTTAAACGGAACGGAAATACGGAAACGGAATGCACACGGAGTACATTCCGTTTTTTTTGCGGAACCATTGAAATGAATGGTTCCGTATACGGACCGTATACGGACCGCAAAAAACGGCCCGCAAAACGGAAAAAAAAAACGGTTGTGTGAAAGAGGCCTAACTCTGTGTGTGGGGCCCACCTAAGGAGGCAGAACTCTATGAGGGGGCATCACTCTGTGTGGGTGGCCAATTAAGCTGGCATCATACTGTGTGGTGAGCACTTAGAGGGCATCATACTGCGTGGGGGACACTAACAGCGGTATCATTCTGTGTGGAAGCCACTTAAGGAGGCATCACTCTTTGAGGGGTGGCACTTAAGGGTACTTATTCTGTTTGGGGCACTTAAGGAATCATCTTACTTAGAGGCATCATACAGTGTCAGGAGGCATCAGACTGTGTCAGGGGCACTAAAGAAGCATCGTACTGTAAGGAGGCACCCAGCTGTGAGGGGGCACTTAGAGGACATCCTACTTTATGAGGCACTCAAGGGATAGCATGCTAAACAAGGGATATCTTTATTGTTAGGGGGCACTAAGAGGACATTCTTACCGTGTGGGGAGGCACTAAGGGTGGCTTCACATCACGTTTTATGCCTCCGCTTGATGTATACATTTGAAAAAAAAGGATACAAAAAGCAGCACGTTCTTGTATCCTGCACGATCCAGTAAAAAAAAAAAAGGTAAATGGTAAAAAAAAGTATACTTTTTTTTTTTATAAATGAACCCTATGGTGAACAGATGTCACTGTATGGCATCAATCTGAGGCATCCGTTTAACGTATACGTTTTTTGTATACGTTAAGCAGATGGGAAAAACGTGATGTGAACCCTGCCTAATGCCTCATGCAGACGTGCATGTCAGTTTTGGATCAGTGGTAACACGGACCGTGTTCAATCCGTGTTTTCTCCCGTGACAGATCCGTGTTGGGTCCGTTTTTTGCTGTCTGTGTTTTATCAATGTTTCACTAACACTCAACAGCTGAAAAATAATTTTCTAAGACTCTCTTGTTAATGATCCGTGAAACATGGATGCAACACGGATGGCAGAGCTGCAGCGCCACACTCCACTGGTGGTGTCCTTCCTTCCATTTTATTGGGGCTCAGACCTTCACCCTACAGCAGACCCAGGGGTTTCACAGGGGCTCAGGCTGGATGATAGTCTGCTGCAGGGATGGACACTTTTCTCCGGCTCTATACCAGTTATTGATATATTGAATTTTACACTAGAATTGTGGCACAATGATAGAGCTTAGGCCTCTTTCACACTTGCGTTGTCCAGATCCGGCGTGTACTCCACTTGCTGGAATTACACGCCGGATCCGGAAAAACGCAAGTGTACTGAAAGCATTTGAAGACGGATCCGTCTTCAAAATGCTTTCAGTGTTACTATGGCACCCAGGACGCTATTGAAGTCCTGGTTGCCATAGTAGGAGCGGGGAGCGGGGGAGCGGTATACTTACAGTCCGTCAGAGCGTCCCATGCGCATGGATGACGTGCCATGCGATCAAGTCATCCATGTGTGTGGGGCGCCCTGACGTCACTCTGGAGCGCCCCGGGAGCCGCACCGACGGTAAGTATGCTGCTCCCTGCTACACTTTACCATGGCTGCCAGGACTTTAGCGTCCCGGCAGCCATGGTAACCATTCAGAAAAAGCTAAACGTCGGATCCGGCAATGCGCCGAAACGACGTTTAGCTTAAGGCCGTATCCGGATCAATGCCTTTCAATGGGCATTAATTCCGGATCCGGCCTTGCGGCAAGTCTTCAGGATTTTTGGCCGGAGCAAAAAGCGCAGCATGATGCGGTATTTTCTCCGGCCAAAAAACGTTCCGTTACGGAACAGAAGACATCCTGATGCATCCTGAATGGATTTCTCTCCATTCAGAATGCATTAGGATAGAACTGATCAGGATTCTTCCGGCATAGAGCCCCGACGACGGAACTCTATGCCGGAAGAAAAGAACGCAGGTGTGAAAGAGCCCTTAGGCTGGGTTCACATCACGTTTTTGCCCTAAGTCTAACATACACGTTGGGGAAAAAATAATGCAAAAGTGTAGTACACTACTCTTTTCCATCCTGTATACTCTGGTAAAAGAAAACAAATACATTAAAGGGGATTTTACTACTGATAATGTGTCCTTAGAATAGGTCATCAGTATCTGATTGGTGGGGGTCCGACACCTGGGACCCTCATGATCAGCTGTTTGAGAAGGCAGCCCTTTTCGCAGCTTACCAAGCACAGCGCCATACATTGTATAGTGGCTGTGCTTGGTATCGCAGCTCAGCCCCATTCACTTCTGACAGCTGATCAGTGGGAGTCCCAGGTGTCGGACTACTGATGCTGGATGGTCAGATACTTTATCAAAATCCTGGAAAACCCCTTTAACAGATATGTTCTTTTTTACAATGGCACTCTATGGTGATGGATGCCACTGTATGTAGTGGGAAGCTTGAGAAAAATTTCAAATGGGGTAGAATTGGAAAAAAACACACAATTCCACCATAGTTTTATAGGTTTTGTTTTCACAGTGTTCACTATGTGGTAAAACTGACCTGAAGCTTCATTGTAGGTCAGTACGATTATAGCAGTACCACATATGTATAGTTTTTTTAATATTAAAATAAAAACTTATTGCCATATTCTGAATCCCATAACTATTTTAAAGTTACATCTACAGAGCTATCTGAAGGATTATTTTTTTGTGGAACCATCTGTGCTTTTTAGTGATATCATTTTAGGGGGTGTGTGTTTTTTGATCACTTTTTTTAAAAAATTTCTGGGGAGAAGCGATGAAAAAACATCAGTTTGAATTTTTTTCTATTACTCCATTCAGCATACTGGATACATTTTTTACCAGTACAGCTGTTTTCAGACCCATTGATGGTGTTTACATTTTTTTTAATCTTCATTTTGTAGAAAGAGGGTGATTTAAACTTTTTTCAATTTTTTTTATTTGTTAAAACTTTTTTTATACTTATTTTTTAATTCACCCTAGGTGACTATATCATGCAATCATTGGATTGTAATTTGTATAAAGTAATCGAATTTTATGCATTACAATATACAGGGTGGGCCATTTATATGGATACACCTTAATAAAATGGGAATGGTTGGTGATATTAACTTCCTGTTTGTGGCACATTAGTATATGTGAGGGGGGAAGCTTTTCAAGATGGGTGGTGACCATGGCGGCCATTTTGAAGTCGGCCATTTTGAATCCAACTTTTGTTTTTTCAATAGGAAGAGGGTCATGTGACACATCAAACTTATTGGGAATTTCACAAGAAAAACAATGGTGTGCTTGGTTTTAACGTAACTGTATTCTTTCATGAGTTATTTACAAGTTTCTGACCACTTATAAAATGTGTTCAATGTGCTGCCCATTGTGTTGGATTGTCAATGCAACCCTCTTCTCCCACTCTTCACACACTGATAACAACACCGCAGGAGAAATGCTAGCACAGGCTTCCAGTATCCGTAGTTTCAGGTGCTGCACATCTCGTATCTTCACAGCATACTGGAAGCCTGTTCTAGCATTTCTCCTGCAGTGTTGCTATCAGTGTGTGAAGAGTGGGAGAAGAGGGTTGCATTGACAATCCAACACAATGGGCAGCACATTGAACACATTTTATAAGTGGTCAGAAACGTGTAAATAACTCATGAAATAATAAAGTTACGTTAAAACCAAGCACACCATTGTTTTTCTTGTGAAATTCCCAATAAGTTTGATGTGTCACATGACCCTCTTCCTATTGAAAAAACAAAAGTTGTATTCAAAATGGCCGCCATGGTCACCACCCATCTTGAAAAGTTTCCCCCCTCACATATACTAATGTGCCACAAACAGGAAGTTAATATCACCAACCATTACCATTTTATTAAGGTGTACCCATATAAATGGCCTACCCTGTACAATGCAGTGATCCCACCTGCAGGACTACATCTACATACCTAAAAAAGGCATTAGAGCCTCAGCAGGCCCTGACCTTTCACAGACAATGAATGGCTCCCCCGATCGCTGTGTCGGGGAGCCGTTCCAGGCATACAGGATCAGTGCTTCTGGGTTTTGTGCTCTCAGATGACCTGCATTTTCGTCGGTCACAGACTTTAGCCCAGGTGTCTGCTGTGTGAAGGGGTCAGAGCAGACTGGTAGAGAGCAGTTGAGTATAATTTGGTCTGGGGGCTAGCTAAAATGGCCATAATCATGGAAAACCTCTTTAAAAAAGGAAGCTGATCTGGGATTGGTTGCTATGAGCAAAGAGGGCAGTGTATCTAATAGACAATTTTGAGAAATAAGGCTCCCATTTTGGACTTCCTCAAACAGGTTGCTTAGTTAACCGCTGTAGTATGGGATCCAGTACATCAAATAAAATTATAATGTTGCAATTTATACCATATTTTAATGGGGGCGCCAAATAGATTTTTTTTTTGTATGAAATGTTAATATCCTATTAGTTTTCCAAACTTTGCACCTGCTTTAATGAGACTTCTAGACTACAGACATCCATACCCATTCATACTTCTAAAAATATTAAAATAGTGCCACACAGATAAATAACGCCCTAGGAACCAATCTACACAGATAGTGCCCTAATACAGTGCCGTACACATACTGAAACTAATAAACACCACACAAACGTATTTTTGTCTGTGTCCGTTCTGGATTTTTTTGCAGCCTGTATGCGGAACCATTCATTTCAATAGGGCCACAAAAAAACGAAAATGACTCTGTGTGCATTCCGTATGTCCACAAGTCTGTTCTGCAAAACAATAGAACATGTCCTATTCTTTTCTGTTTTGCGGATAAGGACAGGCATTGTTACAATGGATCCGCAAAAATAGGGATGTAACACGGTCATCACATAGACGTCATCCGTTTTTTTTGTGGATGCCTGTTTTGCAGACTGCAAAATACATATACGGTCGTGTGAGCCCAACTAATACATGTCCTCACTGAGGAGGGCAACACCAGACAGCTCATGTAATACTTGTGTCTACTCCACCCAATCCTAAGGCCTCTTGCACACGAACGTGTGCTGGCCGTGCCCGTGCTGCGGACCGCAAATTGCGGTCAGCAATGCACAGGCACCGACCGTGGGGCAGCCGCATGTGGATCGCGGACCCAGTCACTTGAATGGGTTCCGCGATCTGTCCGTCCCGCAAAAAGATAGGACAAGTTCTATCTTTTTGCGGAAAGGAACCACACAAAAGCACTCCGTAGTGTGTTCCGTGCTTCCGAGTGAATGGGTCCGCATCTGTGATGCGGAATGCACAAGGCCGGTGCCCTGTTTATTGTGGACCCGCTGTATGCGGGCTGCAATACGGACACGGGGGGCACACGGTCGTGTGCAAGAGGCCTAAGGGCAATGAGTTGTTAACATGGAGTTTTTGAATAGACTACATACATATGGCGACCGGAACGTGTATGGTCCACTTTCATGTGAATTGACTATAACTGCCAACATCTGGGAGGCTCCTGGAAAAAGATTAGCCTTCCTGAAAGAGTTGGCAACATTTTCTGGGTGCTGAGGAATCCCCCTCAGCACCTCCTGGAGACTAGTCCCTAGTTGTATGTGCCGCAGATGCAGACAAATACAGAGTAAGGTGGTGGTGCAACAGCCCATAAAGGGGCGTGATCTGAAAGAAAGGGGTGTGGCTTTGTAAAAAGGCACTTTTATAGCGCCAACAATTTTCTGGGAACTCTACACACACTGCACACCCTAATCTCCCTGAAAATTCATTTACCGAGTATTATTGACTTGAATGGTGTTCAGTTCAGGTGCTTTTAATTCTAAGCAATGTGAAGGTAGAAAAATAATCCAGCATGTTGTAAATGAAAATCAGTCCTTTACTGTAATAAATCGCATAAAAAACACACTATTTTTTACTCAAGTCCCTCTGTCCCTCTTTGCTCCCTAAATGCCCCTCATTTTGATCTGAGGTATAGATTTGCATTGTTACATTTACAATATTGATACAGAAATTGTCTGGTTTCTATCTGTACAGTGGGGCAAAAAAGTATTTAGGCTACTTTCACACCTGCGTTTAGGTGCGGATCCGCCTGGTATCTGCACAGACGGATCCGCACCTATAATGCAAACGCTTAGATCCGTTCAGAACGGATCCGTTTGCATTACCATGATAGTGCAAACAGATCCGTTTGGACTTTACATTGAAAGTCAATGGGGGACGGATCCGTTTGAAAATTGAGCCATACTGTGTCAACTTCAAACGGATCCGTCCCCATTGACTTACATTGTAAGTCTGGACGGATCCGTTTGCCTCCGCACGGCCAGGCGGACACCCGAACGCTGCAAGCAGCGTTCAGGTGTCCGCCTGCTGAGCGGAGGACAAACGGTGCCAGACTGATGCATTCTGAGCGGATCCGCATCCACTCAGAATGCATTAGGGCCGTACGGATCCGTTCGGGGCCGCTTGTGAGAGCCTTCAAACGGAACTCACAAGCGGAGCCCCGAACGCAAGTCAGCCAATTGTGCAAATTCTCCCACTTAAAGGGAATCTGTCACTAGCATATTAGCAAAAAAAATGTTTAATGAATCCATGTGTAATAAAGTACCTTATTTCCATATGTCTTGTTCTTTTTATTCTGTGTCTTGTCATTTCTTAAAAAAAACAACGCTTTTTATGATATGCAAATGAAGCTGTAAGGAGCCCAGAGGGGCGTTATTCTTTGTCCACGGTGCCCAGGAACTCCCCTCTGAAGTGCCGTGCCCGTCTAAATTTGAAAACTAATAACTCCTCCAAGATCGCCTAAATCGCCTCCCAGAGGCGAGGCTAAGTGCTCCCCCCCCCCAGCGCCGCGCTCTGCGGCAAACTCTCCCGCATCCGAAATCCCACGCAGGCGCAGTGCTGGCGATTGCTTGCGCCGATGATAAGACGACTGAGGGCAACAGCTTCAACAGCGTCACTGGGCATGCATATCCTAAAAAGCGTTTTATTTTTAAAGAAATTACAAGAAATTTTTTTTTTGCTAATATGCTAGTGACAAATTCCCTTTAAAAGATGAGAGAGGCCTGTAATTGTTACCTGTATTAATAGCACCTGTTTGAACTAGTTATCAGTATAAAAGACACCTGTCCACAACCTCAGTCACACTACAAACTCCACTATGGCCAAGGCCAAAGAGCTGTCGAAGGACACCAGAAGCAAAATTGTAGACCTGCACCAGGTTGGGAAGACTGAATCTGCAATAGGCAAGCAGCTTGGTGTGAAGAAATCAACTGAAGGAGCAATTATTAGAAAATGGAAGACATACAAGACCACTGATAATCTCCCTCGATCTGGGGCTCCACGCAAGATCTCACTCGTGGGGTCAAAATGATCACAAGAACAGTGAGCAAAAATCCTAGAACCACACGGGGGAACCTAGTGAATGACCAGCAGAGAGCTGGTACCAAAGTAACAAAGGCTACTATCAGTAACACACTACGCCGTCAGGGACTCAAATCCTGCAGTGCCAGACGTGTCCCCCTGCTTAAGCCAGTACATGTCCGAGCCCGTCTGAAGTTTGCTAGAGAGCATTTGGATGATCCAGAAGAGGATTGGGAGAATGTCATATGGCCAGATGAGACCAAAGTAGAACCTTTTTAGTAAGAACTCAACTCGTCGTGTTTGGAAGAGAAAGAATGCTGAGTTGCATCCAAAGAACACCATACCACCTATTCTGAGATTTTGAGTGAAAACCTTCTTCCATCAGCAAGGGCATTGAATATTAAACGTGGCTGGGTCTTTCAGCATGACAATGATCCCAAACACACCGCCGGTGCAATGAAGGAGTGGCTTGGTAAGAAGCATTTCAAGGTCCTGGAGTGGCTTAGCCAGTCTCCAGATCTCTACCCCATAGAAAACCTTTGGAGGGAGTTGGAAGTCCTGTGTTGCCCATCGACAGCCCCAAAACATCACTGCTCTAGAGAAGATCTGCATGGAGGAATGGGCCAAAATACCAGCAATAGTGTGTGAAAAACTTGTGAAGACAGAAAACGTTTGACATCTGTCATTGCCAACAAAGGGTATATAACAAAGTATTTAGATTAACTTTTGTTACAGACCAAATATTTATTTTCCACCATAATTTGCAAATACATTCTTTAAATATCAATGTGATTTTCTGGATTTTTTCTTCTCATTCTGTCTCTAGTTGAGGTATACCTATGATGAAAATTACAGGCCTCTCATCTTTTTAAGTAGGAGAACTTGCACAATTGGTGGCTGACTAAATACTTTTTTGCCCCACTGTATATTAGACCCCCCCCCCTTCCCCCCCACTACATATTACGTCCTTATTTGATGCAATTTGATTTTAGAAATTTCTATATTCAGATAATTGTGCGCTAAGAAACATATTAAAGTGTATAAATATGCAGGAAAAATGGACTTTCACACAATAAACCATAAGCGTCCCGGTTTCACCGTCCAGAAAGTTGGGAGGTATGCTAAATGTACCCCAATGGGCTCTACACCAGGATTTGGACGAACCTACACGTCGGCCCAGGGTGGTCACTGAATACTATCACAGTTCACTCAGGCCCATAATATAATGGAGTGAGATACGTCTCTTCAGATGACAGGAATCAGGTGTAACTATACACGTCCACTAGGGGGCAGCAAGGTGCCTGCTGTACAGTCAGCCATCTCACTAGACGTAAGCTTCTTGTGGAGACTCGTCACAACAATAGTAGAACTGCCTCTCCGTGACGTCACCTATTTCGCCTCTGCCTATTGGAGGTTCACAGTAAGCAGGCTACGCCTCAGCCCAGTGTCGTGGCCCCGCCCCTCATGCCACTAACCGGTGCGGACGTCACTGCTGCAGCCGGAGCGCGCTTTGCTTGTGTCTCGCTCCCGCGAGAGATTAGAGCAGGCCGGGGTTAAGATGGCGGCGCCCGTGCTGAGAGTGTCTGTGCCGCGGTGGGAGAGCGGGGCCCGGTATGCCGTGTGCGTTCTCGGTATCGTTATATCCCTCTATGCTTTCCACGTGGAGAGAGAAAAGGAGCGGGACCCCGGCTACCAGGCCATGTGCGACCTTAACGAATGGGTGCGCTGCTCCACCGTCCTCTCATCCAGGTACCTGGCACAGGGTGGCAGGACAATACAGAGGCACATGGGGATGTGAGGGCTGGAAGTCTCCTGGGTACCAGAGTGGCACCGGGAGGATGCACTGGGCTGTCAGCACTGCTGAATGGAGAGGGCCACGTCAGTGGAGCTGTCAGTGCTGGGTGACCGGGGTGTGCAGGTACAGCCAGCATGGCTAAGCCTTGGCAGAATGCCCTCCACTGCCACACCCCCGTAGGTTCCTCAGGGATACCTGAAAGGAGGAAGTGTGGCCACCATCCCTCTGCCATAGGTGTGAGTTACTGGCAAGTGTCCATAGGTATGCCAGCTATAGCTGGGAGGCTGGCAATATGACGTGACTTGGCATGGAGCCTGTGTGATCCTAGAAGTGTTTAACCCTTTGTAGTATGTCCGTGTGCTTCAGTGTGTAATCACAATACAAGAAATTCTCAAGGAACAGTTATCACCATGTGTTTTAGGCTACATGCACACGACCGTATGTGTTTTGTGGTCCGAAAATTGCAGATCTGAAAAAAAAATGGATGATGTCCGTATGGCATCTGTTTGTTTTCTGCGGATCCGTTGTAACAATGCCTATCCTTGTCTGCAAAACGGACAAGAATCAGACATGTTATATTTTTTTGCGGGGCTACGGAACAGACACATGGATGCGGATAGCACACGGTGTGCTGTCTGCATTTTTTGTGGACCCATTGAAATGAATGGGTCCGCATCCTATCCGCAGTAAAAATGGAATGGACACGGAAACAAAAAACGTTAGTGTGCATGTAGCCTTAGGGCTCGGCTCGTTCACACGACCGTATGTCTGTTTCAGTGTATTGTGATTGTCCATATTGCTTCCTTTGCTGGCTGGATTTTTCCATCACATTATACACTACTTGTTTCCGTGGTTACGCCCACCCTTCAATCCAGCAGCAGTGGTGGTCATGCTTGCACACTATAGTCCTGGCCACCAGAGAAGCCAGCGCTTTTTTCCTATAATGTGCAAGCACGACCACCAATGAATTACAGTGTGGTGGTAACCATGGAAACAAGAAGTGTATAATGTGATGGAAAAATGAATCCGGGAAGCAATATGGACAATTACAATACATTAGTGTGCATTCCGTATTTAGCGGAACGGAACATCTGGCCCCTAATAGAACAGTCCTATCCTTGTCCGTAATGCAGACAATAATGGGACATGTTCTATTTTTTTGCGGAACGGAAATACGGACATACCGAAACAGAATGCACATGGAGTAACTTAAGTTTTTTTGTGTGGACCCACTGAAATGAATCGTTCCGCATACGGTCCGCAAAAAAAACGGAATGGACATAGAAAGAAAATACGTTCATGTGCATGAGCCCTAATACAAAAAATTTCCTGTGCGGCACCTTAGGGGTTAACTGCCGTAAATCGCAGCTCCTTTTATAGATGTTGGGTGCCGGCCGCCTCTATTTTAATTAATGGGTTACTTATCTTCATTGGTGGTGCAGTGCGGCCCCCCCAACCCCAGTATTAAATCATTGGTGGCAGTGGACACAGGGTCCCCTCCTCATTGGTGGTGCAGTGCGGCCCCCCCTCAACCCCAGTATTAAATCATTGGTGGCAGTGGCCACAGGGTCCCCTTCTCATTGGTGGTGCAGTGGCAGCTTCTGATCGGAGCCCCAGCAGTGTAATCCTGGGGCTCCGATCGGTTACCATGGCAGCCAGGACGCTACTGAAGCCCTGGCTGCCATGGTAATCTCCCTGCTGCTGTGTGCACTATGCACAGGGCAGCAGGGAGAGTGTGAGCTCCTATTCACCCTGATAGAGCTCTAATAGGGTGAATAGGACAAGGGATTTAAAGATCCCAGGTTCTAGCCCCTAAGGGGGGAAATGGCTATTGAAAAAAAAACACCCCCTTTCCTAATTTTACATATGAAATATATAAACATCACATATCGCCACGTCTGAAAAGTCCAAACTATTAAAATAAAATAAAAAATAACAGCGCGATTTGCTTTTTTTTTTAGTCACCTTGTCCACCCAAAAAATTGGATCGGACTGTTCGATTATGGGCCGGACGTTCCATAAAATGCGGAATGCACGTGGCTTTTTTGGTTTATTTTTTCACATGGTATTGAGTATCGAAATACTTTTTTATGGTATCGAAATCGAATCAAAATTTTGGTATCGAAACAGCCCCATTTGTGTAATTTCCTAAACTTTGCTGGTACTGTAATACGCTGCGGTTTTTCTGCACGCATTCCGCGATGTGTGAGTGAACCCTTAGTCTACTGACAGTTCTCCAGGAGATCACACATCCACAGCAGGACCTGTAAAGGGGGTTTCCTACCAAATACAGGCAGGTGATAAATGTTTGGTGCCCCCTTCACTTTTACATTGAGGAGGAATTTGTATGTATGCATGCATGCCACGAGAAAACAGCCACGCTTCTTCTGCACTTTGAAATCGGGCCGCCATTACCTGGCCACAGATTCCCCCCTCCCCCGGTTCTAAGCAGTCTATCTGATATGCTTATCATGGTGTGCACTTTGATTGGTGCGTGATCCTCATCAGCGAGTGCACCAGGACACTGACCAGCCAGCCAGCCAGCGCTTGCATGATCACAGCTCTAGTTCTGTCCCTGAGGAGGATCACTTGCTCCTGACCATGATGTGTACAGAGATTTAGGCTACATGCAGACGATCGTTGTGTGTTTTGCGGTCTGCAAAATACGGATGGCGTCCGTGTGTGTTCCCAATTTGCGTAACGGCACGGACAGCCTTTAATATAACTGCCTATTCTTGTCTGCAAAGTGCGGACAAGAATAGGACAGGTTATTTTTTTGGGGCCGGAGCAACGGATGCGGACAGCACACGGAGTGCTGTCCGCATCTTTTGCAGCCCCATTGAAGTGAATGGGTCCGCATCCCAGCCGCCAAAACTGCCACTCTGATGCGGACCCGAACAACGGCCGTGTGCATGAGGCCTTACATGGCAGAAACAAGAAATTTTGAATTCTGAAAAATATAACATTTTTGGCTGCTGAACTTATTTGGCCTCATGTTTTACACTCGTCTGCCCACAGCAACCAATCACAACTCCTTTTCTGGTGTTTCTCATTGGCAATCATAGCCAAGGTTTGCTTTCATGTATCGCAAGCATGCTCAACCTGCCGCCCTCCAGCTGTTGTAAAACTACAACTCCCACAATGCCCTGCTGTAGGCTGTTCGGGAATGCTGGGAGTTGTAGTTTTGCAACAGCTGGAGGGCCGCAGGTTGAGCGTGCCTGATGTATCGCATTCTGCGAAGTGGACCCTTTTGGGTATATTCACACCTGGCAGATTTAGTTTATAGCAGGGCTTTCTTGTGGTGTTTTATTATGTAGCTCACGTGGTCATAACGTGGTCAAGTGCGTGAGCCTAAATGGGTTTTGCAGGAATTTCCCAAACTTGTTAAAATATTATGTTGCTGGATATAAACTATTTTATTTTATTTTTTATTTTTTATAATACAACCCAATGTGTGGCGCTTGTCGTGATTCTGCGCTTCCTTGTTTGGGACATGTATATGCTACTGCCGTTTCCCACGTGTCTCTGGACGGTTTAGACCGCTTTCAGACGAGCGAGTGAGTTCTAAGCTCCGGACTCACAGCATGAGTATGCGGCAGCTACCGCCCTGAACTCCCAGCACTGCCGGGGTCGCATAGCATCATATTGATTTATGATGCTATGTAACCCTTACTGTCCTGGAATGTATTGGAGAATACTGACAGCATTATGTCAGTGTTATCACATACATTCCAGAACTGTAAGTGTTAGGCCTCTTTTAAACGGGGGTCGCGTGTGAGGGCCGGATAGGATGCGGGTGCGTCGCGGGAAAATCGTATGAGTAGGTACGCAATTGCAGTCAGTTTTGACTGCGATTGCATTCCGATGTTCGGTTTTTATCGCGCAGGTGCACTGCGTTTTACGCGTGATAAAAAAACTGACTGTGATACGCAGACCCGAACCTGGACTCCTTCAAAGAAGTTCGGGTTTGGGATCGATGTTCTGTAGATTTTAATATTTTCCCTTATAACATGGTTACAAGGGAAAATAATAGCATTCTGAATACAGAATGCATAGTAAAATGTAGATTGAGGGTTTTCCCTGAACGCATCCGGACCTAAACCGTGCTTTCATCCCTATAATCTCCTAGCAACCATGCGTGAAAAACTTGCAGATGCTTGCGATTTTCATGCATCCCCATTCATTTCTATGGGGCCTACGTTGCGTTAAAAAATGCGGAATATAGAACATGCTGCGATTTTTCACGCAACGCACAAATGATGCGTGAAAACCACCGCTCATGTGCACAGCCCCATTGAGGTGAATGGTTCCAGATTCAGTGCGGGTGCAATGCATCACGTCACGCATTGCACCAGCGCAGAATTTTCGCCCCCTGTGTGAAAGGGGACTTAGGCCCCTTTCACACGAGCGTGGCGGATTAGGTCCGGATTCGTTCAGGAAAACTCGCACCATTTTGCAAGCAAGTTCAGTCAGTTTTGTTTGTGATTGCGTTCAGTTGTTTCCGTGCCGGTGCAATGTGTTTTGATGCGTTTTTGACGCACGTGATAAAAAACTGAAGGTTTACAAACATCTCTTAGCAACCATCAGTGAAAAACGCATCGCATCAAGACCTGCTTGTGAATTCCTTGCTCGTTTTTCACTGAAGCCCCATTCACTTCTATGGGAGCTGGGCTGCTGTGAAAACGCAGAATATAGAACATGCTGCGTTTTTCACGCAACGTAGAACTGATACGTTAAAAAAAAATGCTCACGTACACAGATCCATTGAAATAAACGGGTCAGGATTCAGTGCGGGTGCAATGCGTTCATGTCACGCATTGTATCCGCACGGAAAACTTGCACGTGTGAAAGGAGCCTTAGGCTACTTTCACACTAGCGTTTTTGCTGGATCCGTCATTGTTCAGAAAAAAACGCTTCCGTTACTGATAATACAACCGTCTGCATCCATTATGAACGCATCCGGTTGTATTATCTTGAACATGGCCAAGATGGATCTGTCAGGAATTCTATTGAAAGTCAATAGGGGACGGATCTGTGAGAGAAAACAGATCCGTCCCCATTGACTTGCATTGGGGGTCATGCCGGATCCGTCTTGTTCTGCATCCCAGGACAGAAAGCAAAATACAACATGTTGCAGTTTGCTCTCCGGTATGGGAACGCGACTAAACGGAACGGAATGCATTTTGGAGCATTACGTTCTGTTCAGTTTTGTCCCCCATTGACAATGAATGGGGACAAAACTGAAGCGTTTTTCTTTTTTTTTTTTCCCAGTATTGAGACCCTATGATGGATCTCGGTGCCGGAAAACTAAAACGCTAGTGTGAAAGTAGCCTTACATAGCATCATAAATCAAAATAATGCTATGCGACCCCAGTTCAGGACAGGAGCTGCCGCATACTGACACTGCAGGTCCGGAGGGTACATGGGCCAGCTCAAGTGCTCTCTGCTAATGTGCATGTACCACATGTGCAGTGAGACCCAGCACTTGAACCTGCCCAGGCAGAAGTCGCACTACGTTTTTTCCAGAAGAGTAAAAATACTCCTCTGACCATTTTTTTTTTTTGTGGAGTATTTTTACCCGAGGAGTAGTATGAAAGTTTCAGTAATTCAAATACATACCTTAATATGTAGGCCTACACTTGCTCACATCTGCGTTGGGGGCTCCATTTGGAGCCTCTGTTGCAGATTATGTTGAAAGACCGGACAAAAAAAGCATTATATGCAGGACTTTTTTGTCTGGTAAAAAGACAGATCCAGAAAGGAAACTGAATGGATCCCATCTCAATTTTTTACAATGGAACTCTGTAGTGGCGGATGCCACAGTATGGCATCTGTCTGAGGCGTCCGTTAATATATACGGTTTTTGTCTACAGTGAATATATCACAAAAACCCACCCTTATGTGGCCGATCCAGCAGTTCCATTATTGTTGTTGCTCTGCTCTTCTAACAGAACAACAGAAATAAATAGCGCTGGTGTGAACGTAGCTTAAGGCTGGGTTCACACGGGCGTGTCCGGATTAGGTCCGAAAGCGTCCTGGTGTATTGCGGCAAACCCGCGCGATTAGGTACACAATTGAAGTCAGTTTTGACTGCAATTGCGTTCCGATGTTCAGTTTTTATCGTGGGGGTGCAATGTGTTTTGCACCGCGTGATAAAAAACCAACTGTGGTACCCAGACCCGAACTTCTTCACAGAAGTTCAGGTTTGGGTTTGGTGTTGTGTAGAGGTTATTATTTTCCCTTTATAACATGGTTATAAGGGAAAATAATAGAATTCTGAATACAGAATGCTTAGTAGGTGATCAATTGAGGGTTAAAAAAAATATATATAACTCACCTTCTCCTCTTGATCTCGTAGTTCCCGGTCTCTTCTTTACTTCTTTAATGATGAACTACTGGCTAAAGGACCTGTGGTGACGTCAGATCACATGCTCCATCACCCCTTTTTTTTTTTTTTTACCCTCAATTGATCACCTACTAAGCATTCTGTATTCAGAATGCTATTATTTTCCCTTATAACCATGTTATAAGGGAAAATAATACAGTGAATAGACTGTCACCTAGCAACCATGCGTGAAAATCGCACCACATCCGCACTTGCTTGCGGATGCTTGCGATTTCACTCAGCCCCATTCACTTCTATGGGGCCTGCGTTGCGTGATGAATGCACAAAGAGGAGCATGCTGCGATTATCACGCAACGCATAAGTGATGCGTGAAAATCACAGCTCATGTGCACAGCCCCATAGAAATGAATGGGTCCAGATTCAGTGCGGGTGCAATATGTTCACCTCCCGCATTGTGCCCGTGTGAACTCAGCCTAAGAGGTGGATATTTATGTGGGGGAACCATTACTAATCTAAATACCATCAGGCAATTATAGCCATGGGATAAAGTCCGGTCCAATATAGCGGAATTAACCCTGATCATACACTGCATCACACACTGCTGTTACTTTGATGTCTGGGGCAGTTTGTCACCTCTGAGGAGTCCTCTTCAGCTCCTCCGCTCTCCGGCCCCTCGTCCTTCCAGCTCCCGCCGGCTTCCCCTGCTGCTCGGCGCTGTATCGCTCCAGCACCAGCCTAAACCAACTAATAGCAAAGCACCTTACTGTATGGAGCTTTGCTATTGGTCATTTCAGGCACAGGCAGCATCACTGCACTGCCTGTGTCATTCACAGCGTGCCCTGCGCTGATGAATGTGGGGGAAAAGTCTAAGGCGTATTGGTACCAAGTTCCAGTACCTGCACCATATAGCCTGAACAGGCATCAATGATGCTTGCACAGGCGTTATTGCACCCTCTGTGCCCAGGTATGTGACGTCCAAGTTGACATTCTGTACTTTGTAGGCATAGTTAGATCACATGAACCACGTACAGCAAGTGGTCTCCCAACCTCATTTGTACTAGGGACTGTTTCATGCAGGGTAGATGAATCGCACACAGAACAAAACACAATCATTAATCCCGTTTAGGCCCCCGCTCTTTACATTTAGTGCCCCCAGTAGTGAGAACAAAATGCTCGCCTCCCTCCGGCTCTCTGTGATGTTGGCCTCTTCCAGCCTGGGCATCAGTTACCTGCATTATGGTACAGGAGATTGCGAATGTTATTGCGACCTCCTGCGCCTGGTCTCTGGTGGCATGATGACGTGGTCAAGCTGACTGTGGTATATGTCTGCCTGATTCTCGCCACATTTGCCGGCTTGCAGTGGGATCTCTTCCAGTCCTAATTATAGTTAATGGTTAAAGTTTTCCATACACATAGCAGCAGGAAGAGAGACGGCACGTACACGCTGCACACCTACCCTTCATACAGGTGATCAGAGTAGGTGCCACATTTCGGACCCCCACCGATCTGATACTGCTGACCTATCCTGAGGATCGGCCATCAATAGTAAAAGCCCAGAGAACCCCTTTAATGTCTATCCCTTTTCTTTTATTCTGTTCCTAGGGAATAGTACGTTTGCTTCACTGCTGTTCTTCATCCCTTTTATGTAAGTGTTATGTGAATGTGAGCTAGACGCCGTTCTGGAATTGTTCAGGCCTCCCTTCCCTCTGCTGAGTCATATTCACATGGAGGAGGGTTTGACTTATTGTGTCTAAGTTCGTTGTTTTGTGCTTTTGGCCTCAGTTTAATTTTTGGTTTTCACAAGATTTGCAAATCTGGGATTTTTGTAATGGTTTCAGTTCACATGGACAGTAAATAGGACGCGGAGATCTATGTTGCTGCTTTTGCTGTGGCTTTGCCTGCCCGTGACCTGGACAAGGGTAGTAGTTCTGTTGGTTCTATTTGCATCAATAGAGAGTCAGTGAAGTCAATCTATGTGGAGGGCAGTCTGGCGGGCATTGACTGTTAGATCATCCTCACTGATGCCCAGTCTCCTCATGTCACCTATCCACAGGCAGGAAGCTGTAATCTCTGGAAGGTGCTGCCCTCTAGAGCTTGATGCTCTACCTACTCCAGGCCCATGTCCTCTCTGCATGACCTGGGCCCACCAGTGATGTATGGACAGTTACACAGGGAGGTACATGCCTGGAGGCCGGTGACATTCATCACCCAGAAGCCACCAATGTAAAAATAAATACATTTGAGGTGTACATTTTTTACTGGACTCTGCAGGATGGAATAGTGCAGTCTACTGTGCAATTCCATAACTAAAAGGACAGTGGCCCTCAATGGCCACATTTAGGCTAGGTCTACTACACGATGACATTTGTCGCGCAACAATTTTTATAATGGCAGTCTATGGTGTCGCACTGCAACATACTGCGACGCAACAGTCGCAGAAAATCCATCCGAGATGGATTTCTCTGCGACTGTTGCGTCGCAGCATGTTGCAGTGCGACACCATAGACTGCCATTATAAAAATTGTAGCGTGACATTGGTGCAACAAAATGTTGAATGTTGCAGTGTAGTTGTGCTGTAACTGTCGCGCGTCAAATGTCGTCGTGTAGACCTAGCCTTAATGTGTACTTGGGAGCTTTGCCGGTGTGCGCGCTAAATGTAAACAAGTGGGGCTGTACAAGTGACTCTGCAAGCTGAAAGCTTAGGAATTGTGGACTATTAAACCTGAAGAACCTGCGGCTTGTATCTACAGGTAACTAACCTCGTTTCCAGAAAACATTGGACAAGTCAGTGAGACATGTAGGAGGATTTCAGTAGTTGGGGATCCTTGCTCTGTCATCCCATCACCAAAAAGGTTGGGTGCGGCAATCTTTTATGTTCTAGCCGTCACTGGGGGTTTCTATTAGAATAAAGGGCAATCTCGCTCATAATGGACATTAAAGGGCATCTGTCAGCAGATTTGTGAAACTGACCTGTTACATGTGCGCTTGGCAAATGAAGGCATCTGTGTTGGTCCCATGTTCATATGTGCCCACATTGCTTTGAAAAATGATGTTTTAATATATGCAAATGAGCCTCCAAGAGCAATGGGGGCGTTGTTGTTACATCCAGAGGCTCAGTACTCTACAACTGCCGCACCCTCTCTACTTTACCAAGTAGTGAAAACGTCATTGTCCCTTCTTGGTCCTGTCAATCAAAGAGGGAGCTGCAGTTGCAGAGAGCGCTGTGCCTCTAGGAGTAACGGCAACACCCCTGTTGCTCCTAGAGGCTCATTTGCATAGGCACCAGGTCAGACAGTTTCATAGGTACAAATCTGTTGATAGATGCCCTTAAAGGGGTTGTCTCATCTGACATATTGCTAGGATGTGCCCCCATTGTCTAATAGGTGCAGGTCCCACCGCTGCGACCCACTCCTATATCCGGAATGGCGCCCCACAAAGTGGTGGCTGGACCACTCGGATCTGGCCACCACCAAGGGCTTTCCTTATAGAAGTGAATGGGAGCACACCGCTCATGACCGCCCGCCGCTCCCATTCACTTTTATAAGCTTGATGGAAAAAGCTGAGCTGCTATTTTCAGCGGCCCCATAGAAAATGAATAGAGGGTGGCTGCGCATGCGCAGTGCACCCTACACCACTTTTGGGGCTCTGTTCTTGATATAGGTGTGGGTCCCAGTGGTGGGACCCACACCTATAAGACAATGGGGGCACATCCTAGCGATATGCCTCCATCGTCTGTGATGACCCCTTTAAAAGTCAAGTAGTACATAAATAATATGGCAAGATAATAGCTTTATTTCACATAATAATCACAGCTCAGTCTTTTATTTTATTTTTTGCCCAGTTTTCTCAATAACTTTTCTGTTTGTGGTCTGTTAATAAACTTGGATACACGTACGCTGTTGTAAAGGTCCTTATACACATACAGATGATCTTGCAGATTGTATCGGGAAAGAAGTAGACACTCCTGATATCTGTCAGATCATCAGCAGAGATGAGAGCGGCATTTAAATGCAGCAATCTCGTTTGTCCCCATAGAGAATTGTCATTGACGGAACGATCTACTGCGCAGCAACAAAACGACACAGTCACCCGATGAACAAGGGTTTGCTCATTCATTGGGTGGTTGCTGGCGCTTTTTACACAGGCAGATTGTAAACAAGCGCTTATGCAAACCTTCATCCCCTATAATTGGTCTGCCGTGCGGGTAATCCGCTGCGTGAAAGAGTCCCAACCCCCACTCCGGACAGCAGAGACACGGAGCAGTAACATAATTGATAACGCTCTGTGCCTCTCTGTGACCTTTTTGCTGCAAAATCGCAGTGACAACTTTCTCATTGTGATTTTGTAGTAAAAAGGTCACAGAGAGGCACAGAGCATTATCAGTCATGTTATTGCTCCGTGTCTCTGCTGTCCAGAGTGGGGGTTGGGACTCTTTCACACAGCGGATTACCTGCACTGCATCCGCTGTGTGAAAGAGCCCTTAGGGTTAAGCTCTGCCAAATTGGAATTATAAGGGAATTCCCTAATAATCTGTCATGCTATCTGTGTGTGAATACGATTGACTAATCACTTTAGTGCAGGAAGTGGGAGGCAATATTGCTACCTCTGCCTATCTGCTGAATTCCTGCCCTTAAGATGGTAGATAGCTGCTGGTCCCCAGCACTGGAAATGGGAATAGAAACCAATTTTAATGTGACGTGAGGAGTTTAGGGGGGTGCAGCAGGCAGGAGCCTTGCTGTATTAAAGGGGTTGTCTCACTTCAGGAAATGGCATTTATCATGTAGACATTCTAGTTTTGCAACAGCTGGAGGGCCGCAGGGTGGGCATCTCTGATGTAGAGAAAGTTAATACAAGGCACTTATTAATGTATTATTATCCATATTGCTTCCTTTGCTGGCTGGATTAGTTTTTCCATCACATTATACACTGTTTGGATCCAGTGGTTACGACCGCTGCTGCGCATATGTGCCCATGCACAGTCTCAGCCACCAGAGATGCCGGTGCTTTTTCCTATAGTGTACAAGCACGGCCACTGATGATGGATTGCAGGGTGGTCATAACCCCTGGATACGAGCAGTGTATAATGGGATGGAAAAATGAATCCAGCCAGGAAAGGAAGCAATACGGACAATCGCAATACATTAATTAGCAAGTGCCTTGTATGACCTTTTTCTACATGATGCATGTCATTTACTGAAGTAGGACAACCCCTCGAAGTATCTTTCAGCTATGTGACAGGGTATTAGGGCTTTTTATCTTATCTTTGTTTTCTGTCCTGCAGATGGGGTCGAGGATTTGGACTTTTTGGGTCCATATTTGGAAACGATAGTGTAATGAATCAACCAAACAGTGTCTTTGGTCTTATATTTTATCTACTACAGATGCTGCTCGGTGAGTACATTTATCATAAGACCTTGTCTTAACCATGAGGTAGCTGGTGGGGCAAGGAACTGCTCAACAAAATTACGTGTGGTCCTGCCCAGGGGTGTAGAGAAGGCTGGGTTCACGTCACATTTTTGACATCCGTTTAATGTTTACATTGGGGGGGAGATAAAAAAAACACCACGCCGCTATTCTATCTTGCAGAGTCCGGTAGATTTTTTTACGATAGTTCTCTATGTTGACGGATGGCATCAGTTAATGTATATGTTTTTTTATTGTACACATTAAATGCCTGATAAAACCATGATGTGAATGCAGCCTACCAGACATAACTCACTTGGTGAAATGCTGCTCTGTCTTATGTGACATATGTGACTATGGGGTAAAATAGAAATGATAGATTCTGATCCCGCTGCCACCTTTTAAGTCCTATTGCACCAGGAATTTGTGTAAAGGGGTTGTTCAGTCTTAGAAAAAGATGGCGGCTATCTTCCAAAACAGCACAACACCGGTCCACAGGTTGTGTGAGGTATTGCAGCTCAGTGGTGCCATGGACAGGCGTGGTGAGGTTTTTTGAAGAAGAAAAAAAAAAGCTGCTGTGTTTTTATAATCCTGGACAACTGTTGCAATAGAACAAAAGCAAAATCCTCTCTTCTGAGAAGGACTGGACTTCAGCTCATGGAATTTGTACCTTCTCTAAAGCACTTACTGTCATCTTGATGTCACTACAGTCTTTCGTCTAAGTAATATTAGGCAGAATGTCCCTGGGCAGTTGCATAGCAACCGTCTAAAAATGCTTTGGGTGACAACTGCATAACCCTGTGCATTGTGCGAAATCTCCCCCGGGCAGCCGTCTCCGCCCCTCCCTGCTGTGGTCTGGGGTTTGTTCACCACACGTCGCCTGCCTTCTGCCGCATGTTCTGTGCTCACATTTAGAGCTCATGCACAGGACCATATGTATTTTGCGGTCCACAAAAATGGATCTGCAAGAAATATGGATCATGTCTGTATTTTGTGGAACGGAACAGCTGGCGCCAGACAGAACAGTCCTATTCCTTGTCCGTAATACGGACAATAATAGGACATACAGAAACGGAATGCACACGGAGTAACTTAATTTTATTTTATTTTTTGTGTGGACCAATTGGAATGAATAGTTTTGTATATGGTCTGCAAAAAAAGAAAGCAACGGACACGCAAAGAAAATATGTTCATGTGCATAAGCCCTTAGGAGTATTCCATACAGCTATAGTTTGATAGATCTGGCAAGGCATCATGGTACATGTAGTTACCAGGTTTACTGCCCGCAGACAAAAAGCAAGCATACACATTAAGGGTATATCAAGCGGGCAGATTTTCTGCATTCGTAGTAACGCTCATTAGCGATCATCTGGCAGTCTAATACTGCTGCCGATTGTGCCATGAACAAGCAAACACTCATTCATCGGGCAATCCAGAAGAAAGATCAGGATTTGCCATTGGCAGATCGTGCTGTCTAATTTGCAATCTGCCGCCGACAAACCAAGGTAGAGCATAGGGGCCCCATGTTATACAGGAGATCTCTGCATGTAATAGCAGTGGTCTACTCCGCTAGCGAGCAGGCGATTGCCAGGAGGAAACTCTTCCCTGTGTGATCGGGTGTCTAATACACCCTATAGATTTATTTATTATCTATTATACTCAATGATATAGCGCTACTATATTCTGCAGCGCTTTTACAGACATTAGCGTCCAACTGCCCCCAATGGGGCTCGCAATGTAAGTTTCCTATCAGTATGTCTTTGGCGTGTTGGAGGAAACCAGAGTATCTGGAGGAAACAACGCAAACACTGGGAGAACATACAAACTCCATGCAGATGTTGTCCTTGGTCGGATTCAAACCCAGCCCCAGTGCTAACCACTGAGCCACCCTGCTGCCCTACCCTGTAGATTACCAAACCCTCCAAACATCCACATTGTATTAGGTGTTCTGTGAGATAAGTAGTCACCAGGGTTTTTGGCAGTGTTGTAGTCCCCTCTCCGAAATAAAGAGTGCATGCATTGAGATGGAAGGACAGGAGGAATATCTATCGGCCGACCACTATAACCGAACACTGGTATAATGTGGGCTAGGGGATGATGAGAGTTTCTCTTTAACACTGGTATAAGGAGGGCGTAGCATATTTGGACAAGTCTTAGTGGTGAATGACTGTGTGTTTCCCTGTTAATCTCAGAAAGCAAGTATTGTTTCCAAAAAATCCATATGTTCATGGCCATGGCAAATGTCCACCCTGAATCACTTAGCATGTGAACACTGCATTGTGTTCTGCCTGTGACTTGTACGATCAGCCTGGCCCTCATTGTCTTCCTGCAGACATCCCGAGCTCTCACGTGTGCCCTTTATTACGCTTCGGCCACGTTCACACGTTTAGGATTCTCTCAGGCTTTAGGAGCTACTAGTAAAGCAAGTGAAGGGGATCTATTGTACCCTGATTACATGTTGAGTGTAAAATAATACATCCAAAGCGTGTTCATTGTCACAAATTCCGCTTGGAAAAGCCACCGTTTAGCACCGGTGAATTGACCTTTTAATAGAGCTAATGTGCACTTGGATCCGCCAGCCAAACAATGGCAGAAATCGGGGTCTCCACCTTGGGTTTCTGCCACAGGGTCCGTCTCTGCACAAGTCTAGACACTCCTGCTTGCTTCAAATTGGAGGATTTGGTTCTGTACAGTGAAACGTAAAAGTGTGAAGTCTATGATGGGGTGACACCATGACACCTAAGTCTTTATATTCTTGTGAGATTTTCCCACTCTCCTTTCCAGCGTCCACGGTATGTTTGAGATCCACACAGCCTGGTCTGAAGTCATTAAAGACTGAATATGCATAGTGTAGTCGCTACTAGGGGGAGTTAAAGGTGTTGTCCCATAACCACTGGGGTCCTCCTATCCACTTGAACATAAGAAACCCCCACTAACCACAGACCCACTACAGACTCTTCCAGTCCCCATAAATGTGGCTAACAGGGCGGCACGTGTAAGTGTAACCTTCGATTAAAGGTTGTTGAGTCATGAGGCCATATGAAGCAAGCAAATTGTTTCCTGTCCCTTTCACCAAGGACTATGCACTGGACGGCGGAGAGGTATTCTATGCATTCTTGAGCTTTTAGTATATCTTGCCACCACTTGGTCAGTCATGCTTGCTATCAGCTTCAGGACATACATTTTACAATATAGCCTTGGGAAACTCCTAATATGTTTACAGGGCACCTGTCAGCAGATTTGTACCTATTAAACTGGCTGACCTGTTACATGTGCGCTTGGCAGCTGAAGACATCTGTGTTGGTCCCATTTTCATATGTGCTCACAACGCAAGTTTTAATATATGCAAATGAGCCTCTAGGAGCAATGGGGGAGTTACTGTTACACCTAGAGGCTCCACTTTCCCTGCACCTGTCGCACCCTCTGCACTTTGACAGGGCCATGTGTAATGACATTTACACTGCCTGGCCCTGTCAAAGTGCGGAGGGTGCAGCAGATGCAGAGAGAGCGGATCCTCTAGGTGTAACTGCAGCACCCCTAATGCTCCAAGAGGTCATTTGCATATATTAAACCATCATTTTTCTCAGCAATGCGGCACATATGAAGATGAGATCAACACAGATGTCTTCAGCTGCCAAGTGCAAATGTAACAGGTCAGTTTCATAGGTACATATCTGCTGAAATGCCCTTAAAGGGGTTCTCCGGGAATTAAGAAAATAAAAATTCTGAAATTTTACTTAATTATAAATAAATTCCCAAATACCTAATATTAGTTATAATGGCTCGTTTTGTCTGGGGAGCAATCATTAGGAAAAACAAAAAGGCCGCTGTCCTATTAGTACACACAGAACCTGTCCTAATCACACAGGAGGACAAGTTACTTCACAGCAGTGTGGTAAAGAGCTGCCTCATCCTCCTCTCTGCTCTACTTGTCAGGGATTATGATCCTTAATACAGTTCAATAAGGTCATCAGCTGAATCTCTGTGGATATGGAGTTCATGAGCAGATGTGGCTAATGAGCAGCAGCACATGTATGCAGTCTCCATTACCACAGTCTGTCCTGTCCTTCATGTCTCCTCATGAACTCCATTCCTACAGAGATTCAGCTGAAGATCTTCTCATCTGTATTCAGGATCATAATCCCTGACAAGTAGGAGAGGATGATGAGGCAGCTCTTTACCACAGTGTTGTAAAGTAACTTGTCCTGCTGTGTGATTAGGACAGGTTTTATGTGTATTTAATAAGACAGCGGCCATTTTGTTTCTCTTAATCATTGCTCCCTAGAGAAAAAGAGCCATTATAACTAATGTAAGTTATTTGGGAATATATAATAAAGTAATATTTAAGTATTTTCATTTTCTTAATTCCCAGAGAATCCCTTTATTTTCTATAAAACCTTGTTGCAGTCCTATGTGCCTCTGGCCTAGCTGACTTTTGCCTTTCTATTTTGCAGGTATGACAGTGAGTGCGGTAGCAGCACTAGTGTTAATGAGCTCGTCTATAGTGTCGGTAGTAGGATCCCTCTACCTAGCATACATCCTGTACTTTGTACTAAAGGACTTCTGTGTTATCTGCGTCACCACCTATTTGCTGAACTTCATTCTCCTTATCATCAATTACAAACGATTAGTTTACTTGAACGAGGCCTGGAAACAGCAACTGCAGGATAAACAAGAATGAGAGGCCTCCTGAACTCTGGCTCACGTCTGAAGGACACTGCTTCCTTAAAGTTTATTTTGCAGTACAATTGGTTGGGGGACAGACGGTTTCCAAGAACAATCTTAACCAATGTTTTTTTTTTTTTTTTTTTTTTTTTACTTTTGACCGAAAGGGCCCTGGATATTTGTATGTTTGCAATGGAGCCTCCCATTTGAAATGGCTGGATGAAGGAGCGATAATGAATAAAACCGAAAAAAAGGAGAAAAAAAAAAAAAGTGGCAAGCTTTAACTGTACTTACCAAGGTGTTTCGTTTAATGGCACATTCTCTGTTCTTGTGTTCTTGGCGATATTTTTCCCTCCTTTGTGCCTCCCTCTCTTTGTATATGTATGTGTGTCAATCCTTCAATGCGGGTAATTTCTTTTTATTGTGGCTGATTGGTTACGATGTGTATTTTGTTGCTACCATTGGTATTTTAGGTTGCCATCTGTGGCTCTTCGCTGGTATTTCATGTATTTTCAAAGAACAATATTAGGAGCCAAATCCGACGACCAGGCATTTCTATGCACATTGAGTAGAACTAAAACCACGTCCTGCTTGCTACCAGCACCTTGAAGGATTTTGCTATGTGCGAAAGCCAATTGAAAGCAGCATTTTGCACTAGCTTCAGTCAAGAATGACTTTAGAAACGGCTGTGGACTTCTGGTCCGGCAAGCACAGTGCAAGGTTTCATGAGGTTGGGTAATGTGTGAGTAGGTTGACCTTCATAGCTTTGAGAGTTAAGTGTTACTGATGAGCGTACATGGTGGGTGTTGAATAGTCATGTATTGTCCCACAGAATCCAGGACCAAGAAAAGTGCTTGTGCTGGGCACTTACATGTAGACCTCTTACTGATCCAGCATCTCTCCAATGCACCAGTATAAAGCTGCTTATGACACCTCCATAATATACTGTCCCATGTGACTGCTCTCCATTACTGGTACCTCCAAACGGTTGCAGCACTACTGACATATAATCGCCCCTGCCAAATGCAGATCATGTCTGGTCGTCTTGCTCCATTTTACCACACGGCGGTAAGACTTTGGACTGCCTGCCCTCAATAAGATTACTATGCAGCTCATTAATACTGTCATACGTGTGGATCTTTTGTATAGGACCTTTTTCACCCATCATCGGTATCCTCTAACTGCAGTGTAGTGTAATACACTGAGGATTTTTTTCACCTGGTTTAAGTGCTGCCTGTCAAATACCATAACCGGTATACGTAAATCTTGTTATTGTGCCTGATGAGACCGTTTTTGTAGTAAGAATGGATCTCACGTAGAGCTTAGCATTTAACATTCCATCATGACTTGGAAGGGTTATGATCTTGGTCGTCTAAGAGAATGAATCGCTATATTTTGGTGCAGTGGAATATACAGGGATTTGATACCTGGAAAGATATGGTCATCTTTGGGGGAAATTGTACAGATCAGTGATTGCCTTCTGCCACAGGTTGTCAGGGCATGCTGGAGGAGTTAGAGAACCACGACGTGTCAGACTACTGGTCTAGATGGTGTTACTTTTACAGTTGTGGGCTCAGGTTATTCATCGACCAGAGCTCCGCCTGCCCCTTGAATAGATGACGTGTTCCTTAGCACAGTATCCTAATCTACTGCAGAAGAAATATGTGCTTCTTGGGCTTGACAGATGACTCATCAAATGTTAGTCATTTTGTACTGGCCTGAAGTCTGAGCATAAGATGCAGTCCAAAGGAATACATTGAGTTGTATGCAATCCTGTGAACTGCAGCTGTCGCTCAACAGTTAATCTGTAAAGGTACAAAAAGACTGTTGCTTAGGCTACTTTCACGCTTGCGTTTTGGGCGGATCCGTCATGGATCTGTTACAATAATACAACCGCATGCGTCCGTCATGAACGGATCCGTTTGTATTCTCTGTAACACAGCCAAGACAGATCTGTCATGAACGCCATTGAAAGTCAATGGGAGACTGATCCGTTTTCTGTTATGCCAGATTGTATCAAAGAAAACTGATCCGTCCCCATTGACTTACGTTGTGTGCCAGGACGGATCCGTTTGGCTCTGGCTCTGTTTCGTGAAGCGGACAGCAAAACACTGCAGGCGGCGTTTTGGTGTCCGCCTCCAGAGCGTAATGGAGACTGATCAGAGGTAAACTGATGCATTCTGACCGGATCCTTTTCTATTTAGAATGCATTAGGGCAAAACTGATCCGTTTTGGACCGCTTGTGAGAGCCCCTGATGGATCTCACAAACGGAAAGCCAAAAACGCGAGTGTGAAAGTAGCCTTAGTCTAAAGCCACACTTTGACTTTGGCCATGTGACATTAAAGGGGTTGTCCTGCCTTAGGGTTCTTTCTGCAAGACCTGCAAAGGGAATCTTACGTTTAAGCTCCCTGGCACTGGATTTTGTCTCCTACTGCCATTGACGTGCTCCAGCTCATGATTGTAAACTTAGGTTGTGTAGAGCCGCAGTGGTGATGTGTCCCCCATGTGTCATCTCGCTGGGTGAGGAAGCTTGTCATTTGCAGCAGGGGACTAGGGGCTCATGCACACGAACGTATTTTTTTTCCGCTTAGTTTTTTTTTTTTTGTGTTTTTGCGGACTGTATACGGAACCATTCACTTCAATGGGTCCACAAAAACAATGGAAGGTACTCCGTGTGCATTCCGTTTCCGTATTTTCATTCCGCAAAAAAGTAGTGCATGTCCTATTGTCCACAGATCACGGTCCGAGGCCCCATTCAAGTCAATGGGTCTGCAAAAAATACAGAACGCACATGGAACCCATCCGTATTTTGCGGATCCATACTGTAGAAATGCTATGCCCAGCCCATATTGCTCATGTGTTTGGTGATAAGTTACTGTTTCCGTTTCTGATCCGCAAAAAACGGATCGCATACGTATATGTTTTGTGCAATAACTGAAGAGGACTTAAATCGGAGGGAAAAAAAACCTCAGATATGGAAAAACGGACCGCAAAACAACGGTTGTGTGCATGAGCCCTAATGGAGCTGAATTCTAGGGAGCAGGCAAGTATGCTTCCCTCTTCAGGTCTGGCATGGTGTTGGGGATCTGGCAGAAAGCTGGACGGCCCCTTTAAGAATACACTATTGTGCTGCTAAAATCCCAAATGTTGATAGATGTGGTTGTGCTGAGATCCAGCAGGTTTGGAATTTTAGCTCTGAGCCACCTGGTATCATCATTGGTTGCCATATAGCAGCTTAAACTTCTGATCTTGTGTCACGCAGCCGGTGCTGCCGTGTAGTATAATATATATATATTTTCTATATATATTCCAAATTCACTATGTTCAGTATTATATAACAGAATCTAAGTTTCTTACGCTGTTTCCTCCTTAACTATTGGGATTTGTATGAGGTTTGCTTTAAAAAGAGAACCTTCTACCATGTGTTCTCATTGTGAAATGGGTACAGTCCTTCTAGACCAGGGCTGGCCAACCTGCGGTTCTCCAGCTGTTGTAAAACTACATTTCCCACCATGCCCTTCTGTAGGCTGATAGTTGTAGACACTCTGAGCATGCTGGGAGTTGTAGTTTTGCAAAATCTGGAGAGCTGCAGGTTGGCCATCCCTGCTGTAGACAATAAATGGGGTGGCTCTGATCCGTAGCTAAGGGGCCTATACGTCCCTCTCAAAAATAAACTCAAGATACTAATTTCCAAGCATGGTTTTCTACAATATTCCCACAAGTTGGTTTACGAAACAGATGATTTAGAGATCACCCTTCATCTGTAGTTGTAGAATAAGGTCTACTCCTGCTATACAGTAGTCTGCTCAACACTGCTAAGTCTGGTTGCCTCTCATTAGAAGGGTTGTGATTTTATATGGAAGCTGCTGAGCCCCGGATGACAAAGTGGCAGTTTAGTGTTCTCCACCTGTTATCTGTGTCCTAAATGATCATGCATGATGTGGCTGGAAGATGAAACCACACCAGAGCTTTGCACCTGCATGAATGGAGGTTTCTAATGTGGAACATATGAGAGCAAGGCATTTCCTTTGTATGACGCCATTCATTGAGCATGAATAGCTGGTGGCTGGAGACCCTCTTCTCAAATAGTTCAGGGGGATTTAATGAGTGTCCATAAATTGCATCTAGGTCTTTTGTAATGTTAGTCTGGATGGATTATGACTTGGATAAGATGTAATCCATTTTTCCTCCCTCTTTGGTTGTGCCCCATTAGCAACAATCTTTGGACATGTACAGTGTGCCAGGAATCAGGATCAAACATCACTTCTTGGTTGACGTATGTACCTACAGTGAACTGTAAATGGCTGGACCTTTATGCTAGGACTGGATGAACATAGTCTCTAAGTACATGATTTGTTGTTTCTTCAGCATGTCTACCATGGACTTGTCTTTGTTAAATTGATCATAAGGCGTAAGCGTTGGAAGACTTCAAATGATGTCAGAGTGAAGGGTAAAGTGCCTTCTGCTTTTTGCATTTTATAAGAACTGCATTTAATTTCCTTGGTGAACAACCAAATTACCATGGAATTTATCCCAGTCTCTGCTCGGATTTCATAAAAAAAATGCCCAAAGTACAATAATAATACCAGTCAATCCATTGCATGTTTTCTCTCTGAAGTTGTCTTCATAGCTGCTTCCTGTGCCCAGAACTTGCCCTCAGTGATGAGGAATGACTTTATGATGGCGCAGACTTTTATCTCTGTTTCCCCTAACGGCATACAAGCCCCCATTGGGTAGCAATTTTCTATGGGCACATGTTATGTTGACTTAAAGCACACTGTCGTACGAGCTGCCACTTTTCTTTTCGTCAATGTATTTGTAAAATGCCATGGTGTTTTTGTTTTTATTCAGTTTTTCTTTTTATGTTCCACTTTTTAACCTTTTTTCCAGTTTTAATTTTCCTTAATTGCACTGAAGTTTGTGTCATTCCAGAAAAAAAAAAAAAGCAATCAGTTAGTTGCACTTTAGCTTTTCTTTAGCTCTTCACTTGAATGGAACTGAGTTGCGCCTAGGCCGTGTGACCAATAAAATGACATCATTGGCCTAGGAATAGGCTATGGTGCTGATTGGAGTCAAAGCCCCACTGATCAGATATTGATGACCTTTCCTGAGGATAGGCCATCAGTATTAAAATCTTGGTCAGCCCCTATAAGGTTGTCTCTCCCTGCTATGAAGTGTTCTAACAAATGCTGCACCTCCCATAGGACTGCTGCAAACCTGTGGTTTAAATACACAAGGTACCAATTTGGTAATTTCTTGATCATAGGCTAGCGTTTTGAAGACTTACTATTGTGAGGTTGTTTACATGGGCAAGCTACTGTCTTGATATTGTGCGGCCGGGGCTATATAACATTCCATTGTGTAATCATTGCATTCTCATTATACAGTATTTCATGGTGCGGGTTTTCCCTTCACCTGCTGAACCAGGAGGCTATATCTCCAGCATTAGGCCTCTTGCACACAAAGGTATGCCCTTCCATATATCCCATATCCCGGAGCAGCAGATTGTGCGCACGGGAGCACACCGCATCATAGATTACAATGATGCTGTGCACGTCGGGCCGCCCTCGGGACTATTGTCCTGCACTCATAAGATCATATAAGTGCAGGACAATACTCCCGCGGCGGCCTGATGTGCACAACATCATTGTAATCTATGATGCTGCGTGCTCCCTTGTGCACGATCAATGCTGCTCCGAGACATATGGCCCGCTCACAGACCGTATGTCTCGGAGGGCATACAGTCGTGGGCAAGAGGCCTTACTCTGAAGCTGGGCCTTTCCACTCGAACCACATGCTCTGAGAATAAAGAGGGATATCAGGTTCTGGTCTCTATTTTTTTTTTACCATACAGAAGTTGGTAAAAAAAAAAAAAAAGTACTTTCGCCGTGTACCTGTCTATTCTTCTGTACTGTAACCTAGCAAATTTAAACACTACAAAATGTTGGATATTGAACATTCATTGTGGTGTATGAATAAAACGAATAAAATGACTACCATGAAGCATTACTTTTACAATTTGGAGATGTATGTATTTTGTACGGTCTCGTGCTTCCACACATTTTTATTGGCATTGAAAGTACAGTTAAAGCTTGTCGTTGACCCTCACGTGCAACCCTCTTGCATTGAACGGTCTCTACTTGTATTCTCTTGTGTTTTGGGTCCAGATAATCGTGAGAGAATAGCCTGCCTACACATCAGCAGGAGTCTCCTGTATTTAGTCATCATGTAGTGGGCTCATTCACATGTGTAACCAGAGAGTAATATGCAATAACATTTGCAGTCTTATGACCAGAGTTAAATCTAACTGATATTTTTATACCATTTATTAATCAGTATCAATACAACAAATCCAAATGCATAATAAGTTAAATCTTGGAGGTCCACTCATGAATACTGTGTTTTTTGTTTGTTTGTTTGTTTTTTAGGTTCAAAATTCTGTGCTGGTTTTCTAATACACAGCCTCAAATTCTCTGTATAGACAGATTTAAAGAGGACCTTTCACCGATCCGGACATTGTCAACGAAGTATACAGACATGGAGAGCGGCGCCCAGGGATCTCACTGCACTTACTATTTATCCCTGGGCGCCGCTCCGTTCTCCCGCTATGCCCTCCGGTAGACTCCGTCTACCATAACTTCATTTGCGATCTCTTGGAGCCATTCTGTGGTAGAACTTGAAACTGCAGGATCACCTTCCTGCAGTGAGCGGCACCCAGGGATAATAAGTGCAGTGAGATCCCCGGGCGCCGCTCTCCATGTCTGTATCCTTAGTTCACAATGTCAGGATTGGTGAAAGGTCCTCTTTAAAAGATAACATGATGGCTATCTGCAACCACCACTAGAGGGAGCTGAATACAGTTATACATTGAACTCAATAATAAAACATGAATGCATGAAGCTCTCATGCTCCCTCTAGTGGCAGTTTCAGATAGTTATGTGGTTGTCTTTTACAGCTGTCCATGCAGAGAATTTGGAGCGCTCTGACAGGGGGGAAAAAAAGCATTGACCACTAAAGATGTGCTGAAAAATTATTCCTTACAGAATTTTGACTCTAAGATTGATATGATAACAAAGATGAATGTAACACTTCTGGGCTCAGAGCTACTGCTATAATCCATGGTTTATGCCATCTATGCTTATGCCGGCCAACTGCAAGCATGGAAGGTTCCTGCCTAAAATCTGCATTATAACATATGGGTGTGAAGATTGGTTGGTTAGAACCTGATGTAGCCATGGCTACAAAAATCTGCTTTCAGAGGCCATACTGCATCATGTAGTACATGTGCTTACTACAATAAGGACATGTAGTTAACAGGGTATTTATAGTCCTACAATTAATACTACTGTGTGAGGGGGCATTTTGTTCGGTTTGCCTTGCTCTGGATTTTATTCTGGTCTATCAAGTAATTCTGGCTGAAAGGTTCTCAATGATGCAGCATATTCTTTGCACGTAACATTCTCTGTAAAGACAAAAATGTTACTACCTTTTAGCTTGTTGAAAAAGGGTGTATAAACTGGAAATTCCTTCAACGCATAGGACACTTCACACATTTTGATGGTTTGTGATGCCAGTATCAGGTGTGGATCGTAAAATGAGGGATACTATATAAGAAATGATTCTGCTTCCATCAGTTATGAATATGCTCCGAGTTTGGGCTTTAAAAACTGCATCAAAATTGCATGTCTGAAAGCACCCTAACGCTGGGTTCACACCTGAGCGCGTTCAAACGCTGAACACATGAAAACCAATGCTTCCCTATGGCCCTGGTTCACACTTGAGCGTTTTACAGCGCGTTTGAACGTGCTAAAAAAAGGCCCTAAGCTCGAAAAAGTTCTTGAGCTTCTTTGGGGCGTTTTGTCGCACGTTCCCGTACATAGACTTTCGGGAACGCGCGACAATGGGCGTTCGCTTGTCTCTGTATGCGCGATTGTAAACGCTGGTACAATCGCGCATACAGAGCGCTCCTTTCAGAACGCTCAGGTGTGAACCCAGGGTTAGGTCTGTTTCACACGAGCGAGTCCATTGCGGGAATCGCTCTGTGTGTGAGTCTCCACTCTGGACTTGCAGGAGCGCACAGCATTTTCATGATTTATAATGCTATGTGCATCTGCTTGACCAAACTGACAGCTTTATGTCACTATGATTCTGTGGCAAAAAGGCCAAGCAGAGACACACAGCATTATAAATCAGTATAATGCCGTGTGCTCCTGCAAGTCCAGAGCGGAGGATCACACTCGCACACGGAGCGCAATTACCGCAATGGACTCGCTCATGTGACACTAAGTGTTCTGCTTTTGGTTAAAGAGGACCTGTCACCACAAAATGCAGTGCAAGCTGCAGGAGGAGCTGAGAAGATTGCTGTACAGTTTTGTACATAGGTAGATAGCTGTACACAGGGGAGGTGTTATCAGTGATTGATAGCATTCTCTGTGTAAGTGTGTATACATAGATAGCTGTCAGTCACTGATAACTGTACATGGGAGGTGTTATCATTGATTGAAGGCATTCTCTCTGTAAGTGTGTATCGTATATAGCTGTCAGTCATTGGTAGCTGTACACAGGGGAGGTGTTATCAGTGATTGATAGCGTTTCTCTGTGTAAGTGTGTATACATATATAGCTGTCAGTCACTGTTGACCGCTGTACATGGGGGTTAACAAGTATAGAGAAAGCAGATGTTTATATGTATAAATTATAAGTTTTACTGAGTCTTTTTCCCTACAACTACATGCTGCCTGCAGATTGCACTGCATTTTGTGGTGACAGGTCCTCTTTAAGAGGCATTCTCTAAAACCAAACAATGTTGAATTGGGTATTGTTTCCCAAGGCTCTGATGCTGCTCCACCCCAGGGTTGGGTTGTTATAATGCAGATATCAAAATGTTAACTGCAGTAGAGCTGCATGATTCTCATACCTAACCAGGTCATTTCACTTTCTATACGTGTGTACTCATTTGGGAATCCAAATGTTGTTGAAATGTTGCTGCTACAATTGGTCTGTTCAGTATTTCATACCTGTGTTTTGCATTTAAATTTTAAAAGCCACCAATATACTTATATTAAAGGGGTTCTCTGGGCATGAAGAAAATTAAAATACTTAAATATTACTTTATTATAAAATTTATATATATTTTTTTTCTCAAATACCTTTCATTATTTATAAGGGCTGGTTTTGACGGGGGAGCAATCAGGGAAAACAAAATGGCCGCTGTCCCAGTAGTTTACACAAAACCTGTCACACAGCAGAACAAGTTACTTGACAACACTGAGTTAAAGAGCTGCTTCCTCCCCTACTTGTCAGGAATTATGATCCTGAATACAGATAAGAACTTCAGCTGAATCTCTGTAGGAATGGAGTTAATGAGGAGACAAAAGAAAACAAGTGCTGCTGCTCATTAGCCCCACCTCACCCTCCTCTCATGTTTCCTTATCTCCATTACCACAGAGATTCACCTTTAGGGCTCATGCACACAAACATATTTTCTTTCTGTGTCTGTTCTTTTTTTTTTTTTTTTTGTGCATCCATTGAAGTGAATGGGTTTAAAAAAAACAAAACAGAAGTTACTCTGTGTGCATGCCGTTCCGCAAAAAAATAGAACATGTCCTATTATTGTCCACATTAGGGACAAGGATAGTACTGTTCTATGAAGGGCAGCTGTTCCATTCCGCAAAATACGGATGTCATCCGTACTTTATGCAGACCGCAAAATACATTCGGTTGTGTGCATGAGCCCTTATTCAGGATCACGATTCCTGACAAGCAGAGTAGAGAGGAGGAAGAGGCAGTTCTATGGCTCATTGTGGTGAAGTAACTTGTCCTCCTGTGTCATTAGCCCAGGTTTTGTGTGTACTGATAGGACGGTGGCCATTTTGTTTCCCCTGATGATTGCTCCTCAGACAAAACAAGTAATGAAAGGTATTTGTGAATATTTTTATTATAAAATAATATTTAAGTATTTTCATTTCATTAATTCCTGGAGAAAGTAGTGGTGAGTGTTCACTGCTTTGCCTAATGCAACATGTGGCCATCTACAGAAATGGGAGGTTCCAAAGACTTACTGAACATATTAAAAAATGGTATTACACCGGGGAAGGGGGGGCGCGCGCTATCCAGCCATTTAACCAAAATTGAAGACTTTTGAATAAACATAGTAATAGTCACCTTACCGATTCCTGACCACACTGCCCAGTTTCTCCGTTAGTCTCTACTACCTGTTCCCTCTCAACATGGACAGGTAACAGCTGCAGGCAATCAGCAGGATGCATTGGAATAGGAGTGGCGGGGGATTGGTTAGGACTTATTTACTTAATCACTGTTGGAAAATACTAACCAAACACTGACTGAGTCAATACCAGGTGCAGAGCTTTCCAATATACCTCATCTCCATGCAAGCTCCGCTCCTGGCTCACAATCACTGACATGAATAAGTCTGAGGTGCATATTGCTACTTTATTTTAATGCAATTGTGGCATTTAGAAAAAGAAAAAAAATGTAATACATGCATAGAAATGTTAACAGCGAGACAAACCATTTTATCAGAAACTCCCTGATATAAGAATCCCGGCACCTTTTCTGCAGCCCCAGCAATAGCCTATAGAGAGGCAGATGTATTATTACTGTCATCAACAGGTTGAAACTATGTCAAAGTGGATAAATTAGTCAGGTTTGTGATATTGTTATTAAAGTGTAACTCCAGCAAGTGAGGGGGGCCTATCTTTTAGGCTATGTCTGGAATATGGTCGCCATCTTGAATCAAGGGCAAATTTTTCCAATGGGAAGTGGGTCATATAGCATATCAAGGACTACCAGAATTTTCTCTGAAATCGATTGCCGCAATCTGATTTGCAAGATCTGTTGTGGATCAAAAGTTATCAACACCAATAGTTGCAACAACTACTGGGAACGTTCCCTGTGATGCACAGATTTTTCCTTTCTGAAATAAAAGGGTGTCCTGCAACTTTTGACTGACCCTGTATATATCAGTCTGCTTAGCGCCTCCTGCCTGCAGATTGTCACATTCTAGTACAGGTGTCCTTTAAGGTGGCCTGAGAGCAGTGAAAGTTCAGAAAGTAGCTGGCCCAGCTGTTTCTGGCAGTTCCATAGTGGTGAATGGAGAGCAAGCTGCACATGCATGGTGCGCTCTCCTTCCTTTCAGGAGCCCCATTCTTGACATAGAGGTGGTTCCCCCGAGTGTGAACCTTACATAGGTCAAAAGAAAAACATACGGCAGCTCTTACCTTCTGCTAGTTGAGCACGGATAACACACCTGGATGCAAAGGTGTAATTGGTAGTGGAAAGAGGAGAAAAATCCAGCTCCAAAATAATGGTATCTTTATTCACGGTTATTTAAAATCTTCAACTCACAGGAGATTCTTGTCATAGGCCAATGATTGACCAAACGATCATTATTGATCACTGCCCCCTTGCAAACATGTCCACCAATTAGATGATTGAACATGTTTTAGGTAGAGATAAAAGGCATGAAAGATGATTCCTCCATGTAGATGGCGGTTGTTATGGGCCATTGGCATTTCTTCAATCTGACAGCCGTTAACCAGGCAACGCAATAGAAGTTTTATGTATGGATGTAACTATAAAACAAATAGCACCAAAAATGATAAAAATTCAAATGCGTCTTTATTAACAATTATGACTTAAAATACATAAGGAATAAGCACACATTCTTACTGAAGGGTACTACCAACTATGTGAAAACTAGTACTTTTCACATAGTTGGTAGTATCTTTCAGTATGAAGTCATGTCTTTTTATTACTTATATATGGATTATAATTGTTAAAGATGCATTAGAATTTTTATAAATCTTGGTGTATTTTCCTCTTTATCTGTGCTATTATTTCTTCAATATTGTAGACCTCCATAGCTTATGCATGGCATCTATTGAAATGCTTAGGGCCCGGCTCCATGGGTCGCCCATCATGCAACGTGTGTTGCAAAAAGTTGCACAACTACCGTATTTGATAATGATAGCCAGTGAACAGGTTAACAAGTCAGGATGACATGGTATATTAACACACAGAAGATTTTCTGCTAAAAATCTATTCCATATAGCTGAATGGGGATAAATTACATAAAGTAAATAAATTACTGAAAAAAATCAGCCACATATGAAAATATCCATACCAAAATTAAAAAGGCCACTTTGGTGCAATACAAGTGGAAATATTGTGGCAATGTATGCTGTATGTAGTAGGAGATCTAGCCAGACCACTTAAAATGAACCTGTCAGTAGAAGTGTCAGAGCCTGTTGGGATTTCATGCAGATTGTGGTTAGGACAGCATGAATCTCCTCTTCGGTTACCTTTCATTCAGTCATTGCTATACTTATGGAAAGTGCCACTGGAGGGTGGAGGTGGTATAAGGTGCTTATATTCATATTATCTTGTATACCACAGACCAACAGCTGCTTTATGCTACATGCACATGAACGTGGTTTGGTTCCACATCCGAGCCGCATTTTTTGTGGCTCGGGTGTGGACCCATTCACTTCAATGGGGCCACAAAAGATGCAAACAGCACTCAGTATGCTGTCGCATCCATTGCTCCGTTCTGTAGCCCTGCAAAAAAAAAAAAATTAGAACATGTCCTATTCTTGTCCGTTTTGCAGACAAGGATAGACATTGTTACAATGGATCCGCAAAAAAAAACAACTAATGTCATAAGGCAGTCATCCGTAATATTTTTGCGGATCTGCAATTTGTGGACTGCAAAACACATAGGGTCGTATGCATCTAGCCTAATGGTTGAGTTATAGCAGAGAACACATGACCAGTGGTGTTGCACTAATTTTTGACCGTCTTGTATATGGCCGTGATGATAGTGTTTTCATTGCAGATCATTGTAAGGTCAAGTTTTGGCATCTAAACCATATGGGTTCTAGATCATCAGTGGTAGATATCTCCACAGAAATATCAAAAACCTTCCTTCTTACAAAGTACACCAGGCCAATGATGGCTTACATGTGCTAAATCTACAACGGTTAAGCGCATGGCCAAATATTACATGTCTGTGTACGGTAACGTATCTTGAGAATGTATCAACTACTGCATTTAACTCCAGAGTAAATAGGTAACTAAGGTGAAACGGTCTTCAAAAATGCTACAAATCGGCCCTGTGTCAGACGAGTTCAGGGCTGAGTTTCAATGTATGTTAACAAAAAGTGTCATGTAAATATGTAATATTTCTTTTCTTGTTGCATATAAATTTTTGGTATAAAATAAATGTAGAAAAACAAATGGCTAATGCTCTGTTTTGTTTCCTTCTTAGGCAAAAAGACAACAACATAACGTCACTCTCAAAGCACTAAATATAAAACCTATATATAAACTAATGCTCATTTGATATTATAAATAGACATGAGATTATTATTTTTTAAATCAAAATATATTTGCTTAACAATCTCTGCCCACCCACCACGGCAAGATAACCTCAGTTCAGATGGGAAGCTATTCTATTTAAAACCCTATCTCCATGGCATATGGGCATCTAATTTCAGGACAGCAGATCACACACATACACTTAGTTGCTACAATACACTTCAAAACCCCATGATGTATCATGCATTCAAAATAGTTTTATTTATTTTTTTGCAGTTCCACACTGCTTAATACAGTTTTGAAATGTGGGTGTGGTTAGTTATGTGAATGAGTTTCACTCCAGGTTTATCCTATAGACTTGGAGTCGCAGTCACACTTTAGTAGGAAAAACTACTAAAACTGGAGTAGTTCTCTAGACAAAGGTGTTAGGTTTAAGGATAAGACAACTTTATGAAACAACCTGTTACATTTGATAAGTGTGACAGAAAGTACACCAACACAGACTCAAGCAGAACTGACTTCAAATATTCCCCTCATGATAAATCCCCCCTGCTGGTTTCTGTAAATGTACATTTTTGCTCCCCTCGAGTTGGTGGCTCTTCGTGGAGTGATATGCTGTGTACGCTGAAACAATTAGGCTTCGATCACATCACCAGAGAACAGAAAGGATGGATTCGGGCTATAACTGAGCCTACTGATCCCATAGACTATAATGGGGTCCGTTAGGTTTCCGCTCAGAGGAAGATTTTTGAAGCGGAGACGAAAGTCCTGCATGCATTATTGTCTCCACTCAAAAAGTCTATGGGGTCCTTAAAGTTCCGTTCAGCTCAGTTACAGTATGTGCCGAATCCGTCCTCCTGCTCCTAAATGGAGCAGGAGAACGGAAAGGCTGAACGCTGGTGTGAACTCAGCCTAAGATGCGTTTCCTCCTTTCACAGCCTGAGACACAGGAGCCATGCTACAGCTACATCCCCCTCCTCTCAGTCTAGTATTTACCCTGGATTTTTTTTTTTTCTGTGACTAGTGATTTTTACAGAAATTCTACAGGTAGAGATAGGTAAACTTGAGGCTACTGGAAGATGAGGATACCCAGCCATATCTAGAATTTACAGAAGCACCACTGTTGTGATTTTGCTTATAGCAATTCATTTTTAAATACCATTCAGACATGTATAAATTACTAAACACATTACACATATGGTGTCATTAGACTTACCATTTTTGATCTCTTTATTGAAATATCACATTACGTATGACCAAACTCAAGAAAGGCAGCATTGTCAACAGTCCTTTACGTTTATCCTCTTGGTGCTCAGTCTATACAATAAATGTATATCATGGAACACCATGGCAAGGCTCCATGATGTACACGTATGTCAGGAGAATGGCACAGAAGCTGTGCCCAGCTTATCTGATTGGCAGTCTGGCTCTTGTGGTAATGGCCAGAATCGGAGAACACATGGTCCAGAAGCTTAAACAGTTTCTACAACATTATCACAAAAGGGACCAGAAGAAAGTTACATCAAATTATTTTACCCCAGGAGAAGTCACTTTTATAGCATGTGGGGGATTTTCTCTTGTAGCAACCCCAATCTATGCCCAATTCTGGCATACGAGCATTAAAGGATAACTGTCACATTTAGACCCTAATTTCAATTTTCATATATGTAGTTACTAATAACATGATATTCCAGAATCAGTTACTATAAGGCGGACTTACCCCATATTTAATAAGATTCAGCCCTTGGCAACCAGTCTGCATAAAACTGCAATTTCACTATTCAGTTAAGATGGCCTCAGGGTGAGGGCAGTGGAGGCCAATCCCGCGTGCCCTCACTAGCCAGTAACAATAGCTCCCCAAAAGTGTCAGTAACCAGAGCCAACAACAGATAGATGGACCCTGCATAGCAACCTGATTTTAAGTACAGGGAACAAAATGTGGAATTAAGGGGTAATTGAATACACAGTGAAAAGTTGAAATAGGGCCACCAAGGAGATATTAATCACCACAATCCAATACTAAAAAAATAAATTAAGAAAATACGACAGTTATACTTTAAAGTCGGTGGTTCCCTGCTAATGAATCCAGCATCTCCTCTCAATTAGGGCAGAGTGACTGTCACTATGGGGGACCAAGCCTGATGATTATTCCTAGTTCTAGTGGGTTAATATCAAGCTGACCTGCAGTAATCTTCATGCTGGTTTCCATTTAAGAAGGGTTTATGTTTTTTAAATGTTATTTACAAAAGGAACAGTGAAGTACCCATCAAAATCAGATTGGCTACCGACAAGAGGTGGAAAGAAACATGACTTCATTACTGTACAGCCTCCACACAGAGCATATATCGTTTTGGTGTTATGTTCTCTAGAATGACAGAAGGGACCCTCAGGAGTAAGAAACCAGTTACTTCTGCTACACCACTGATTAAACCCTATAAGAAGTGCACAGTTTGGCCTACTCTAAAATCTTTTTTTCCTCAGCCCAAAACATAGCAGTCGCCAATGTCTGGTCTATACGGTGCAGTTTTCTCTCTCTTTCTACAGTGCAGATCCTGAGTGGCATAATTCTTCCACATAGAGTCCGATGAGCTGTTTTAATTGGGAAAGAAAATGCAGTCAAGGGATGTGCAAGTCAAAGGATGGTAAAGAATTACTGTATAACCACACCGATTAAGAATGGATTAATCCCACCAAATGGAGAACATGCATAATAGTACAACAAAGAGACAAATGAGTCTTAACAGAGTGGGGTAACCATATTCCTATACATTATTTCCCCAGTTAGTTTAGGTAAATCCTGTAGTCAGTATTAATATACAATATTAGACAAAATGTCAATGTTTTTTTTTTTTTATTCCTCTGTACACTTGTTCTTTCTCATAGGGTTTCTACTTCTACACTGGATGCACATGGTAATACATACAGTCGAAGACAAACACTTTGGTCAATGTGCACATACACAATTTGTTCTCACTACACTATGTCTAGATACAAGGTGGCCCTTGGGATCATTTTCAGCTAAGTTTAACATAAGCCCAATCACAAATTCCTTAGACTTCTGCCAGAGTTTCTGTTATGTTGAAGGGTGGGAAATTTCATTAGGAAATATGCAATGGAGTGATACTTTTTTTTTTGTGAAAAGCATTGTTCCAAGTGAGAAAGGTTAAGATATTTTCCAGAAACTAACTAGCCAACAGCTAGGAGATCTTTAGGTAAGGAAAGACATGGCTGTGCCACAAAAGACTACAAGTTGAATTAAGTTAAGGAGTCAAAAAGGCAGGTGTCATATTTCCTCCCCTCTACATGAAAAAGTACTACAGCTATACAGTAAGTGACTCCATTGATAAATGTTTGGGAGCCTCCTCTGAAAAAGTCGTGGATCAGATGCAAGAAGAATTCTGAGGTTCAGGTTGATGAAGTACACTACTGGAGAATGTAGGAATGGGGTTTATTTACAGGAGTCCAAATATTTGATGTTTTTGAGTGATGACAGAAGATCTATTTGATGTTCCAAGGGCCATATTACTGACGGGGAAACATTTAGAATTGTCTGCACCAGGAATTTTCCATAAAGGTTCTATGAGGACTGGATCCAGTGAATGAGATTAACTGAAGAAGTTTGGCTTTCTCAGTCAGAAATAATTATACTTAATACTACTTAGAAACAGACATTGTGGGTTAAATCCTATGCATCAAGTTTCAGTAACCCGGATGAGGTAAAAGTATAACTTGTCTGCTATGTGCATTCCTTCAAGATGGCGTGAACAGGGTGTGTGGAATAAGGCGTACAAAATATATTTGAGGATTTCAAATATAGCTCATCGAAATTATTTTCTATGCAAACAATCTTAGCAGTGTGTCCGACAAGAGACAGATTTGGACAGATCAGTTATTTGCAGCCTTATCAGCTATTTGGAAAGTATGTGGACTTAGGGACTCTGCCAGTGAGAACAAGAAGCAAGTCAGAAGGGGAAATTCTGACCAAGCAGTGGTGTGGGGGAAGGCACGGGCATAGCAGGTCATGGAAGGCTACATTCACACGACAGTCCATCTTTAAAGGCTGATTTTTTTTTTCACCAATACCTTTCTAAGAAATGGACATTAAAAACATTCTCTTCAATTGTGTGGGGGGCTTTTGGTCTGTGAAAACAGATAAAACAGGACACGTCCTATTTTTTGTCAGCCTTTATTTACAGGCCTTCAAAAAATGGCCTTGTGAATAACCCTACAGACAACCACTGTTCTTAAAATGGCCGGGTGACATTTTTCACTGTGGTGCGATTGTAGCCCAAGTGTGAATCCCAGTGCATCAGGGATAAATATGCCCACTTTATCCCATGGACCCATGCTCTACTTCATTAGGGACTCAATGATACAGAGTACTAACAAAGTGACAAAGTTTAAAGTGACAAAGTGGAGTCGCCGAGCGCTGAGAAGCATAGTGCCTGAAAGTCTCCAGTGATCTGCTGAATAACTGGCAGCGAACGCCATGTTTATAGCCCTGACAGCTGTTAAAAACACACAGAACTAAAACATAAGACGGTATCATTTGAATCCAAAAATTATATTAATCTTACATACCGTATTTTTCGCTTTATAAGACGCACCTTTTTCCTCCCAAAAGTGGGGGGAAATTGCAGTGCGTCTTATAAAGCATGGTGCATGGCTGACACTTATACATCGCCGGCCGCTAGGATGCACAGCGTGGCCTGCGATGTATCAATTTAGCGGGATGGCAGGAAGGGCTGGAGGCTGCAACTGCTGTTGCACTCGTGGCGGGGCCCGGTGTGGTTACTGTACTCCATTACACTGGGCCCCGCTCACTGCAGTCTTTATATGTAAAGATTTATTTATTTAAAGGGGTATTCCCATCACAATGATCACTGTTAAATCTGTTAATGATTTGACAGTGATCATTTTTCTAAATACATTTTATTACCCAATTCCCACCCTTTTTGAGAAAATAAGTCCCCTCTTACCTGATGTTGCCTCTCGTCTCCCCTGGTTACGGCCACCTCTCCTGTCGAATCCCGCCGGGCCGCGCTTGCTGAAGATTGCTCCCGGCCGGGCAATGTCCTGAACGCGCACCCCGCCGCGCATGCTCCATGATGACTTCTTCCTGGTCAGCACGCCGGCTCTGTACTATACAGGCCAGGAATAAGTCACCATGGTGCATGCGTGGTGTGCGTGCGCGTTCAGGACATTGCGCGGCCCAGCCGGGAGAAAAACTTTAGTCTTCTGCGCAAGCGCGGCCTGGCCGGGAGAAGACGTCACTCAAGCCCAGCTGAATCCAGGAAATGGACGTCGCGCTTGACGAAGGTAAGTATTAAAACCGAAGATGGGAATACCCCTTTAATGCTCAAGCAGTGGCTCCCTCTTTGTTAAACTGCCCTAATCGTCTGTAGTAGTACTCACTAGCTCACTCAAAGCAGCGGTCAGGCCGGCAGCTTAACCTCACTCACTTACTCACGCTCCTCCCACTTCATGAATGGAGCAGGAAGAGCGTGATTGAATGAGAGCGGTTACGCTGCCTGCCTGACCGCCGCTTTGATAGTGAGTCCTACTACATAAGATTACGCTAGTTTAACAAACCAGAGCCACTGCTTGAGCATTAAATTATCTTTACATATAAAAACTGCTGTGAGCGGGGCCCGGTGTAATAGGGTCACTATACACAGGGACATGAGGGGACACATTAATAATTACTGTGACACATAGGGCCATGAGGGGGACCAGCATAAGATGCTATGTGTGTGTCACCCACACATCCCCCCCTATAACAGTGCGCCATCTACAGATATCCCCATATTAGTGCGTGATCCACACATCCCCATATCAGTGGGTGATCCACAGATATCCCCATATCAGTGCGTGATCCACAGATCCCCATGACAGTGCATCATCCACATACCACCATTTGTTCAAAACCCACCAAAAACACACCTTTTGTATCAAAATATTTTTTTTCTTATTTTCCTTCTCAAAAACCTAGGTGCGTCTTATCAAGCGAAAAATACGGTACTTAGTTAGCAGTGAAAGAATTAAAGCGCATTATGTGTTCTGCCTTTCTATTACGATCTTTTTATTTTTTTTCTCTCTAAGGTTACACTCACATCTGCTTTGGAGGCTCTGATAGGGTGCTTTCAGCTTGCAGCACATTTTATTGTAGAGATTTCAGCAACTGAAAATCAGTCCCATTCACCCAAATGGGTTTGAAGAAATCCACGTGCTTGTTGCCAAAACAATCCCTTTCAAATGAATCGAACACATTTTCAGGTGCAGACATTTCAGACATTGACCCATTACAACTTATCCACTAAAATGGGGGGCAGCTCTCCCCTGTTTGATCTGGCCTCTTTTACATGAGCGATATGGAATGTGTCAGTTTTTTCTGCTATTGTGTTCAGCGTTTGTTTTATTCCGACCAGATTGCATCCGTTTTTCATGTGCATAAAGAAAAACTGAATAATAACACTCATCATCCCGTATCAACCATAAGTGAAAAACACATTGCATCCCGATGCGTTTAGATTTTTTACTTAAGTCCCATTAATTTCTATGGGGCAAGGGCTGCGTGAAAAATTTATAATATAGAACATGCTGCGATTTTTCTAAATACAAAGATAAATTAGTATAATGACACTCATGAACTCAGAGCAATTGAAATGAATCGGTCAGGATTTAGTCCAGATGTCTACTCGCAACACATCGAATCCAGGCGGAAAACTCGCTTGTGTGAAAGTGGCCTAAGGGGCTGCCAGAGGTATCGGAGTGCTTGTATTTAGCCATCTCTGGAAGTTCCATAGAGCTGAATGGATCAGCATGCCTCCCTGGTCCTTCAGCACAATGGCAAATGATCGCCCTAATTTGGCCGATCAGGCTATATGCATGTAATTTTGACCAACAATGGGCCACATTTTCCAACCTTGACAATCACTTTTTCAGCAGATTAAAGTCTTCTGCTGGCCATCATGAATGATTGCACATGCTACTTTTTCAAATGATTGACGCCCTAAATTGTCCATTAACTTCATGGGCCTCCGTTGCAAATTACGTTGAACAAAAAATAAAAATGGAGCCCCCTGCTAGAGATTAAATGATCCCTTTACAGTAAACAGGGGCTGTTGAACGGCGTTTGTTTCTAAGATGTTCTGGACAGAACTGGAAAATGGAAGGAGCGACATCTGTATGAATGAAGACTTATACATGTATACCACTGTTGCTGACGTAACTGTAAGTTATGAATCATGTATGTTACTGCTAGAGTTAAATAAAAATCCCAAACACTATCTTCCTTACAATATCTCTGAATTATGCAATTTCCTAATGTGCAAATGATGCATATCAATAAATATCTATGCAAACTTAAACGCGTTGGGCCATCTCAAAAACTTGATGCATATCACTAGGCTATGCCATCAATGTCAGATAGGAGTGGGTCCCAGAGGCGGGACCCGCATCTATTTCCATAAAAGGATCCCAAAGTGAAGAAGAGTATCTCGCACATCCATGGCCACCTCTCCATTCACGGCTATGGGACTGCTGGAAACAGCTGAGCCAGTCAAGAACTACCATAGTAGTGAATAGAAGGTGGTCATGGTTGTGTGCTGCTCTCTCCTTTGATTTCAGGGGCCCCGTTCTGGACACAGGTGTAGGTTCCAGTGGTGAGACCCGCACCTACCTGACAGTGAAGGCATATACTAGAAATGCCTGGGATGGGAATACCCCTTTAATAAATGTGAGATTAAGTTTTCAAATTATCGTTCATGCAAAAAATAATAATTTTAACATGATTTATTTTTAATTAAGTCAATGATTAGCCCATTCAGGAGTATCAAAATTCCCAAATCATTGCAATTGTACAATTAAAAAGAACAGACAAACATTTAAGCTGCACATTCATAAAAATGCAAATACTACCTGCACCCATAGAGAGAAATACAGGGGGATGGGTGTCCCCCAGTTTATTACAGTACATATATTGTTCACTATGGCAATGTGCACATTCAAGGCACTTGTAACAGATTTTCTATAAGTGCTAGGAGGTATTCATGGACCACTTTGTCCTTGTTGGGGCATTCCTACTGGGTTCTGAAACATAGGGGGGGGGGGGATGTAATAATCAGAGATGATCTATGCTATGAGCAGGCGTAGATTTGAGGCATCGTTTATGCCAATTTTTGGTGTCAATTATGGTACATCTGTGGTGCTGTGGAGGTCATGCCCCTCATACAAGCTCCACTTACATTTCTTGTCACTTTTGAAAAGTGATTGAGAAAGTAAAAATGGAAAAAAGTCCATACAATTTCAGAGCAAAACTTTTTGCATGCCAGCACCCATAGATAAACCCAGGCTGTTGTGTATGTTACGGGGAGAAAACATTTATACAGTAGGTTTATGCAAATACCCAGTGTTATTGGCCAGCTTCCAGTATCTGTCCCGCAGAATAAAAGCAGCTGATTTAGGTTGTCTCTGGCGGGTGAAGATTCCTTTCTTGTTCCCAACAACTCTGGTAACTGCTGCATTGGAAAAAATAAAAATGTGTTCATATCATTGTCCTTGTTGGGTGTTAACTAATCAATAAGTAACACTTTATCAGTGGCTAGGTGGCCATACTGAATACTCGTTCAGCTGACAGCTATTCCTCCGACCCCAGTACACGTGCACACCACGCTTGGTGAGCAGAGAGGAATACATTTCTCCCAGACACCTGTAGCAGTGGATTATCTACCTTCAGAACAAAAGGAAATCCAACGTGCCTGCTCCATTTACTTTAAGAAAGATATTGGCAGAAAGGGAAAGCCAGGCACACATTAGATGGCTGGTCAGTCCCACCGAAATCGGTGGGTTGGGCCAATGTTCGTCTAATGTAGATGATCTCCTTAAATCTTTTAAAGATGGAGATATTGACTTACTCTGTGCTGTCATGAAGTCTGCAAAGTTCCAGATGAGTTCCCCGATGACACCTTTCTTCCTCTTCTCATCCAATGCAGCATGATAGTGTTTTAATACTATTGCTTGGTATTCCTCTGTGAACATTAGTGGAGGGTCCTGAAATGCAAAGACAGTGTGGTCATGCATAAAACACTGCAAATGGGCCCCACAGCATCTACAATTCCAGGGTCAGAATAGATTACAAATGCTCAAAGAATCATTACTCACCTCCATCAATCCCCTGCGATTCTGACCAGCTCTTCCCTTCCTGAACCCGGCTAAACACGGTGGCGAGGCCAAGAAAGGCCCACTCTGCCAATCGCAGACTGAGGTGGGTCACCACCAAGGTCAGCGGATGTGTTTTTTTATTTATATATTGGATTACCTTTTATTTTTGCCCCATCATTACTGTCATGCATGTAAGATACATCAGATATTTTGTTAAAGAGGTTCTCTGGTCATTTAACCTAATCTTGCGATGTAAAACATTTTCCTTCTACAGATTAGTACTGAATACCAATTAGGTTAAATGACTGGAGAACCCCTTTGAAGGGGTTCTCCAGGAATAATGATTTTTCAGCAAGTATCCCCAGCCTGCCCTGTAAACTGAATATTCATACTGACCTGATCTCCGACGCTCCAGTCCTCCACTGTGTCCATGTTCGTGGTCACATGTGTCACTGCAGCCAATGACTTCAGTTTACGGAGGCAGGCTGGGGGGGTACTTGTTGAAAAAAATATCATATTCTCGGAAATCCCCACTGTCCATTTAAACAGCCAGCTTGTAAGCATGTACTTATCTTGTTGAGGCATAAGTCCACCTTTGAACCATTTTAAAGTTTACATATAGAGTACCTGTTGTTGAGTAACTTTGTAAATACATAGCACTTATCTTGTATTGATTGAGGTAAAGAGCCGAATACACAATTCTGCAGGCTTTTAGTATATTAAAGATAGATAGGGTTCTGTACCCTTTCACCTGAGATGCTTCTTTATCTGGTGTGTCTGAACAACAAGATATTACCAATAGGAACGTGGCCTGTTAGAGTTATACACTGAAATGGCCCTGCAAAGAAATGCCTACTGTTATTTAAATACCATAGGAAATCCTCAGTATGCTTACGTTATGGAAGCCTGGTATAGTATCTGCTCCATATTCACTCTGTATCATCGGCTTTTGGTACTTGTCATACCAGTTGTCAAACTGGTTATTGAGTTGCAGCTGAATTACTTCCAGGTGACCAGAGTCATGGTACCAGGAGAAGTAGCTATTGACACAGATCACATCCACATATGGGGCCTAGAAATATAGAAATACAAAATACGAACATGCATTTTCTTCTGATATTTTTTGCCATTGTCCTGTCATTTCAGATCATCTTTATGATAAAACACAGCTGAATGCACGGTGTGTGATTTTACAGAGCTATTAGACATCATTGTATGAGTGCTTTTTTTAGCAATCAATCTTCCATCACTTACAGGCATTGAAGGGGTTTTTCTGTCCCTTTATGTCAATCCTCAGGCAAGTCTCTTAGTGTACGTCCTGTGTGTTGGAAGCCATCTTGCCGTTGGTAGATGGGCCCGATACAATTTTGATTTTAAAAAAATGTGAGCAAAGAGCTTCAAATTATCATATAGTAAGCATTGTAGTAATGTAATTCAGATTTATTGATGTTTCTAGTGTTTGCACGTGCCTTTGTATATAGAGCAGAGTGCTGCTGCATACAGTATTTGTTTGCTTATGCAGTGCAGCCATGGTAGCATGCACTTATACTTTATTTCACATTGTTTGGAAGTGCTGGTTTAACTTGTGGTAAAAATGAACTCAACTTACCCCTTGGTCTTTGTCAAAGCTTGCACTACTAGCATAAGTTACGGGTCTGGTGTTGTCCAGTTGTTTAGTGTGACCAATGACAGTCCTGTGAAAGTAAAAAAAAGTATTCAGCAAAATATTAACATGGCAACGGTAAATCAGTTTCCAGCCTCATGCATTTGGCTATGTCTGATTTTCGGTCCACAAAAAACAGATTTGCGCAAAAAGGACAGTCTATTATTATCACCTCTCCTCTGTATAGCCTTACAATGACTACAGGGTGTAATTACATGAACTTTATTTTGGTTTGTTTGTTACCTTTAGGGAGCTTTTGAATATATGGATGTTGACATAGGGAAGTGGCATGTATAATTTCTGGTGGTGGAGGTGGTGTGCATCTAGGGTTCTGCTTGGGTCTAACCGTTAGCCACAAACGTGATTTTTCATGGATCTATTGTTTTTTACAAAAAAAAGGGTTAAATCTGAACTGCTAAATCCATTGCACAATTTGGTGCAAGTCAATCAGTGTAAATGACAGGCCTGTGTTTTTAAATGTGTGTAATACAGATCTGCAATAGGGCAGCATTATGGATCAGGACGTCAATACTACTGCATCCAATTATAGATCTGTAATACTGATGGGCTGTCTTCTAGGGATGAAACTAATACACAAGACAACTTGTTTAAAGTACAAACAATATGCAGGATATACGGAATGATCTGTACTTAAAACACTCTTGAAAGACTATAATGGACATTTTACACTCAGAACAGTTCAAAGTAATACATGCTGCCGTTTTAAATTCACACAGATTGTGTATGCCCATGTGGAGAGGGGCTGTCCATGCAACAGATAGTATCCTTAGGCTGGGTCATCAATATAAGATCATTGGGGTTCCGACACCCCCCACCAATTAGCTGCTTTGGGCAGCCGTTGGAGACTATTCAGTGCACGGAGCTGGAGGCAGACAGCTTTGTACACTGTGTAGTGTTGGGGTACTGCACTCCAAAGCCAGAACTACACAGTATACGGAACAGTCTGCTTCCGATCTGTACACTGTATAGTCTCCTGCGCTGCAGCTGCCTGAAACAACTGATCAGAAGTTGTGTTGAGTGTGAGATCCCCACCGATCTAATACGGATAACCTATCCTGAGGATAGGTCATCAATATCTATAGCCCAGACAACCCCTTTAACACTGGCTGTGTACTCAGCAGGCAATACTGATGATGCGCCTGTGTGACAGAGGCCTTACTCAGCAGGCAACAATCCAGGATGTGGCTCTAGTTTTTCAACTGGATAACGCAACAATATAGGCAATCAGACACCAATAGTTACCCTGCAATTGCATTTTTTCAAATAATACAGAAAACACTTTCATATCAACGTTAGCCAAAGTGCTAATCCATGCACATAGATGGACAAGGATCATTAGGGTTTATTAAAAGGCACACTCCCAAATTGCTGCAGAACAGAAGTTTTGGGAAATCATAAAAAGGCAAAGAGGGAGATGGGTAGGACACCATAAAAGCTCTAATACAGTACAGATAAAAAAAGACCATTATATATCCACATCTAAATGAGTAAATAAAGCCATAGTGTAGTCCAGTAAAAGGGGTTCTCCAGGAATAAAGAAAATACTTCATTATTACTTTATTATAAATACATTGCCAAATACCTTTCCTTAGTTATAATGGCTTATTTTGTCTAGGGATCAAACAATAGGAGAAATAAAATGGCCGCTGTCCTATTAGTACACAAAAAACCTGTCCTAATCACACAGGAGGACAAGTTACTTCAGAGCACTGAGCTATAGAGCTGCCTCATCCTCCTCTCTGCTCTGCTTGTTAGGGATTATGATACTGAATACGGCTAATAAGATCTTCAGCTGAATCTCTGTGGAGACATGAAGTACAGAGAGGTACAGACTGTGGTAATCTGGGGCTGTGGTGATGGAGACTGCAGACAAGCACTGCTGCTCATTAGCAACATCCCCACCTCATCTCTGTACCTCATGTCTCCTCATGAACTCCATTCCTACAGAGATTCAGCTGAAGATCTTATTAGCCGTATTCAGGATCATAATCCCTGACAAGTAGAGCAGAGAGGAGGATCAGGCAGCGCTTTACCTCAGAGTTGTAAAGTAACTTGTCCTCCTGTGCGATTAGGACAGGTTTTATGTGTACTAACAGGACTGCAGCCATTTTTCCCCCAGACAATACAAGCCATTATAACTCAATAATGGTATTTGGGAATATATTTATAATAAAGTAATATTATTATTTCAAAAGTATTTCCCATAATTTAATTTTTTTAATTCTCTGAGAACCCCTTTAAGAAATATTCCCTTTTATGTCAAAATAATTGAAGCGTAGATGCACATAAGGAAAACTCTTTCCTGAAATAAATTTCAAAGGCATAGTATTTCACCTGTGCACCAACGTTTACTTTACCTCCGAGTATACAGTATTATATGTCTTATTCAGTTTAATAGCAGCAGGGCTGCCTACTTACTTAAAATAATACCCTGCAGGAGGAATCTGTGAGGCTGGTTCATTGGCGACTGACCACATCACCACTGAGGGGCGGTTTTTATCTCTTCGCACCAGTTCCTCCATGACAACTAAATGGTGCTGCAGAGATTTGTTTCCAAAACTCTCGCTGTCAGGGAACACGCAAAGAAGAAATACAAAGCCCAGACAAGATGAGACAGTGATAGTAAAAGTATAACAATAAAATATTCCAGCTCCCTGTCACAGCTGTATACTTTTATATTTATTGTAGATTAGTACATTATGCCAGTATAAGTATTCATAGAGCCAATGAATTGTGTAATACGTGGGCAGCATTGTGCAAACATTTCCAGCTTATATTTGATATTACACAGTTCACAGAATAACTACCAATGAAAATGAATAACTTTCTAAGCATCGACATTCTATTTAAAACTGCACAAATCGTGAACTGCTATTTTACTAGGAGGCAAACTGCAGCTTATAGGAATGTAACTAGTGCAATGACTTCTTGTGCAGGCAATAAAATAAGGGAGCGATTCCAAGAGGTGTTAATGTGGAAATGATTCATGCTTCCACGTATTAAGGAATCACCTTATCACAGTCTGCAGATAACTATACAGAGGATTTACTCAAGCCTGCCACCCACTGGCCAGGAATCCAACTGCTTCGACATCAGATAGTCCCAAATCAAATTTGAACAGGAGTTGCCTTATAGTATGGAATTTCCAGATGTATAACAAGTAAAAATAGGGTGATGAAAATAAAAATCTGCACAATACAGCTGTACCCTAATAGGGATGGAGGCTTCCAATATGGTTACAACTGTGAAAGATGGAAAGTTAGCAACTTCCAGCCAAGAAAGTCTGTGTCTATCGCATCACAAGCCTGAGTATTCGGAATTATGGAAGTTCTACAACATCTAATTGGCTGTATCAGAGGTCTCTATAGACCGTCATGCAGAAAAACAGCAGATAAACAATGATAAGAAGGGTTCCTTACGGCTGTCTTATGCCAACTCCTGGACATTCATCGATGACCACAATACCATATTTATCGCACAGGTCCATGATTTCTTCAGCATAGGGGTAATGACTTGTGCGAAATGAGTTTGCCCCCAGCCACTTCAACAGGTTAAAATCCTTCAGGACTGTAGACCAGTCCAGACCCTTTCCTCTAATCTGTTGAAAGCAAAAGTAAACATATGAAGTGATCTCAGGTTTTTTAGTACAAGATATCTGAAGCTCCACATAATATTACAAAGAGAAGTTAAGCAAATTAAATCCACACTGTAATTCTTATGGAGATCAATAGTACGATTAAAGGGGTTGTCCCAAAATGACAAATTCTCACCTATCCACAGGATAAGAGATAAGTGTCTGATCGGTCAGGGCCGACTACTATGACCCCCACCAATCAAAAGAATGAGGGTCCTGTGCCCCCCTCCATAGGAATGGAACGTCGAGCATGTACATTGCCGTCTATTGGACTTCCAGAGATCGCTGTACTCTGCTAGGTTTGGCAGTTTCAATGTGCTTGCTCATATACTTTGAATGGAGTGTGAATGCTCAACCTCTGCACCATTCAGTTGGAGGAATATGTGACCCCCACTCTCGTGTTTGGTGTGATCAGTGGGATCTGTGGATACATTGTCATTCTGGGACAACCCCTTTAAACAATAAACATGAGTAAATTACAAGTTGACTGTACTGAATTAATAAAATCTGAATATTAGTGGTCCAATGCCTATTTGTTGCTTTGGAGAACCAGTTTGGCCAAGAAATAGAAGACCAAGGTCATCTGCTCTATTATCACTTTAAGGATATCTTAAAAAAGTCCATATAACTAAACATACCAATACATTTAAAGGGGTTGTACAGGATTAGAAAAACATGGCAGCTTTCTTCCACCGACATACTGCGCATCTTAAGGAAATGATCAATCCAATCCTGAGGACCTTTTATACGGAATATGTCAATGAGAACGAATTCACATAACTGTCGGACAGCCATGTCCGTACTGCGGACCACAAACTACAGATCTGCAAATCATGGGCACAGTGCAGACCTGAAAGATAGGAAATGGCGCGGAAGATGGGACCCGGAAACAAGCAGAAACCCTTAAAAGGGGTTATCCCATGACTAATGTAAAAAATGAAAATCAGACATCAGATAATACATGACAATCTCTTTCTAACAAAGCTAGAACAAGCCCTGCACCTCACATGGATCCAGAGATCTCCCCATTCATTGCTCTGCTAGATTTAGATCAAGCTGACAGCTCAGGGGGAGTGTCTTTTCTGCTGACAGCTCAGGGGGAGTGTCTTTTCTGCTGACAGCTCAGGGGGAGTGTCTTTTCTGCTGACAGCTCAGGGGGCGTGCCCATGCTCTCCCCATCACAGCTCAGGGGGCGTGCCCATGCTCTCCCCATCACAGCTCAGGGGGCGTGCCCATGCTCTCCCCATCACAGCTCAGGGGGCGTGCCCATGCTCTCCCCATCACAGCTCAGGAGGCGTGCCCATGCTCTCCCCATCACAGCTCAGGAGGCGTGTCTCAGCTCTCCCTATCACAGCTCAGGAGGCGTGCCCATGCTCTCCCCATCACAGCTCAGGAGGCAGTCGAAGTATGAAACTGAGCATGTGGGGCCATCTCAGTGAGCAGGTCAAAGAAATGAGAAAGAAATACACAGCAGGTGGCGCTATAAAGATGCACTGCATTGGATAACTCAGTGGCTATGCTAAATTTTTAATTACATGTAATTGCAAAAGTATTCAGATCCAGGTGCTGGTTTGAAAACTGAAGAATAATTTTCGTGGAAAACCCCTTTAAGTGTGCTTCTGGATCCATGCCTCTGCGCTGCTAAAGATAGAATATGTCCTATCTTTCGCTGCATCTTGCGGATTGCAGAACCTTTTAAGTCAATGAGTCCGGACCGCGATGCGGGGTGCACTTGGCCGGTGTCAGTGTTTTGCTGTTCCATTGGTATGCCACACAATCGCGTGAATGCACCCTAAATATCCTCTTTCAACTCCCATGCAACTCATTCGTCATTTAAATGCAGCACAGCCCCTGGAGAACCTCGGTTCTTACTTACTGTATATTTACATACTATGGTCCTACTGGTACAGGGATCCCTGACAACAGCAGCGTCTGATCACCAGATGAACCAACCAAGGTATTGTCGTCTATGCCTAACAGGAAGTTTAGCACTTAACCTTAGGAAAATGAACCCTAATTTAATTGATCATCTGTAATTAAACTGCTCACTAGTGTATTTTTTTTCTCCCTTAGACATTGTTCTTCCAAAAACTGCGCCTCATCGGTCTACAGAATGCAAGTGGCATAGCAGATCAGCCCCATACACGTGGTGCTGTTTTTGGAAGAAAGATACCAGATTTCCCTAGTCCTGGAGAACTCCTTTAATTTTAGTAAACATAAATATAGTATATTCCATGAATTATGACCACAGTCATGGAGACCTCATACTTACATCATAGTCTTCATGTTTGTTGACTCCATGGAAGTAGAAAGGCTTCCCATTGATGAGGAACTGCTGACCTGATACCTGGACTGTTCTTATCCCCACAGGTAAAGTGTAGACATCTTCACATACGCCATTGTCTGTATCTGCCCGAATTTTCACCTGAAGGTACCAACAACTTTTTATAAATAATCATTATCCTGTTTGTTCACGGTTATAGAAAGAAACCTGACCGCTTATGACCTCCACAAGAAACAAGCATACTGGCCTGCCGCTATTGCTGTTTTCTTTAAAGTGAGGAGACAGAAATTAATAGTTGCCAAGAAGTTAAAGGGAATCTGTCACCTGGTTTGAGCATATTAAAGTGTTACTACTGCCATGTACAATGAAATACCTGCGCCTGCGTGATGTAGAAGCTCCTGAGGGCAACAGCTTCAAATGTGTCACTGGGCATGCGCCGAGTCCAGTGACAAATTTAAAGCCATTGCCCTCAGGAGCTTCTACATCGCGCAGGCAATCCGTGGTACTGCGCCTGCGTGAGATTTCACCGAGCAGACGCAAGGAATCTGTGGGCGCAGTTACATCCAAATAATGACGTAGCGGAGGGGGGCGGCGGCAAGGAGTTTGGGTGTGGGCAGTTACTTATGCTGGAAGAGGCGTGCTTGGGCTCTGTAGGGAGGCGGGCTGGGCACTGTACGGGGAGTTCCTGGGCTCCAGAGAAGGATAATAACGCCCCTCTGGGCACCTTGGACACTCATTTGCATAACAGAAATAGTGGATTTTATTGCTAATGAAACAAAAAATAACGACTACAGCAAGAAATAAGGTATTTTATTGTACATGACAGTAGTAACACTTTAATATGCTCAAACCAGGTGACAGATTCCCTTTAAGAGCATTAAAGAGAGTATGTTTCTAGACTGTATTTACTGAAATGCTTCCTGTACACCCGACAGCTCTATGACATTACCCTACTCCTGGCGAACACGGACTATGCCTACAGGAAGGGAGAATGTAGCACAGTAATAAGATTGGAGTGGTTTACCTCAAAGGAATATAGATATCCAGGGTTTTCATTCATTAAATACGGCCACCAAAGATTGGCGTTGCTCACTTTCAGCTGTCCTACCGCCCCCACAGCACTGGCTACCTCTTCACCATTTTGACAACGTAAGATAACGGCTACTGAGTAATAATCTGAACCAACCACAGATACTTCATAGATTACCAATCCTGGCAGAATAGAAAAAAAAAAAACACCCAACTGTAGGGAGAGGTTTTCTGAATACAAAAATCCTACACAAACAATACAGTCTGAACATACTTAAAGGGGTTTTCCAGGCTCCTGATATTGATGACCTGTCCTTTGATACTTGATCATAGAGGGCCTGACACCCTGCACCCCCACCGATCAGCTATCCCCTGCAACCTCTGGCGCTAGAGCTGGCACTTTGAATAGAACAGGACACACAGCTCAGTTCAAAGAGTAATGGCCGGACTGGGTTACTGCAGCTCAGCTCCCGCTTACTTCAATGCTTCCTGTTCTGGTCACAGGGCTAGTTCCTGCACCAGAGGCTGCAGGGAAGGAGTGCAGGGTGTCAGACCCTCACCAATTGTCCTGAGGACAGGTCATTAATACCAGGAAAACACCTTAAAATAAAAATACATAAATGAGAGGGGGGGGGGGGGGGTTGCTTAAAATAATAAAAAGTTCAAGTCCTCTCTCCTCCATAGGCACCAATCCGATGCTCCCCACCGCTGGACTGCTTGTATACCGCACATGGCCTCCGCAGTATACAGCATGAGACCACTGAGGCTAGTGATTGGCTGAAGCGGTCACTTGTTGTATACGGGCACGTCACAAATGTAGGAATGTTAAAAAAAAACTAAAAAACGCTTAGTTGGACTGACAGGAGCAACAGCGCTGCAATGGACCTATTGAAAATTACGTGAGGGGTTTATGGTCACGCTGTAGAACCCATGCAGAGGTCACTCCGCAGAGAGAAAGGAAAAAGTAAACGGTACCGATTCCCAACAGCAAAATGATTTTACAGCAAAATACATTTTTCGGATACAAATTCAAGTTAAAATAGCTATTAAATGAAAGAAGAGTTCTCAGTTACCAACTAATGTGATATAACCATGCAACTTAGCTGACAGTGTAAAAATTCTTACTCACCTGTGTTATCGCTTATGTCCGTAATAATAGTGATGTCATCAATGTACACGGAGGGGGTTGTATAAAGAACCACAGGGCGATGTATACCGGCATAATTAAAGAAATCAAACGCTGTATTTTGTACAAAATAGCCTTTGGGATATCTACATTGAAAAATAATAATTTTGTGCGAGTTATGCAACACCTTCCATCTACAAAGAGTACAGTGCATGTCTGCTGTCTTCTACCCAGTCATTTATGGTGAACATCCATTTGTCTGTCATGATAAACCTATCTGAACTGACATGCACAAATTGTAGACATTCTGCAATACACATACGTGGGGTGCTCCGGCATTAGTACGTTAATGTCAGGCAGAACGTATAATAATTGCCTCTGGCCACCAACTTTATCGGCCTATCAGCCCTAGCATCTTTACTAGGAACCTTCTGTACTTGGATGATGATCGGTCATGTACAAAAGGTTATATCCAAAGCAGAGGGAGGGACATTCACATTGTTACCCATTGTATAAATACTACAAAATTGACTGATATCCACTTCAATGTCAAAATGATAAGAAGCCCCTAAAAACCTAAAAAAAAATTAAAAAAAAATTGGTGGGGCAGGCTTAGAAAAAAATGCTGCATTTCAAAAAGTGGAATTTTTCTCACTTGAATAGGACAGACAGTGGTAATAACATTGTAACGCCCCTACAAAGGAGACGACGTGCGGGTCATTTTGAAGAAGAAGCAGCGTTTGCATGAGTGCCGCTACCCCTTCAAACATCTGATCGGCGGGGGTGCCGGGAGTCAGACCCCCACTGATCTATTATTGAGGACCTATCCTGAGGATAGGTCATTGATATCTTTAATCTGCACAACCCCTTTAGCCCCTTCGCTACCAGTACAAACATGGCGCGAAGTGCAAACATGGCGCCTGCTCGTGCGTGCAGTGGGCATCATGGCCGGCGGGTCTACATTTTTTTTTTTTTGCGGTGGCTAATGACCGCGACCGGCAATAATGCCGATCGTGGTCATTAAAGCCTTAAGTTGCCGTGATCAAGTGAGATCACGGCATCTAAAGGGTGAAAAACCCGGAAGCTCGCGCTTCCAGGCTTCTTACCGAAATCCACTGCGGCCAATGAGGATGCCGGTAATCAAATACAATGCGCTGGGTCTCTCTGAAGAGACCCAGGGTATTGAAGCTGCAATTCTAATTTTGGCCAGCAGGTGGCAGGTCAACATAAGAAATGAGCAATTCTGTACACATAATGAATCTAAAAGACCCATGATTGTTCAGAATGAAAAAAAAAAAAAAATGTTAAAAAAAATATATTTAAATTATAAAAAAAAAAAATATAACAGTTTAAAATCACCCCTCTTTCCGTAGAATAAAAAATAAATACATAAATAAGAAAAAAATAAACATCATGGGCATGTCCGCATCTGAAAACGCCCATACCATTAAAATATAAAAATATTTTTCCAATACGGAAAATGGCATAATGGAAAAAAATGGGTTAAAATGGCCAATTTGCCATTTTTTCACTGCTTCTCTTACACCACCACCCCCCCCCCCCCCACAAAAAAATGTAAAAATGTGATAAAAAAAGTCACACACACTCTAAAATTGTATCAATAAAAACTACAGAGTGAGCACCCACACAGCTCAGTAGATATAACTATAAAAAAGGGTCACAATATGGTAATGTCCAAAAAACTTTTTTTTTTTTTTTTTTTTTAAAGTTTACATTTATTTTTACATTATGTAGACATGAAAAACCGGAGAACGGAGGGCACAGTTCAGTTTTGCCACAAAGGGAATGCTGTGGGAACAAATCCTGTAAAATGGTGGAGGAATTGCTTTTTTTTTTTTCAATGCCACCCCATTTGGATTTTTTTTTCACACTTCCCACAACATTGTATGCCACATTAAATGGTGGCATTAGAAAGTACAACTTGTCCCGCAAAAATGAGCCCTCATAAAGCTATGAAAAATAAAAAAGTTGTGGCTCAAGTAAGATAGGGAAGAAAAATAAAGATGCAATAACCTCCGGTATCCTAAGGGTTAAGGCAGTCGTGTGGTCAGCTAAAAAGCTATACATTTGTCCACACTATACAAGAAACCTTTGGCAGTGACTCCCCCTTCTGCACCACAGTCACTTGACCTAAACAGTGGGGGTGTTTACAACTGCACCAAGATGTCCCATCTGCCAATCATCTGATCTCATCTCCGGCTTGTTCTGCCCTCCCAGATGGAGCTTGCTGGGTTATTTGGACTGCCTGCTCATTCCTACAGCGCGGGCGCACTGTTTGCCTGTAAGTAGACAGCTTGTTCAAATATCCCAGCATGCTCCTTCTAAATCTGTGGGCTAAGCCGGAGGGGAGATCACACGATTGGCGTACAGGGACGTCTCACCACAAGAGTAAACAACACACCGTTTCTGTCACGTGTGCATCTAGCGAAAGCCGAAATACTGTGTAATCAGCAAGTTTCTTGTATAATGCAGGCAAATATATCGCTTTACCTTTTTAGCTAACTCGACAAGTATGTAAGCGCTGTGTAGTACTATTCTCCTCTTTGGCCAGACTCACAGTCTCTAGAGTCGATGTTCTTACCGTGTGGGGTCGTTCATATATTGGATGGATCCTGGAGGTAGGGTGTTTAGAGTGAGGGTATTATTTACAGCAATGGTGATACGACAGGGAGTTCCCAAAATGCCTTTCAGAACACTGGAGATGTTGGCTTCAAAGGGCAGGTGTCCTCCTTCATGCAGCGTCACTTGAACACCATTAACCCACTGCAAGCAAGATCAAAGAAAGTAGAGTCAAATTAAAAGAAGACATTGGAAATGTTCAGCCCTTCCTCCCTCTACTCGCTGCACTTTATTCCTGGTGTAAGGTGATGGATAGTGGACAATGTGGTTTACATCATAAGCTTAGACCTAACATAATGGTCTCCAATCAGATTTCCTGGCTGCCTACAGCCACCACTAGAGGGAGCTATACAGTATGGACCACTAGAAATATTCAGTTTGTTAAAAATTCTGGTCAGAATTTCGAGCAGAAAACAACATGATGGTACAAGTTGATGGACATTCACTTGGAGGCGGCCACTGCAATTTTTGTGATTGGGGTGGTCACCAACAGTTTTTATCTGTAATACAGAAGCATATGAAGTGTCACACTGATCTCAGATTAAAGAACAGTCAACCAGAACCCTTGTTTTAATCTACATTTTAAGGCCTAATGTACACAATCGTATTTTTTTGGCTTCCAATCCACATTTTTTCGGATTCGATGCAGATCCATTTATTTCAATGTGCTGTCCACATCCATATGTCTGCAGGTCCATCCTGCAAAAGAATAGAACATGTCCATTTTGTGGACAAGAAGAGGCATTCTGACAATGGGAAGCACACAGCCTGTAACCGCATGTTGCAGATTCATGTGCAAGAGGCCTTAGACATGACTTTCATTACAGGGTATTAAAAATGAACTCAAAGAAAATATTTAAAAGTCGGAGATGCTGTCTTGTAGATAGAGGTCACTATTTATGGCAATTTCAGGCTTAAAGGGGTTGTCCAGGTTCAGAGCTGAACCTGGACAGCCCTCCATTTTCACCCAGGCAGCCCCCCTCACATGAGCATCGGAGCAGTTCATGCTCCGATGCTCTCCTTTGCCCTGCGCTAAATTGCACAGGGCAAAGGCATTTTTCTGAGTTCCGGTGACGTACCGGGGCTCTCTATGGGGCTGACAGGAACCCCGGTGACGTCACCGGCACTGATGGGCGGGATTTGGCTCTGCTCTAGCCAGTAAAACGGCTAGGGCAGAGCTAAAGCCTGCCCCTCAGAGCCGGTGACGTCACCGAACACACTGCCGGGCGGAAGTTACCGCCCGGCAGTGTGTTATTGAAAACACAAGAGCCTGTGCCCTGCGCGATCTAGCGCAGGGCACTGGAGCGCATCGGAGCATGAGATGCTCCGATGCTAGGCTCAGGGGGGCTGCCGGGGTGAAAATAAGGGTATGTCCGGGTTCAGCTCTGAACCTGGACAACCCCTTTAATATATCAAGTGATTAGTGTCAAGGCCTTAAAGAGGCGCTGTCCCCTCTCCTGACATGTCAGTTTTAGTAACTACTTGCATCCCCCCATGTAACACTTCTGGAGCATCTATTCTTATGACCGTGCCGTTCCTGTATTATTCCTGCTAGAAGTTTACAAATACATTACCAGCAGTCAACAGTGAAAGTACTGCCGGACGTTACCAGTAAGGCTACTTTCACATCTGCGTTATTGCTGGATCCGGCAGGGTTCAGCAAAAACGCTTCCGTTAGAAGAATACAAATGTCTGTATACGTTATGAACCATCTCTAAAACCATTGTAAGTCAACAGTGGACGGATCCGTTTTCTTTTGTGTCAGAGAAAATAGATCCGTCTCCATTGACTTTACATTGTGAGTCATGACGGTTCTGTCTCGCTCCGCATCCCAGGACGCAGTCAAAAACGCCGCTTACTGCAATGGGAACGCAATGAAACAGAACGGAATCTATTCTGGTGCACTCCGTTCTCTTCCTTCACAATGAATGTGGACAAAGCTGAAGCGTTTTCCTCCGCTATTGAGACCCTATGACGGATCTCAATAGCAGAAAAGGCAGATGTGAAAGTAGCCTATCTGACTCTGTCCAATCAGTGCCGCTGGTGTCAGACTGTGCAGGAACACACCGGATTGGGTAACACCCATCTGTACCCTTACTGCAGACTGCTAGAAATTCATTTCTAACTTCTAGTAGAGCTAAAAGAGGAACGGCACAGCATAGAGCCATAACGGTAGATGCTCCAGAATTATTATAGCATGTCAGGAGAGGCGATAGAAAACGAATGCTTGGATGTTAGAGGACCTTTTTTTCATTGTTACATAACCTTTTTTTTATATTTTCCATTGGCATAGTCACATGGCTGCTTTTTTTTGCCAGAGAGATGACATTTTTCAACGGGCCAATTTTGGGGTAAGTATAACTTATTGATCAACTTTTATTAACGCTGTCCGGGGAATAATGGAAAAAACATAAGCAATTCTGCCACTTCTTTTGCGTTATATATTTTGCGCCAATACTTGCTCAGCATAAATAACATGCTACATGTTACCCTTAGTCTATGGTTTAATATCAGGGCTTATTTTTACAGTATGAGTTGATGGTTTCACTGGCACAATTACATGGGACTTTTTGACTGCTTTGTATTCCGTTTTATGAGGGGTGAACTGAACAAAAAGCATTCTGGTATTGTTTTATTATTATTATTATTATATTTTTAAGAATTCACCAGGCTACTACCATGATAATATTTATATATTTTTTTTACTTATTATAGTCCCACTAGGGCACTTGAACATACATCACAGTGATCGATGTATAATCCACTGCAATACTTCTGTAGTGCAGTGTATTACATCTCTCAGTATTAGGGCTCATGCACACAAACCAGCCAGGCCCGTCATGCGGACCGCAAATTGCAGTCTGCAATGCATGGGCACTGACCATGTGACCACCATCTGCAGACATGGGCCCATTCCACCATCTGCAGACATGAATCCCACTTGAATTGGGTCTGCGATCCACACTACAAAAAAGTAGTGCATGCATTACTTTTTTTTTTGGTGCGGAGGCACGGACAAAAATCCCACGGAAGCACTTCATAATGCTTCCATGGGCTTCCGCTCCGTGCCTCCGTTCCGCACCGCACCATCGGGATTGCAGACCCATTCAAGTGAACGGGTCTGCATCCATAATATGGTGCACACATGGCTGATGCCCATATATTGCAGACCCTCTGTTTGCGGGAGACAATACGGGCATGCCCAGGCAATGGTGACGCCACAGGTGAGAGGCCCTGGGCTGCCATCACAATCCATCGGCACCCTGTGATCACATTGCGGGGGACGACTGGGCTGACAATACAACTGTCAAGACCCTTAGATGCTGCAGACACGGATAAGATAGTATTTTCTGGCAGCTGACAGAATTGGGGAGCTGTGAGGAACGTTGATTTAATAGTAGTTTATATATAGTTGATATGTTCCGAAATACCGCTGAGGGGGCTATGCACATTTGTTCGAATGCTGTGAGTTTTCGATTTAATGTGTGGGACTTATTCATAGAAGAGTAGAAGTGCTGTAGTGCGCAGGTACTCAAAGGAACTCAGGATGTTAATTTTTTTTATTTTCATCTTGGGGAAAGGGGGGCGATTTGAACTTAAATTTCTTTTTTTTACTTTACCTTAGGCGACTAACATGCAATCAATGGACAGCAATTTACATAAAGTAAAGGAATTCAGCATCCATTACAATATACAAGATTGGTATATTCCAATTAAGTGCTGCCACCTGCAGGCCTACATTGAAACATACCTGTAAAAGGCATCGAAGCCTCAAAAGGCCCTGGCCTTTCACAAACAATGAATGGCTCCTCCAGTCGCCTCGTGGGGGAGCCTTTCCAGGCTCAGAAGCTCAGCCCACCTCAGTCACATTTGACCATGGCATCTGAGGGACTTCGGCATCCAATTGTACAACTTAAAACTGCAATCCAAAGTTGGCTTCGGTACCAAAGCGGACTTTGAATTTGCAGTTTTACAATGGTTTTCAAGTTGTACAATCGAACTCCGAAGTTCTTCACCAAAGTCTCATAAGACTTCGGAATTAACGAATTTCACCTCCGCGCAGGCCAGGCAGGTCTCAGTACAGCATTCAAATGAAGTTTTGAACAAAGTGACTTCGGATCTATGATATGAAGCACGCTTTGCTCAACTTTCAATGAATAGTAGCTGTTAGGAGGTGTTGGACGGTACATGAGTGCATGCATACATGGCGAACAGGCCCTGGATGGCCCAGACAGACCATTAGTAGAGAGCATTGTTGTCCACATGCAGACACCGGTGGCACCTTCATTACACTCCTCTGTCTCTGCCCGGACCTTTTCCAGATGCTTAACAGAAGGAAATTTGGTGTCGCGGCGCCCATTAAATGTCCTGTAATTAACAGACAGCCATCACCTTCATTTGCAGTAGCGTCATGAACAATAAACCCAGACTGATACAGACGAACTGTATCAACGACGAATCCAGATTCTGTTTGGGATCCGACAATGTTTAGGTTCAAGTATGGAGGCCTCATTATAAGTGCTTTAATCCTGCTTTTGCTGTGGACCAACACACAGCCCCAACTGCTGGTGTGATAATCTGGTGACCCATCACAGTTGGTCACCCCTAGTAGTGACACAAAGGACACTAACAGCTCAGCGATATGTGCAGGACATCCTGCGGCCACATGTGTTGCCTCTCATGGCAGGGCTACCAAATGACATTTTTCAGCAGGATAATGTTAACCCACACACAACAAGGGTTTCCCAGGAATGTATCTGCCAGATTGTCACACTTCCCTGGCCTGCCCGCTTGCCAGATTTACCACCATTTATGGAACCAGCTGGGACGGCAGCTTCAGCAACCTACTAGTGTGTAGGATCTACAGGCCCAGCTGTAACTTCTGTGGTCAAATGTGCCACAGGATGCCATGGAAACTGCATCTTCAACTTATAAATATCTCCTTTGAGTTTATTTTAAATACTATGTAATAAAAGTAAAGTCTTAACCCCTTAAGGAAACGGACATATTTCACCTTAAGGACCAGGCCATTTTTTGCAAATCTGACTAGTGTCACTTTATGTGTGAATAACTTTAAAACGCTTTGACTTATCCAGGCCATTCTGAGATTGTTTTTTCGTCACATACTGTACTTTATGACAATGGTAAAATGAAGTTTAAAAAAAAAATTATTTATAAAAAAATACCAAATTTACCTATAAATTTAGGAAGAATTTGCAAATTTCCAAGTTTCAATTTTTCTACTTCTATAATACATAATAATACCTCCAAAAATAGTTATTACTTTACATTCCCCATATGTCTACTTCAGGTTAGGATCATTTTGGGAATGCCATTTTAGTTTTTGGGGACGTTACAAGGCTTAGAACTAAGTTTAGAAGCAAATCTTGAAAATTTTCAAAAACCCAATTTTTAGGGACCAGTTCAGGTCTGAAGTCACTTTGTGAGGCTTACATAATAGAAATCACCCAAAAATGACCCCATTCTAGAAACTACACCCCTCAAGATATTCAAAACCGATTTTACAAACATCATTAACCCTTTAGGTGCTCCACAAGAGTTATTGGCAAATGGAGATGAAATTTCAAAATTTTTACAAATTTACCATTTCAATCCATTTTTTACACTAACAAAGCAAGGGTTAACAGCCAAACAAAACTCTATATTTATTGCCCTGACGGTTTACAGAAACACTCCATATGTGGTTGTACACTACGGTACGGCCACAAGGCAGGGCGTAGAGGGAAAGGAGCACCATGTGGTTTTTGGAAGGCAGATTTTGATGGACTGGTTTATTTACACCATGTCCCATTTGAAACCCCCCTGATGCACCCCTACAGTAGAAACTCCCTAAAAGTGACCCCATTTTAGAAACTACGGGATAAGGTGGCAGTTTTGTTGGGACTATTTTCAGGGTACTTATAGTTTTTAGTTGCTCTATATTATATTTTTGTGAGGTATGGTTACCAAAAATAGAAATTCTGAAATTTCATCTCAATTTGCCATAAACTGTTGAGGAACACCTAAAGGGTTAATAAAGTTTGTAAAATCAGTTTTGCATACCTTGAGGGGTGTAGTTTCTTAGATGGGGGTCACTTTTATGGAGTTTCTACTCTAGGGGTGCATCAGGGGTTCTTCAAATGGGACATGGTGTAAAAAAAACAAAAAGGTCATCAAAATCTGCCTTCCAGAAACCATATGTCGTTCCTTTCCTTCTGCACCCTGCCGTTTGGTCATACAGCAGTTTACGACCACATATGGGGCGTTTCTGTAAACTGCAGAATCAAGGTAATAAATATTAAGTTTTGTTTGGCTGTTAACCCTTGCTTTGTTACCGGAAAAAATTGATTAAAATGGAAAATGTGCCCAAAATAGCTGTTTTGGCACAGTTTAAAAAAAAAAAGTTGGGACTGTGTTAATCTGGGTGGTTAGGTCATGTGGTATTTTATAGAGGAGATTCTTACGGATGCGGTGATACCTAATATGTCTACTTTTTTACATTTATTTAGGTTTTACACTAGATTATCCTTTTATAAAACAAAAAAAAAATTAAACATTTTAGTATCTCCGAGTCATTTTATTTTTAGACGATTATCTTAGGTAGGGGCTCATTATTTGCGGGATGAGGGGAGGGTTTTATTGGCACTATTTTGGGAGCTATAGAACTTCTTGATCGCTTGCTATTACACTTTTTGTTATGTTACTATATTATTATTTTGAGCATGTTAATCTGGGTGGTTGGGTCATGGGGTATTTTTATAGAGGAGATTCTTACGGACACGGTGATACCTATATTTTAGTTTTACTAAATATCATTTTAACATTTTTTAGGTTTCTCAAGTCTGAGAACCATAGTTCTTTTAGACAGTCAGTGACTAAACTGGGGAAGGGGATTATAAATTTAGTACTCCATAGAAATGTGGTACTCCCTGAAGCAACCAATAATGGGGGACCACCATATCCGGGCACACCAGTTCCAGAGGTACTCCCGCTTGCTCTTTCTCGGTCAGAAAGATCAGGGCCTTGAGGACTGCCTCATAGAACTGGAGGAATGTCCCTGTGTTGCCAGCGCTCCGGGACAGCACAAAAGAGTTGTACAAGGCAACCTGCACCAAGTAGACCGCAACTTTTTTGTACCATGCCCGGGTTTTGCGCATGGCGTTATATGGCTTGAGGACTTGATCAGAGAGATCAACTCCTCCCAGCTAAGTGCTGTGGACCCCAAACACCCGATCAAGGTGCTAAAAGTGCTTTAGAAAAAGAAAACCCTTTTTCCCCCCTATCTTTCCCTCACTATCCCTGCCAAAATCCACCTATCCCTACAGACTACAGTGCATGATGGCACAAAAAACATTTTTTAGGGCAGCACAGCCGGAGCTCCGCTCTCTCCCGCTCCACGAACCGGTATGAGCGGGGAGAGATGCTCCGGCAATTCAATTTTGCCGCTCCGCCTGCCCAGCCTCCCTGCCAGCCAATCAGATGCGAATAACCCGGAAACGCAGGTTTGAATTGACCTGCGGTTTGCTGCGATTGCTGACACGGGGGGCGGGCCGTGGGTTCATTGTCCTACGGTGCCTGCTAATTGATTTCAGCAGGCACCAGGTTCCGATCACCGCCCGCCCTGCGGCAGTGATTGGAACTACACATGACATACCGGTACGTCATGTGTCCTTAAGTACCGGGACATCATGCCGTACCGGTACGTCATATGTCCCCAACAGGTTAAAGGGCAGCAGATTTGTACCTATGAAACAGGCTGACCTGTAGCATGTGAAGCTGAAGACATCTGTGTTGGTCCCATGGTAATGTGTGCCAGCATTGCTGAGAAAAATTATGTTTTAATATATGCAAATGAGCCTCTAGGAGCAACGGGGGCGTTGGCGTTACACCTAGAGGCTATGCTCTCTCTGCAACTACTGCACCCTCTGCACTTTGATTGACTTTAGGAAAATTACATGATTACATTTACACTGTCTGGTCCTGTCAATGAAAATGCAGAGGGCACTGCTCTAAAACCTAGGTGCATCTTGTAGGGTGAAAAATACGGTGTATGTATAATATCTATATATAAAATGTATTATACATACACCGTATTTTTTACCCAAATATATATATATATATATATATATATATATATATATATATATATATAATAAATGAAGAAAAAGATAAGCAGCACTATTGGTGCAATCTCTCTAAGGATCACAGACTTTGATCCAGCAATTCAACAAATGGATGTAAGAGGCAGCGCTCCAGTTAAAGTGAAAGAGGTGGACTTCTATAATCACCCATGTCTCTGCGACATCTCAGCTCCCCTCAAGGGAGCCTTTGTAATACCTGTACATAGAAGGCAGGTTATGAAATGTCCTTCAATTACGTTGTACTTACCACTATGGAGAAATAGTGGGCACTGCCAACCCGCAGCAAAATTCGGTTAGAAGCCACGTCATCTAACCAGCGACTGGGCAGCCAGACTTCTTTCTCGTACCAGACCCATCCAATGAAATCTCTCAAACCAATGTCCTGAGTGATATCATTGTAGCTGGCAGGTACTGGCATATCTATAACAGGACCAGACTGTGGAACATACACATAGTATAGGTTAGCAACACGGGTCGACGTCAAGATTTTCACTCAAATATCTACAAATCAGTCTACATTGCCTTGAAGAAACTCCATCCCTCATGTGTCGCAGAACCCCTCCTCTAGCCCTGAGAGCTGGCACATATCAAGGGCGTTCCTGGACACACAAGAGTTGAAATTGAAGGTGGGTGCTGTGCCAGGTAGAAGAGATAGAAAGGGAAGTAAAAGAGGGGGTTCCACACAAGAAAGCTCTGCCACAAGTGAAAGCGGACTAAGAAACTGCCCTGAGACATGAGAGGCGGGGAAGGAAAGTGATTCACCGAAGGAGAGTCGTTGGCAATGCCAGGAATCTACAGAGTGCGCCAGAGTAAAGGTGGTGCTCTGCACCTGCATAGTATCCAACATCCAAAGAAAATAAAGCAACAACGTGTGGCACTCACCATAAATTCAATGCCCTTTATTACACAACATACCACACAGCCTGTGCTTTATTTTAAGAAATAATGAAATAAGGAACATTGAATTTTATGGCGAGTGTCACGTTCTTGCATTGTATTTTCTTTGGGAAAGGGAAGTGCTTTGCCCCTCATGAGATGGCAAAGTGTGTGTGCGGGGAGTGGTTTCTAAAACACAAGAGCTGGCAAAAGTGCAGCGTGCATGGCCACACACAAGGTGGCGCACCTGGTAAGCACTGGGGGCCCTGCACCACTCGTGAGATGGCAAAGGCAGGAGGAATGGGATTGCTTTGCCACACATGAGAGATAAATTAAAAGGTGGAAGGGGGTTTTATGAGACCAGAGCAGAGTATGCTCTGCCACATATGAGAGCTGGGGCACCCTACAACACAAGGAATGACAACATGTGTCTGTGTGTAGCGGGTGGGATCTCTGCCACACACGAGAAGTGGTATGTATAGGGTGTGCACTGCCATATGCATAACAACTGGTGTCAGAGGTTTCTAGAACATTCAAAGACGTATCTCCCAAGGAAGGGAACCATCCGGCCATCACCACCTCTTGGAAGGGACTTCCTAGGAGTCAAGATCAGACTGTCCAACAAGCCTTGGGATTTTACAAGGGAATATAGCCAGGCCAGATGTCCATCTGTAGACAACCGTTTCAGTTTGCTTGCCCCTCATCAGTAGGAAGTAGATGGTTGTCTTCCTTGGTAAGTACCTCTTTGCATATTAGTTTCCCATGGAACATGGTCAGTAAATCTCCATACCATGGAGAACTTCCAGCAAGTCTCCATACAGCACTGGTCTCTTTAAAGGGCACCCGTCAGCAGATTTGTACCTGTTACATATGCACTTGGCAGCTGAAGGTGTGGTCCCAATGTGCCCACATTGATGAAAAAAAATAATGTTTTAGTATATGCAAATGAGCCTCTAGGGGCAATGGGGGTGTTGCCGTTACTCCTAGAGGTTCAGCTTTTTCTAACTGCTGTACTCTGCACATTGACAGGGCCCGGCAGTGTAAATGTCATCAAACCTAGACCTGTCAATCAAAGTGGAGACAGTGCAGCAGTTGCAGAGAAAGTGGAGCCTCTAGGTGTAACTGCAACACCCCCGTTGCTCTTAGAGGCTCATTTGCATATGAACATGGGACCAACACCGATACCTTCAGCTGCCAAGCGCACATGCAACAGGTCAGCCAGTGTCATGGGTATAAATCTGCTGACAGATGCCCTTTAAAAGGGAACCTGTCTTGAATTTCATACTGAACTCACCGAGGACAGCATAAAGTAGTGACAGCTGGGGTGATGTCAGCGGTATGTCACTCATGAACTAAAAGTGGTTGCTGAGAACCAACATCTTAATCATTGCAGCCCGGGCCCCGAGAAGAGTCAAATCTACCTGAGAAGAGTCATGGTTATACATAAGCTCCTTCTCTGCCCACCTGCTGATGACTGACAGGCTTCTACCTAGTTTTCTCCCTTTCTCTCTAGGAGAGAACTGCCAATCATCAGCAGATGGGCGGGGAGAGCAGGAGATTATGAGTAACCAGGACTCTTCTCAGGTAGATTTGACTCTTTTCAAGGTCTGGGCTGCAATGATTACGATTAGGCTTGAGCCAATCGAGCTTCAGATCATAAATCCAAAGTCGATTCATTTAAAACTTTGTTGTCAATGCTGTTTCTGTACAGCATTAAAATGTATGGGCTCCGTGTAGCAAAACATTGTGTCGCCTGAAGTTGCGTGAGACTTAGGGCTCATGCACACGGCCTTTGGTCGACCGTTCTGTGCATTGGGGGCCGCAATTTGCGATCCCCAATGCACGAGCAACATCCGTGCGGATTCCGCAGACTGATCCAGATCCCATTCAGCTTGAATGGGTCCGTGATGTGTCCACACCGCAAAAAAATAATAAATAGAACTTGTTCTATTCTTTTGAGGTGCGGAGGCACGGAGAGAAACCCCATGGAAGAGCTCCGTAGTGCTTCTGTGGGGTTCCGTGCCTCGGTTCTGCACCTGACCTTCCAGATTGCAGACCCGCTGTTTGCAGACCTTAGGTGAATGACTTCGGTTTTCCCATCTGCATATTTAAAAACATTTTAAAATAGGAATCCTAAGTCGGGTTTGGTACCGGCTGGTACCTTGGTACCAAAGCAGACTTCGGATTCCTCTTTTAAAATGTTTTTAAATATGCAGATAGGAAAACAGTAGTAATTCACCGGCTTCTTGCAACTTTGCCTACATGGAGCCCATACATTTTAGTGCTGTATGGAAACAGCATTGACAACAACGTTTTTGAATGAACTGGCTTTAGATCTAGTTATGATGTTGGTTCTCGGCAACCACTTACTTTTAGTTCATGAGTGACACACCGCTGACATCACCCCGGCTGTCACTACTTTATGCGGTCCTCGGTGAGTTCAGTATAAAACTGAAGACAGGTTCCCTTTAAGGAGATCCAGCACTCTGCTTCAGAAGTATTTGGAAGAAGCCAAGTTTCTGGTAATTATCAGAAGACGACAGATAAGTCAGAACTCCTGTGACAGCAGCCTCGTCCTAGACTGCCTGAAGAATAGATAGTAGGAAGAGATATGCCTGCTGCTGCCTGTATAGTGTCCCTGCTGTACAGTGTGTGTCTGTATAGAGTACCTGCTGCCTGTATAGTGTGTGTCTGTATTAGTACTGTACAGTGTGTGTCTGTATAGAGAACATGCTGCCTGTATAGTGTCCCTGCTGTACAGTGTGTCTGTATGAGTACTGTACGGTGTGCTGTCTGTATAGAGAACATGCTGCCTGTATAGTGTGTGTCTGTATAGAGTACTGTACGGTGTGCTGTCTGTATAGAGTACCTGCTGCCTGTATAGTGTCCTTGCTGTACAGTGTGTGTCTGTATAGAGTACTGTACAGTGTGCTGCCTGTATAGTGTCCCTGCTGTAAAGTGTGTCTGTATGAGTACTGTACAGTGTGCTGCCTGTATAGTGTCCTTGCTGTACAGTGTGTCTGTATAGAGAACATGCTGCCTGTATAGTGTCCTTGCTGTACAGTGTGTGTCTGTATAGAGTACTGTACAGTGTGCTGCCTGTATAGTGTCCTTGCTGTAAAGTGTGTCTGTATGAGTACTGTACAGTGTGCTGCCTGCATAGTGTCCTTGCTGTACAGTGTGTCTGTATAGAGAAGATGCTGCCTGTATAGTGTCCTTGCTGTAAAGTGTGTCTGTATGAGTACTGTACAGAGTGCTGCCTGTATAGTGTCCTTGCTGTACAGTGTGTCTGTATAGAGAACATGCTGCCTGTATAGTGTCCCTGCTGTACAGTGTGTCTGTATGAGTACTGTACGGTGTGCTGTCTGTATAGAGAACATGCTGCCTGTATAGTGTGTGTCTGTATAGAGTACTGTACGGTGTGCTGTCTGTATAGAGTTCCTGCTGCCTGTATAGTGTCCTTGCTGTACAGTGTGTGTCTGTATAGAGTACTGTACAGTGTGCTGCCTGTATAGTGTCCCTGCTGTAAAGTGTGTCTGTATGAGTACTGTACAGTGTGCTGCCTGTATAGTGTCCTTGCTGTACAGTGTGTCTGTATAGAGAACATGCTGCCTGTATAGTGTCCTTGCTGTACAGTGTGTGTCTGTATAGAGTACTGTACAGTGTGCTGCCTGTATAGTGTCCCTGCTGTAAAGTGTGTCTGTATGAGTACTGTACAGTGTGCTGCCTGCATAGTGTCCTTGCTGTACAGTGTGTCTGTATAGAGAAGATGCTGCCTGTATAGTGTCCTTGCTGTAAAGTGTGTCTGTATGAGTACTGTACAGAGTGCTGCCTGTATAGTGTCCTTGCTGTACAGTGTGTCTGTATAGAGAACATGCTGCCTGTATAGTGTCCTTGCTGTACAGTGTGCGTCTGTATTAGTACTGTACAGTGTGTGTCTGTATAGAGAACATGCTGCCTGTATAGAGTCCCTACTGTAAAGTATGTCTGTATAGAGTACAGTACAGTGCGCTGTCTGTATAGAGTATCTGCTGTCTGTATAGTGTCTCTGCTGTCCAGAGTGCTGTCTGTATGAGTACCTGCTGCCTGTATAGTGTCCCTGCTGTACAGTGCGCTGTCTGTATAGAGTACCTGCTGCTGCCTGTATAGTGTCCCTGCTGTACAGTGTGTCTGTATAGAGTACATGCTGCCTGTATAGTGTCCCTACTGTACAGTGCGCTGTCTGTATAGAGTACCTGCTGCTGCCTGTATAGTGTCCCTGCTGTACAGTGTGTCTGTATAGAGTACATGCTGCCTGTATAGTGTCCCTACTGTATAGTGTGTCTGTATGAGTACCTGCTGCCTGTATAGTATACCTGCTGTACAGTTTCTGTATTAGTACCTGCTGCCTGTATAGTATCCCTGCTGTATAGTGTGTCTGTATGAGTACCTGCTGCCAGTATAGTGTCCCTGCTGTATAGTGTGTCTGTATGAGTACCTGCTGCCTGTATAGTGTCCCTGCTGTACAGTGTGTCTGTATAGAGTACATGCTGCCTGTATAGTGTCCCTACTGTATAGTGTGTCTGTATGAGTACCTGCTGCCTGTATAGTATACCTGCTGTACAGTGTTTCTGTATTAGTACCTGCTGCATAGTGTGTCTGTATGAGTACCTGCTGCCAGTATAGTGTCCCTGCTGTATAGTGTGTCTGTATGAGTACCTGCTGCCTGTATTGTGTCCCTACTATATAGAGTGTCTGTATGAGTACCTGCTGCCTGTATAGTGTCCCTACTATATAGAGTGTCTGTATGAGTACCTGCTGCCTGTATAGTGTCCCTACTATATAGTGTGTCTGTATGAGTACCTGCTGCCTGTATAGTGTCCCTACTATATAGTGTGTCTGTATGAGTACCTGCTGCCTGTATAGTGTCCCTGCTGTATAGGGTGTCTGTATGAGTACCTGCTGCCTGTATAGTATGCCTGCTGTATAGTGTGTCTGTATGAGTACCTGCTGCCAGTATAGTGTCCCTGCTGTATAGTGTGTCTGTATGAGTACCTGCTGCCTGTATTGTGTCCCTACTATATAGAGTGTCTGTATGAGTACCTGCTGCCTGTATAGTGTCCCTACTATATAGAGTGTCTGTATGAGTACCTGCTGCCTGTATAGTGTCCCTGCTGTATAGTGCGTCTGTATGAGTACCTGCTGCCTGTATAGTGTCCCTACTATATAGTGTGTCTGTATGAGTACCTGCTGCCTGTATAGTGTCCCTGCTGTATAGGGTGTCTGTATGAGTACCTGCTGCCTGTATAGTGTCCCTGCGGTATAGTGTGTCTGTATGAGTACCTGCTGCCTGTATATTGTCCCTACTATATAGAGTGTCTGTATGAGTACCTGCTGCCTGTATAGTGTCCCTACTATATAGTGCGCCGCATATAGAGTATCTGCCGCCTGTACAGTGTCTCTGCTATAGTGTGCCATCTGTATAGTGTAGAGTCCCTGACACCTGTATACTGTCGCTTGTATAGTGTGCCTACTGAAGTGTCCCTGTTGCGTGTTTAGTGTCCCGCCTGTATAGTCACCCTGCTGTAGTTTTCCTGCCCCCTGTATAGTGACCTTGTTGCCTGTATACAGTCCTGCTGTCTGTACAGTATCCATCCTGCCTGTATATTCTGTATACAGTCCTGCTGCCTGTAAAGTGTCCCTGCCGTCTGTATACAGTCCTGCTGCCTGCATACAGTCCTGCTGCCACCTGTATAGAGTCCCTGCCGCCTGTACTGTGTCCCTGTGGGCGGTATACTATGTATATTGTCCTGCTGCCGCCTGTATAATGTCCCTGCCGCCTGTATTGTGTCCTGTATACTGCCACCTGTATCGTGTCCCTGCTGCCTGTATACTCTGTATGCTGTCCTGCTGCCACTTGTATAGTGTCCCTGCTTCCTGTATAATGTCCTGCAGCTACCTGTATACTGTTCATACTGTCCTGCGGCTACCTGTATAGTCTTTGTGCTGCCCCCTGTATACTCTGGAGACTGTCCTGCTGCTACCTGTATATTGTCCCTGCCTCCCATACACTGTCCTGCTGCCCGCTGTATACTTTCCCTGCTTCCCGTATACTGTCCTGATGCCCGCTGTATACTCTGGAGACTGTCCTGCTACTACCTGTATACTGTCTCTGCCCCTATATACTCTGCATATTGTCCTGCGGCTACCTGTACAGTCTGTGTGCTGCCCACTGTATAGTGTCCCTGCCCACTGTATACTCTGTAGACTGTCCTGCTGCTAAATGTATACTGTCCTGCTGCTACCTGTATACTGTGCATACTGTCCTGCGGCTACCTGTATAGTCTGTGTGCTGTCCCCTGTATACTGTCCTGCTGCCCGCTGTATACTCTGGAGACTGTCCTGCTGCTATCTGTATACTGTGCATACTGTCCTGTGGCTACCTGTATAGTCTTTGTGCTGCCCCCTGTATACTGTCCTGCTGCCCGCTGTATACTCTGGAGACTGTCCTGCTGCTACCTGTATACTCTGCATACTGTCCTGTGGCTACCTGTATAGTCTGTAGGCTGCCCCTGTATACTGTCCTGCTGCTACCTGTATACTGTCCATACTGTCCTGCGGCTACCTGTATAGTCTGTGTGCTGCCCCCTGTATACTGTCCCTGCCCCGTCTAATCTGTAGACTGTCCCTGCCTCCTATATACTGTCCTGCTGCTAGCTGTATACAGTATTGTCCCTGCCCCCTGTATTCTCTGCATACTGTCCTGCAGCCCCCTGTACAATCTATAGCCTGTCCCTGTCTCCTGTGTACTGTCCTGCTGCTAACTGTATACTGTCCCTGCCCCCTGTATTCTCTGCATACTGTCCTGCAGCCCCCTGTATAGTGTCCCTGCTCCCCGTATAGTGTCCCTGCCCCCCGTATTCTCTGCATACTGTCCTGCTGCCCCATGTATAGTGTCCCTGCTCCCTGTATACTGTCCTGCTGCCCCTGTATAGTGTCCCTGCCCCCTGTATACTGTGCATACTGTCCTGCTGCCCCTGTATAGTGTCCCTGCATCCTGTATATACTCTTCATACTGTCCCTGCCCCCTGTATAGTGTCACTGCTCCCTGTATACTGCCCCTGCCTCCTGTATTCTCTGCATACTGTCCTGCTGCTCCCTGTATAGTGCCCCCGCCCCCTGTATTCTCTGCATACTGTCCCGCTCCCTGTATACTGCCCCTGCTCCCTGTATTCTCTGCATATTGTCCTGCTGCTCCCTGTATAGTGCCCGTGCCCCCTGTATTCTCTGCATACTGTTCTGCTCCCTGTATAGTGTCCCTGCCCCCTGTATTTTCTGCATACTGTCCCTGCCCCCTGTATTCTCTGCATACTGTCCTGCTCCCTGTATAGTGTCCCTTCTCCCTGTATTCTCTGCATACTGTCCTGCTCCCTGTATAGTGTCCCTTCTCCCTGTATAGTGTCCCTGCCCCCTGTATAGTGTCCCTGCCCCCTGTATTCTCTGCACTGTCCTGCCCCCTGTATAGTGTCCCTGCCCCCTGTATACTGCCCCTGCTCCCTGTATAGTGTCCCTGCCCCCTGTATTCTCCGCATACTGTCCTGCTCCCTGTATACTGCCCCTGCCTCCCATATAGTATCCCTTCTCCCTGTATTCTCTGCATACTGTCCTGCTCCCTGTATACTGCCCCTGCCCCCTGTATACTGCCCTGCTCCCTGCATACTGTCCTGCCCCCTGCATACTGTCCTGCCCCCTGTATAGTGTGCCTGCACTGGCAGCAGCTTCAGTCATGTTGTGCAGAGCGCCGCAGCTCAGAAGGTGCGAAGTCCGGGCACTCACCTCCCTCAGCGGCCGCTTGTACCACTGCTGCTGGAACCCCTCGTCCCTCTGAGGGGATCTGTCAGCCCGGAAACTCCAGATCCCATTCAGTTCCTTCAGCTCCCTGGTGGGGGTCTCCCTGGGATACAACATCCCCTGGCTCAGCGCATGACTGAAGCCAGTGCCCAGGAGCAGTACCATCCAGCAACCCCACTGTCCACACATGGCCGCACTTACTGCACTGCCCAGTGCCTGCTAGCTGCTCACTGGAGACTACTATGGCTGGTCACATGACCTGCTCCGTCACGTGATAGAGGAAGTGGGTGGCGTGATGGTGAGGGACTTGTAACTGTTTATCAGAACTGCCAAACCTCTGCATCACTGCTGAAAGGAGGTCCTCCCTCTGGAGTCAGTCAATGGAGTGGCTAAAAGGAGGTCCTCCTTCTGGAGTCAGTAAAACGAGGTCCTCCCTCTGGAGTCAGTAAGAGGAGGTCCTCCATCTGGAGTCAGTAAAAGGAGGTCCTCCCTCTGGAGTCAGTAAAAGGAGGTCCTCCCTCTGGAGTCAGTAAGAGGAGGTCCTCCCTCTGGAGTCAGTAAGAGGAGGTCCTCCCTCTGGAGTCAGTAAAAGGAGGTCCTCCATCTGGAGTCAGTAAGAGGAGGTCCTCCCTCTGGAGTCAGTAAGAGGAGGTCCTCCCTCTGGAGTCAGTAAGAGGAGGTCCTCCCTCTGGAGTCAGTAAGAGGAGGTCCTCCCTCTGGAGTCAGTAAGAGGAGGTCCTCCCTCTGGAGTCAGTAAGAGGAGGTCCTCCCTCTGGAGTCAGTAAGAGGAGGTCCTCCCTCTGGAGTCAGTAAGAGGAGGTCCTCCCTCTGGAGTCAGTAAGAGGAGGTCCTCCCTCTGGAGTCAGTAAGAGGAGGTCCTCCCTCTGGAGTCAGTAAGAGGAGGTCCTCCCTCTGGAGTCAGTAAAAGGAGGTCCTCCCTCTGGAGTCAGTAAAAGGAGGTCCTCTATCTGGAATCAGTTGTGATGGAAAAATGAATAAAGGAGGCTATATGGGCAATCACTATACAATAGTAAGTGCCTTGTATTAACCACGTCAGCCCCCCCACCTTAATGACCAGGCCACTGTTTACACTTCTGCACTACACTACTTTCACCGTTTATTGCTCGGTCATACAACTTACCACCCAAATGAATTTTACCTCCTTTTCTTCTCACTAATAGAGCTTTCATTGTGTGGTATTTCATTGCTGCTGACATTTTTACTTTTTTTTTATATTAATCAAAATTGAGAGACATTTTTGCAAAAAAATGAAATTTTTCACTTTCTGTTGTAAAATGTATCAAATAAAACTACATTTCTATATACATTTTTCTCTTCATTTATTTTTCTACATGTCTTTGATAAAAAAAAAAAATACAATAAGTGTATATTTATTGGTTTGGGTAAAAGTTATAGCGTTTACAAACTATGGTGCAAAAAAATTTATTTACGCACTTTGACTTTCTGAGCACCTGTCATGTTTCCTGAGGTTCTACAATGCCAAGACAGTAGAAACACCCCACAAATGACCCCATTTCGGAAAGTAGACACCCTAAGGTATTCGCACCTGAATCTGATTGAGCATGCATTTCACTTGCTGAAGACAAAACTGAAGGGAAAATGCCCCAAGAACAAGCAGGAACTGAAGACAGTTGCAGTAGAGGCCTGGCAGAGCATCACCAGGGATGAAACCCAGCATCTGCTGATGTCTATGCGTTCCAGACTTCAGGCTGTAATTGACTGCAAAGGATTTGCAACCAAGTACTAAAAAGTGGAAGTTTGATTTATGATTATTATTCCGTCACATTACTTTTGGTCCCTTAACAAGAGGGAGACACATATGCAAACTGTTGTAATTCCTACACCTTTCACCTGATTTAGATGTAAATACCCTCAAATTAAAGCTGACAGTCTGCAGGTAAAGCACATCTTGTTTGTTTTATTTCAAGTCCATTGTGGTGGTGTATAGGGCCAGAAATGTTAGAATTGTGTCCATGTCCCAATATTTATGGACCTGACTGTAATACCAAGCAAACTGCTATACAATGTAAGGCACTGTGCTTGGTGAGCTGTGAAGAGACCGTAGCCCTCACCAGAGCCCCCGCCAATCTGAGGATATCCTTCGATCAAATGACAAAAATACTTGGTCTCAAAAAGCAGGAAATGCTCAACCCCAAATGCAGTTGTGCATTTATGCTCGGGGGAGCAATTACTGCACTTGTGGTCTGTTGCTAAGGGCGATCCCCAGCAAAAAATGCATACAGTGGAGGATGCCCGCAGCAGACCATAAGTGACTTAGAGACAGCCCTCACCAGATAGTAAAATGTGTGGATGTGGAATGATATATGGAATAAATAGTTGCAAGAATAGGTGCACTACTGTGGTGGATGCAAACAGTAACATCTGACATCTGACGGTCCTTCTCCACAATCTTCCTCAGGGTCCGGTCACCTCTTCTCGTTGTGCAGCGTTTTCTGCCACACTTTTTCCTTCCCACAGACTTCCCACTGATGTGCCTTGATACAGTACTCTGGGAACAGCCTATTCGTTCAGAAATTCCTTTCTGTGTCTTACCCTCTTGCTTGAGGGTGTCAATGATGGCCTTCTAGGCAGCAGTCAGGTCGGCAGTCTTACCCATGATTGCGGTTTTGAGTAATGAACCAGGCTGGGAGTTTTTAAAAGCCTCAGGAATCTTTTGCAGGTGTTTAGAGTTAATTAGTTGATTCAGATGATTAGGTTAATAGCTCGTTTAGAGAACCTTTTCATGATATGCAAATTTTTTGAGATAGGAATTTTGGGTTTTCATGAGCTGTATGCCAAAATCATCAATATTAAAACAATAAAAGGCTTGAACTACTTCAGTTGTGTGTAATGAATCTAAAATATATGAAAGTCTAATGTTTATCAGTACATTACAGAAAATAATGAACTTTATCACAATATGCTAATTTTTTTAGAAGGACCTGTACTGGCTAAAGTCTCATTTTAACATCATTGTGAGGGTTTAGTCAGATGTTACTGTTTGCATCCACCACAATAGTGCACCTATTCTTGTAACTATTTATCCTTAGATCAATATCAAAGTCCTGGATAAATCCTTTAACCCCATTCATGTACAACAGCTATGCACAGAGACTATTTGGCACTATACATAGCCATTATCAGCTGTGTTATATAGCTGATAGCTGCCTTGGCCAGGATCAGAGATAAGTAAAATCCCAGTTATTTAACCCCTCAGATGCTGTGCTCAATACCGACTGCAGCATCTGAGCAGTTTGGAGGGAATGGGGCTCCCTCCGTCCCCTAATTGTTCCCCTACAACACAATTATGGGTTGCTAAGTGGTTATCATGGCAGCTAGGGGCCTAGAGAAAGCCCCGCAATCCTGCCATCTAAGAACTACCATTACACCAGAAGCAGGGTGTAACAGTATAGCAAAGTAAAACAATGAAAAGCCCACCACGTTCCTCGGTATTTTAACTGTATTGGGATCATATATCAAACTGGTGTAAAGTAGAACTGGCTTAGTTTCCCATAGCAATCAATCAGATTCCTCCTTTCATTTTTCCAAAGGATCTGTCAAAAATGAAAGGTGTACTCTGATTGGTTGCTATGGGCAACCAAGCCAGTACTACTTTACACCCTCTATGTGTTTCTTCTTGCGGAGTGTGAACATTTTTTGTTGGTGTTCCAAGTAACATCCCAGTAAAAATAAGAGTCGTTCCCAGCACCTTTTAATAAAATTATAAGTTTATTAAAGATAAAATTAAAACAGTGCTTACAACATGATTAAAATTAAAAGCCCTTAAGTTGAAAGAAAAAATAGGAATGTATATATTAGGGTGGCACAACTGACCCAGAGAAAATGGTAGGTGCTCAGATCGATATGACACCTCTAATCATGTGAAAATATATGCAATAAAAATAGACGATCGTCACTCACTATCTTTCTTTCACACTGAATTCACTTTTAATAAATCGATAAAACAATAATGGTAAAATTCTATATAAAATTCACAAATTTGATCTAAAAATCACACACTTGTCAATAAAATCTGGATATTGGGCTGGGACCAGTATATACCTAAAACAAAGCAATAGTTAGGCTAGTATTGTAGGAATTGTCCATTTGTGCAAATAACCGCCTTGCAAAGTCCCACATAAAGATGATCAATGATGTCATGAATAATAACATATACCCATGATTTTGATAATGTTCATCCAATCAGGATCGATTAATGTTGGTAAGATAATTATGAAGTATCACACTGTACTTGATTTTGAGGGTTAGAGAACGAAGTGGTGCAGTGTATATATTTCAAAATCAAGTACATATTTTCTTCATGTTTACATGATATTCAACCGTCATCTCATTATTTTCTTTATTTATTTGTTATTTCCTTTGTTGATTTGTATGTGAAATTGGGGTGGAGGAAGGTGGAACCGACGTGGCAGTGCATTATATATTATATGTCCCTCGTTACCGGTGGTCGCCCAGCCCTGACACGTTACGATGGAAGGACTTTGGATAATCTTTAACCTTTCAGTTATGAACAATTAGATATCATCAGAGGGCCTCCCCTTTAATTTCCCCTTTAGGATACCATCCTGATTGAACTTTGGTCAACAATTGGGTATATATAGGGACCTTTTGGGAGCTGTTTCAGCACCACTCATCGCTGTTGATAATAATATATTTAAATATTTTTATTCGCTTCTTGTTATGTACTTTCACAGCATGTCACATTTCACCTGGTACTGGCACTTTGCACATGTTTTTTTTTTTTTTTTTATTCATATCACTGTTTGTGTTGTTTTTCACTGATGTCAAAAATAAAAAAAATCTTGTTATATATTTCTTTATTTTTAATTAATTAATTAACTATGTGCACCTTATTATCATCTATTCTGCACAAGTGGCATTATCATACTTTATATGTATTTTAGGTATTTATCAATTTATATATATATTTTTTTTTTATCACTATGTATAATTGCTTAGAAGTATGGGGGTAAGAAGCGTATATAAATTATAGGGTTGACCTTATCGATACCTATATTGGTCTACAGGGGGGGGGGGGGGGGGGGTTTGGATGCCCTGCAGCTGATAGGCTGTTATTTTCTATTCTCTATCTCCTTACTGGCCGCCTAACATAAGTGTATATTTGAATTGAGGGCCAAATTGCCGCTACTTAAGATGGCGAGAACGCAACTCCCAGCTACTGAGGAATGGACCAGTCTGGTCTTCCCCTTCCCGCATATGTGGGTGTGATGCTGGGAGGGATTTCCCTGTTCATGTGTCCTCTCGTGTGACTCCCCACTGCCGGGGCGAGATTCACCGGCCAACACTGGAGTAATATGACAGATACACGTGATCGGGAGCTCAACGGGATTAAGTGGAATCCCATGTTTTTGAAATGGGTCAAAGCAAACGTGAGTTCATCCATGAGGCCAAAGGTGTGTTTTTTAATTTTCCAAATGGACTCAATTGGTGTGGGTATATAAGGTGGGTTGGTTACAGTGGAGGGATGCGCCCCCAAGAGGAAGCAAGGCGAAACACGCCTCAGGGTTGGAGCCCTCCCCTCACTCCTAGTATTCATTGCTCTGTGCTATGTAAGTGTTATACTCTTTTTGGACCTTGGCTCATGTTCCTCTATATGTCATTTAAGTATTCATAGATGTTGAGATAAGGTTATGGATATAGAAGTACCCCTTTGGGAGACTCTTAACAGCAGGTAACCTTCACAGCAGTATATGACAATAGGGGGTTTTATGTTCTGTGCTCTAAACAGCATATACATACACTCACCTAAAGAATTATTAGGAACACCTGTTCTATTTCTCATTAATGCGATTATCTAGTCAACCAAACACATGGCAGTTGCTTCAATGCATGTAGGGTTGTGGTCCTGGTCCAGACAATCTCCTGAACTCCAAACTGAATGTCAGAATGGGAAAGAAAGGTGATTTATGCAATTTTGAGCGTGGCATGGTTGTTGGTGCCAGACGGGCCGGTCTGAGTATTTCACAATCTGCTCAGTTACTGGGATTTTCACGCACAACCATTTCTAGGGTTTACAAAGAATGGTGTGAAAAGGGAAAAACATCCAGTATGCGGCAGTCCTGTGGGTGAAAATGCCTTGTTGATGCTAGAGGTCAGAGGAGAATGGGCCGACTGATTCAAGCTGATAGAAGAGCAACGTTGACTGAAATAACCACTCGTTACAACCGAGGTATGCAGCAAAGCATTTGTGAAGCCACAACACGTACAACCTTGAGGCGGATGGGCTACAACAGCAGAAGACCCCACCGGGAACCACTCATCTCCACTACAAATAGGAAAAAGAGGCTACAATTTGCACAAGCTCACCAAAATTGGACTGTTGAAGTCTGGAAAAATGTTGCGTGGTCTGATGAGTCTCGATTTCTGTTGAGACATTCAAATGGTAGAGTTCGAATTTGGCGTAAACAGAATGAGAACATGTATCCATCATCTGATGGCTACTTCCAGCAGGATAATGCACCATGTCACAAAGCTCGAATCATTTCAAATTGGTTTCTTGAACATGACAATGAGTTCACTGTACTAAAATGGCCCCCACAGTCACCAGATCTCAACCTAATAGAGCATCTTTGGGATGTGGTGGAACGGGAGCTTCGTGCCCCGGATGTGCATCCCTCAAATCTCCATCAACTGCAAGATGCTATCCTATCAATATGGGCCAATATTTCTAAAGAATGCTATCAGCACCTTGTTGAATCAATGCCACGTAGAATTAAGGCAGTTCTGAAGGCAAAAGGGGGTCCAACACCGTATTAGTATGGTGTTCCTAATAATTCTTTAGGTGAGTGTATATTGTATGTTGATCTCACCCATCTGACATTGTGATTGTATAATGCAAAGTCATTTTTTGCCTTAGAGCATATAGGTCATGAAGTGTCACCATTTACCGAGCTGTCGTGTGGTAATATATATGGGAGTATATGGGAGTATGCCTAGGTAACTCCAAGTAATTGATTATAACTTTAACTCTGTTATTATAATAGGGTGATAATTATTTTATTCTGACTAGCACAGTTCATTATCTGTAATCTGGACTTACTGTACCTGTTATGAGTGACTGTACAATAGTGTTATAGATATTGTGCACAGATCTTTAAAACATTGTCGCCAGTGGGAGATGTGCGAGGGGGGAACCTCTTTTGTTGCAGTATTGTCCTGTAGTCACTGCCATTAAATGTAATCTGTCCACAATTATGTATTTATATTTGTTAAACAATAAAGAATGAATCTATAGTATGTGAGTGGTTATATTTTTGGTGAATCATTGTATGCTGGCACACATATTAAGTTATTGGTGTTCTGTTAATATTGGCGTTTCTAATATTTCCTGTATCTTTGCAGAAGGTTGGCCCTTAACAAGGCAAATGGATTTCCGGTCACGGGACGCATCTTGGTCCTTCCAGGTGGACGCAGTGTTTGCAGGCGGGGCTGGGCAGAGTTGATGACCCGGGCAGGGTGAGCACTATAGAGCTAAGAGCACGGTTAAAACATATGCTACACAGGAGGATGAAGCTATGGTGGAACAAGGCCACCTTGGAGAAATACATTTTAAAGGGGTTAATACCCAGAGGTTTACATGTCCAGACATTCCTATCTTATGGAAGAGATGATGAGAATTGTTGTAGGAAATGGGAAATGGCCTGCAGTGCATGCTCAGTTACCCTCATGAGCCTTATTGTTGAACTGAATACAAAAACACTAATAGAATTAGAGTTGGAAATTAGTACCAATGAGGCACAACTTTCCCAGAGGTTTGCTTCTTGGGAATTGGAAGAGTATAAGAAAGAGATAGAAAAGGCCTTCCTCACATGGGAGAGACAGATAAAAACTATCAAGACGAAGAAATTCCAACGTGATCTCCAAGATATGGAGAATAATAAAGTATATAGTTGGAAAAATAGTACTCCTGGAGCAAGAATGCGCTCCACATCAATCTTGTCAGCAGCATCAATGTCGGAGGATGGAGGCCCCCCTTGACAGGGAATGCGCAGATACCCCAAGAGATTTACGAAGCGTAAGATGGGTGATGCCCAACAATCCTTAGGGAAGAGTCACCCTGAGGAGAATTAACAACTACAGGTAATTAACCTTTCCAGCCATATTCTGACCCAAGATCAAATCAGAATATTAGGTAGGGGATTATCCTTTTCACCTACATGCAACCTATACATCTTTTCGTGAGAGAGCTCGTTTTTAAGAGTCTTTTCAGTCAAAAAATGGATCCAAATTTCACAACTCGACCTAAACAGGAGGCCCTGGCTACCCTTACAGCACTATTGGAGGAATAGGAGGAAATACGACCTGGTGAGTTTCCAAAACAACTGTTTCCGAAATCAATGAGGTTTCCTCCCCTATCCCTTTATCCCAATGTCGAGCTTTTTGGGCAGCTCGTTGTCGGAGAACTGTCTAAGATCTCCAGTGGGGATAGAATGGATAACTCCACAAAGGGAGAGAGAGGGGCATTGAGGGAGATCCAACAATGGAAGGATATGGTGGTAAAATCTGCGGACAAGGGTGGGAACATTGTCATATGACCAACCAATATGTATGAGAAGGAGGTCTATAGACAATTGAATCATAGTGACTGCTATAGAAAACTGACCTTCAATCCCCTGATGAAATTCAAAAAGGAATTGTAAGGGATACTCCACCAAGGAGTGGAAGAGGAAATTATATCTGACAAACAAAGTTCACACCTCCTGTTTGCACACCCAGTGGCCCCTACCCTGTACTTTCTTCCCAAGGTGCACAAGGACCTGATGAACCCACCTGGAAGACCAATCGTATCAGGAATGAACAGTCTAAACAACCTTTTGTGTAGATATGTGGAACATTTCCTACACCCACTGGTGGAAGAACTACCTTCATACTTGCAAGATACCACAGATATATTAAAGAAAGTGGAAGACATACAGTTAGAACCAGACATGATCATTGCCACCTGTGATGTAGAGTTACTCTATACTTCCATAAGACATCAAGATGTTTTGAAGGCGGCGGAATTCTTTCTACACACCACCAATATGAGTAAGGGAAAATGTACATCCTTACTCACAATTTTTTTCTGTTTGGGGGGTCCCTCTACCTGTAGCTCCAGGCAACTGCAGTGGGGGCGTCATGTGCGCCCCCATATGCAAATTTGTTCCTGGGGCTGTGGGAGATCCTCCAGACAGATCCCCTGCCAATGGCGAGTAGGGTCCAATATTGGGGACGTTACATAGACAATGTTCTAATTATGTGGCAGGGTACTGAGGAAAAATTGGGACGGTTTATACAAAAATATAAAACTTACCTTCAAGGTGGGTCGAACTGACATGGAGTTTCTGTATGTGGTCTTCCGGGTGGATTCTCAAGGACGAATTGGAACTGATTTATACAGAAAGCAGACTTCGGTAAATGCCCTGCTACATGCACAGTCTGCACACTCAGGTAACTTGATTAAAATTATACCTGTGGGACAGTTCCTAAGGAACTGAGGAATCTTTTGAACTCCAGGCTGAGGACTTTCGGGATAGGTTCCAGCAGAGGGGTTAGGGCGCACGATGTATTGAAGGAGCCTACCAGACAGCACGATCCTCCAAGAGATCTGATCTCCTCCATAAGAAAGAAAGAAGGCAAGATACTGATGAAATACGGCTCATTAACGGATTCAATAAAAACTGGAAGGAGGTACGTACTGCTCTAAACAAATATTGGGAGATCCTTACGATCGATCCTCAGTTGCAACAGTTCTTACCACACTATGCATCTATCACATATCGGCGAACTAGGAACCTCCGTGACCATTTGGTCCAGAGCCACTATGTTCAGAAAGAACCCGACCTCTTTGGTACCAAGGGAATTCCCTGGGGAAACAAGGAGTGTGGAAAATGTGTGGCCTGTGCCAATATGGAGAGGGCTACAAACTTCTGGAATTCCACACATAACAGAGAATTTAAAATCACACACCCAATTACTTGTACCACAATTGAGGTGATCTATTGGGCAATATGTCCGTGTAGCCTTATCTATGTCGGTTTGACATCAAGACAGTTCAGGAGGAGGATCAGAGAACATGTACTCTCAATAGAAACAGCTAAGGATCAGGAGGATCCCACACAGTTGCCGGCAGTGGCCAGACACTTTAAGGAGAAACATAACTCTAATGGATCCCTCTTGCGCTTTAGGGGAATAGATCGGGTGATCCTTTCCCCGAGAGGCGGACATTGGAAGAAAATATTGGGCCAAAAAGAAACAGTGGATTTGTGTTCTTAACACAGTCACTCCATTTGGACTCAATGAGGGCAATAGCTTTGCCCCATTCCTGTAAGCTAGTGACATAGGGTATCATCACCTCCTGTTTATATGACCGTGCTCGGCTCTTTTGATGATCCCCCGACCCGGGCTGTGGCCCGGCATTTTAACAGTTTGAGTTTTTTTAAAATTTTGGCATATGTATGATATTGTTTTTAACAGTTTTTTTATTCTTGCATCTTTCCAGCCAACACCTTTTGGTACCCACAGTATTCTGGGCCCTTGCTTCAGTCATTCTCCGACATGTTAAGATGCTAGGACTTTGGATAATCTTTAACCTTTCAGTTATGAACAATTAGATATCATCGGAGGGCCTCCCCTTTAATTTCCCCTTTAGGAAAGCCATCATAATTGAACTTTGCTTAACCATTGGGTATATATAGGCACCTTTTGGGAGCTGTTTCAGTGCCACTCATTGCTATTGATAACAATGATATTTTTAAATATTTTTATTCGCTTCTTGTTATGCAGATTCTCCGGCCGACGCTGTGGAGTCACGTGACAGAAACACGTGATCGGAAGCTCAACGGGATTAAGTGTAATCCCGCGAGATGTGGGCGTCCATGTTTTTGAGATAGGATGGAGCAAACGTGAGTTCATCCATGAGGCCACAGGTGTGTTTTTTAATTTTCTAAATGGACTCATTGGTGTGGGTATATAAGGTGGGTTGGTTACAGTGGAGGTCTGCGCCCCCAAGAGGAAGCAAGGCGAAACGCGCATCAGGGTTGGAGCCCTCCCCTCACTCCTGGTATTCATTGCTCTGTGCTATGTAAGTGTTATACTCTTTTTGGACCTTGGCTCTGTGGCCCATCCCACCTCCTGTCCTGGCTCCTCCCCTGCCACACCCCCATTTGCCAATAAAGAAATGTATACGTGCCCTACTGAGGACTCCAGCTTAACGCAAACCGGACGGATCCGTTATGCAGGCCCTAGACTTCTATTATGACAGAATGAATAATGGAATGCCTATAAAGCTGCCTATAAAGGCATTCAGTTATGCATTCTGTCATGGAATTGCATTATGGTCCATGGTAACGGAATCCATAATGCAATTCACCTTTTACCACCAAACGAAGTGTGAACGAATTTTAAAATATGACATTTTCTCTAATTATGAACAGACTGGGGACGACTAATGCTGGCGGTTTTATTTGTGTTTTTGAGGTGACAGGTTCCCTTTAACAGCAAGCAGAGTTCATGGGGGGGGTGAGGGGGGGGGGGGGCACTCTATGAGCCTACAGTACTGCCCACCCCCACAGGAACTCTGCTTGCTGCTGCCCTCAGAAAGTCCCATACATGGAGTTTTGGAACTGGAACGTTTTATACAGTCTAGGGAGCGCACAGTCAATGAGAAGTCAGACGGGGGGGGGGGGGGTGGTGTATTATCGGCGGCGCTGGGAGCCAATTATAAGTGGGCAGACCGCCTCTGAGCCTGCAGTGAGCGCAGTTGCAGGGGGCGGGGCCTTCTCAGCGCTCCGGGCCCCCCGGTGCCGCGGGCCCCATAGCAGTGGCATACCCTGCCTCTATTGGCGGTACGCCACTGCTCTAAGTATTCATAGATGTTGAGATAAGGTTATGGATATAGAAGTATCCCCCTTTGGGAGACTCTTCACAGCAGGTAACCCTCACAGCTGTATATGACAATAGGGGGATTTATGTTCTGTGCTCTAAGCAGCACACACATATATTGTATGTTGATCTCACCCATCTGGCATTGTGATTGTATAATGCAAAGTCATTTTTTGCCTTAGAGCATATAGGTCATGAAGTGTCACCATTTACCGAGCTGTCGTGTGGTAATATATATGGGAGTATATGGGAGTATGCCTAGGTAACTCCAAGTAATTGATTATAACTTCAACTCTGCTATTATAATAGGGTGATCATTATTTGATTCTGACTAGCACATTATCTGTAATCTGGACTTACCTGTTATAAGTGACTGTACAATAGTTATAGATATTGTGCACAGATCTTTCAAACATTGTCGCCAGTGGGAGTTGTGCGAGGAAGGGGGGGGACGACCTTTTTTGTCGCAGTATTGTCCTGTAGTCACTGCCATTAAATGTAATCTGTCCACAATTATGTATTTATATACAGTATATTTTATAGAAAAAAGGAGATGTAGGGCGGCTCAGCTTTTCACTGGTGATGTATAGGTGCTCCCAGCCGGTGTTACACCCAACACACCAAATGAGAAATAGAGGAGGTATGCAAAAGATGGATGGGCACTCTGCTAGATGGAGTCACGTAGAGCTCAAGTGTGTCACTAAGATTTTTATTTTTAAAAAAAGTCCCTATCTCGGCATATGGCTGCCGATATGCATCAAATATATAAGCAATAAACTGGATAAAATAATGAAGAAAATGTGTGTATGGAACAGCCGTCTGCGCATGGGATAAGACCAATTAGTTCCGATATTCACACAGACTCATAGATTCCCCAATATGGAATAGTGTAGATTCGATATAATGTCATATATAAGTCGATCAGAAGTATGGGAATGTTTCTATAAATCATATGCTACAGTTCATATGTCTCCAGACATGTGTCAGTATGCAACTTTGTGCTGATGTCGCCGGATACCAGTCTTTATGTACCAATGCAAAGGATCTTGTGTGATATATCACTTGGCTTATAATATCAGCCTGTTGTTCTATAGGTTAGATCCTTTGTAATATACACTCGGTAATTATACCGTCTGCTTTCAATGAAGGAGGTGGTACTCACGGTTCCGCTGTCATTCGTGGCGTCCCACGTGGAATAGCTGGAAGGTAGGCTTACCTACTGCTTTATGTGCTCTAGGAGAACGTTGGCTGTAATCTTGTAGCGTATTATTCGCGGTCCCGGAAACTCAGCTTGTTACACTGTGGGCAAAGGCTTTGGCGTCCCACGTGTTTTACCGTAGCTGGAATCCCTGTGTTAGCAATGGGTCGGCTGCATGCCTACTCCCAAAAAGAGGTTAGTTCCAGGTTATCGCTATCGGATGCCTTTAGTGAAGCGCTTCACTCAATGCGAACTCAGTCGGTGCGTGCAAGCATATATCCGGCTATTTTCTCTGGTGATCGAGTCTGTCGTCCACACCAGATGCATTTCGGGGACTTTGCTGTCTCCTTCCTCAGAGCCACTGATATTACATATTAGGGAATCTATGAGTCTGTGTGAATATCGGAACTAATTGGTCTTATCCCATGCGCAGACGGCTGTTCCATACACCTGTCAGCGTCTGTGCATTGTACTCGGCATATTGTGAAAAGACGATTGCTCCATATATCTGCTAGCGTCTGTGCATTGTACTTTGCATATTGTTAAAAGAAGGCAGCTCTTCTGAATTGTATTATTTCATTTTATTGTTAAGTGAAGATACCCGTCGACATTTTATTTACCTTTATTTTCTTCATTATTTTATCCAGTTTATTGCTTTATATATTTGATGCATATTGGCAGCCATATGCCGAAATAGGGACTTTTTTATTAAAATAAAAATCTTAGTGACACACTTGAGCTCTACGTGACTCCATCTAGCAGAGTGCCCATCCATCTTTTGCATATATGGGTGGGTTGGTTATATGGGTTATATTTTGCATATATGGGTGGGTTGAATCTATAGTATGTGAGTGGTTATATTTTTGGTGAATCATTGTATGCTGGCACACATATTAAGGCATTTTGGAGCATTCCGTTCTGTTCAGTTCGCTTTTCTCCGGTATTGAGATCCTCTGCCGGATCTCAATACTGGAAAATGTAAACGCTAGTGTGAAAGTACAAAAGGTACTGATCCCCTAGGGGACAGAGGGGGTAAAACTTAAACATTTAATGATAATAATATTAAAATGTCCGCGCTGTGCCATGGTTAGAACCTACAGAAACAATGAATTAAACAGCCCGAAGTGGGCCTATACAAACATACACTGAATGGTGCCTAATATATATAAAAGGAACGCTCTCACCCATCAATGGCTGTACGAGTTGGTGGTCGGATCTCTTCCAATGTGACGGGCTTCAAGGAGACAGATGTCCTTAATATAGTGGAGATGAACAATCCCATAGATAGTAGTACCATTCAGGAAAATGCCAATGATAAACTTCAGCTTAGATAGAACATGGGAGGGTATGTTCCTAATGCACCCTGTCCAGGAGGAAGGGATTGATATCGCCCTGCCTATCTATACGAAGTGCTTGCCCCCAGGGGTCAAGTCCTGGGAAAAAAAGTGTGGGAACTCACCCAAGATCCACTGCAACCCCCCCCTCCAAAAAATAAAAAAGCACAGAAAATCTAGCATGCTGTAATTTGTGTAGCTGCGGACTAAAAAAAAAACAAAAAAAAAACACTTTTAGAAAAGTTTGTCCTGGGATTCGATCTCATGACCTCTACACATCAGAGGCAAGGCATATGCCCTCACAGCTATGAAAGCTGTCTAGCTAGTTACTTAAAAAATATATATATAAGACTTCTACTGTAGGTAACTTTGCCCACTGTGTATGGATGTAGCAGAGCTGGGTGTGTTGGGGCAGCTGTCATGTGTATGGTTGTGCACTAGGTATCAGTAAACTAGGTATCAGTAGAAGTATCAGAAAAAAAAAAAAAAAACACTTTTAGAAAAGTTTGTTCTAGGATTCGAACTCATGACCTCTACACATTAGAGGCAAGGCATTTACCCTCACAGCCATAAAAGCTGTCAAGGTAGTTGCTTAAAAAAAAAAATAAGACTTCTACTGATACCTAGTGTACAACCATACACATGACAGCTGCCCCAACACACCCAGCTCTGCTACATCCATACACAGTGGGCAGCTGTCATGTGTATGGTTGTACACTAGGTATCAGTAAACTAGGTATCAGTAGAAGTCTTATAAAAAAAAAAAAAAAAAAAACTTTTACAAAAGTTTGTCCTGGGATTCGAACTCATGACCTCTACACATCATGAGAGGAGTCACAGTGAGGCAGTCGCAGGCAGCAGCACCGCACAGACAGCTTCCTCTCAACTGAAGCTGCCCCTCCTCCCTTAGCCTGCCCTGCACAGTGCGCTCCGTCTCCATCTGATTCTGATTCAGCCGCGTTCTCCTGGCTTGAGGCTGAAAGGGAACGGCGTTCCTGCCATGAAAAAAGTGCAGGAACGCCGTTCCCATGCGTTCCCCCTCCACTCGACCCCTGCTTGCCCCGCAAGGAGCGTCCCCGTCCGGATACCTTTCCCTATTCCAGGGCAGTATCCCTAGTACACCCTACTGGAGGTAAACTCCCAATGCATCACATTTCGTTCCACATGAACTCATCAGGGGAGATGGACAACAATAGTGGCAAACACACAAAAAAGAGCTTGCTTAGAAAAAAGGAAGGGGGAGGGGGGGGGGGTAAACATAGATAATAAAATGGCAGTGGTAGGGACTTACACCAAAAATGTAGGTAACTGAAAATCCCTAGGGAAAAGCCAGGTCAGTGGGACACAGGCCACCCAAATACCACTAATCGCCAATATGCCAGAATACCAGTGGGTAATGACGGCTTAGGCAACTGTGAGTTGCGGACCAAAGTACAAAATCAAAGTAGTGGGGCTGACAGCGGCCTGGGTCCCACTGACCTGGCTTTTCCCTAGGGATTTTCAGTTACCTGCATTTTTGGTGTAAGTCCCTACCACTGCCATTTTATTAACTATGTTTACACCCCCCCCCCCCCTTTTTTCTAAGCAAGCTCTTTTTTTGTGTTTGCCACTATTGTTGTACATCTCCCCTGACGGGTTCATGTGGAACGAAACATGACACGTCAGGAGTTTACCTCCAGTAGGGTGTACTAGGGATACTGCCCTGGAATAGGGAAAGGTATCCGGACGGGGACGCTCCTTGCGGGGCAAGCACTTCGTATAGATAGGCAGGGCGATATCAATCCCTTCCTCCTGGACAGGGTGCATTAGGAACATACCCTCCCATGTTCTACCTAAGCTGAAGTTTATCATTGGCATTTTCCTGAATGGTACTACTATCTATGGGATTGTTCATCTCCACTATATTAAGGACATCTGTCTCCTTGAAGCCCGTCACATTGGAAGAGATCCGACCACCAACTCGTACAGCCATTGATGGGTGAGAGCGTTCCTTTTATATATATAGGCACCATTCAGTGTAGGTTTGTATAGGCCCACTTCGGGCTGTTTAATTCATTGTTTCTGTAGGTTCTAACCGTGGCACAGCGCGGACATTTTTATATTATCATTAAATGTTAAGTTTTACCCCCTCTGTCCCCTAGGGGATCAGTACCTTTGTATTTGCATTTTGAGAGGAATTGGCTGAGCCCCTTCATTTGTACGCTCAGCCCTCTAGTTTTTGTAGTGTGAAAGTAGCCTAAGCCAAGTGGGTAAGCATAAATTGTTAGTTTCTTTTGATGGCTTCTAAGGTTTATTTAGCTACAAGAAAAAAAATGGTAAATTACTTGGTAAATACAACCAGTGTTAGGGCAGATGGATACATTTCATGTGGAGAAAAAATTGAAGCCATTAAGATTCGATAGAAGAAATAAACCGGAGATGATTTGGGATCCTTGGTTTAATTTTTTAATAATGAAATACGATTAGCTTTAATATAATATAAACATGAATAGCAGACTTTTTACCTTTCTTTTTTCTTATAATTTGAAGTTTGATGAAATGTATATGTATAAAAAAGAAAAACATTTTCTAAAACAAAACAAAAAAACTTCTAAAATGAGGCTGGAATCACACACCGGGGCAAATTACCTAACCTAATTTGTAGACTGTATAAATTTAGGCTCTGATATTTCAAGACTGCCGTGTGCTACTCCAGTCTTGATGGGATAGGCACTGCCAGAGCAGGCATTTCATTTATGACGAGGCACCGGCCTAGTCATAAATTAAATGCCTCCTCAGTCAGTCAGTCAGTGCTTGTAGCTGGTGGAGATTTCAGTCATCATACCCACACTCCACCTTCCCCACTCTCCCTTTTTGGAAACTGACCGGAACTATATCTAATCACAATGGCATTTCAAAATTAGCAAAACTGGGTTTTTTAAATCTTTAACGCCTAATCCATGGTGTAGGGGGGACAATAAATCTCAACCTTAGTCTTAAATGTGCCAAATGTATCATACTGGCTGATGCTGGATGATAAATCTGGTGCATCTTTAGACTGTCTAGTTTATACCATATGTTAGCTGGCTTAGCTTACATCAAAAATTTACTACATTAATGAGTTTGGTGCAAAAAAACAACACCAAAAAAACTGCATGTGTAATTCCAGCTTCTAAAAACATTGCAAAAGTTAGCATGTATGAAAGCTCGTGGGCCCTGAGGACTGGAAGGAGGAACACTGAACACTAATGACAGCATAGCGCCCTAAATTTATTTCACTATAGATACAAAGTTCATAGTTCCAGGGTATTTCCAACTGCCGACACCCCTCCCCCCCTGATCAGCTTTGAGGCCATGGCCAGTTCCTAGGATAGTAAAGTCATGGTCATTGATCAAGTGAATGGGCCCGAATGGCAATACCAAGCACAGCTGCTTGGTTAGCTGTGAGGAGGGCACAGCATTGACTGGAGAGCGGTGGCCTCTTCAAACATCTGAACGGCAAGGGTGTCGGGTGTTGGACCCTCACCAATCTGATATTGATGACCTATCAATACTTGAGTGCCCTCAGCATCTTTTGAGTTTTCTCTGAATATCCTAGTAGCTGATTCAGGAATATATTTACATCACACAAGAATGAGGCAAATTAATAGCACAATCCATACACTGAACTATATTAAAATAATTGGCCTGTAAACATAGATACAGCGTCATGGTCAGGTCTGCTTTATACTTCATATAACAGGTTAAAGTGACGCATAATGGTTTAGGCTTACCTCAAAGTTTCATTAACCTGTTCTGGCAGTAAGAAAAATTATCTGAAGTTCACCTGAGTTTCCTTCATGTGTAAAGACAGATTGTATTCTTAAAATGCTGACTATTCAGGATCTACCCGTTTCCTGCCAATATGTCAGCGCACTCATTTCCCTATAGGAAGGCTGGCAAGTAACCTCTGTGTACTTGGTTTTGAATCTGGACAGCCCACAGGCTTCTATTGTGTTAAGACACTCAATACCATCATTTGTATGAAAGCCAGGTTCACACGAATGTATTTGGTCCGGGAAATACATTCCGCATGATTGCTGTATTTCCCGATTCCTCCACATGCCCACAACAGGTCAATTAACCCATGGAAGGAAAGAGCAAAGTGTACATTACATTTGTCAAATCGCATTCACTTTGCTGGTACTATATTACACTGTGGTTTTGATATTTCCAGTTTGATATTACCTGCAACCAATATGCCTTTTCTTTGGCTATACCAGTGGACAAATAAAAATAGTTATGGCTTTCAGAATGCAGAGATGAATCCCCCTCCCCTCCAAAAAACACAGCGTCCTTACAGGGGTTTTCCCACTAAGAGAACTGCAGCTCTGTCATTACATATTGCTAAAATATCATTCAGTTTTAAAAGGCTTCTTTTAAAAGTAGATGGCTTACCAATGCTGCATGTGGTTATTAAAGGGGTTTTCCCAGATTTTATCCTCAGGAAAGGTCATCAATATCTGATCTGTGGGGGTCTGACTCCGGGCACCCTCGACCACCAGCAGTTTAAAGAGGGGCAGCACTCCAGTGTCACAGCATCACAATGGCATAGCACACAGCCCGTGGGATAATAAAAGTTATAAAAAGTTAGAATTTTAACAAATCCTTATGACCACTTGTATTAACATCTATAGTGCAAGTGGCATTAATAACATCAAAACAATTTCTAGCAGCAGGAATACCCCTTTAAAGCTCAAGATGGGTCTTATGGGGTTAAACATCACTTTACAGTTTACTGTTAAGTAACGGACAAGTAGTTGAGTAAATCTGGTTTCGTTATCATGTGCTTATCTATTACATTACATCTCTTCCGTACTGTATATTACTTTTTTTTTATAAACCTATTAAATATATACACTAGTATATATGTATATACAGTATGTTACACGTACATGCTTCACAGCAGGCACCTGGACATACGAAAACTACAATGTTTTTCTAGTTGATACACAGGGGTGTTGTGAGCATGCTCATCATCATTCAGTAGTCACGGTAGAGCTGAGCTACACCTATCACCTATTCTGAGCCATATAAATGAGGAGGGTAGTCAGCATGCACTAATAGAAACTGTGGAGGAGATTTATCAAGATTGGCGTTTTCATTACCGGTCTTTATTCCCCCTGTGCTGGAAGATGCGCCAAATGTATGCAGAGCAGCAGGCCTCTCTTTGATTTGGTGCATTCTCCCGCTGGCCATGCGACAGACTAAAATCTATGGCAGGCTCCTAGCCGCTGAAGGTTAATGTCTGAAAGGTGTATTCCGGTAAAGTAACTTCATTTTTTTAAATCTGCATTAAGGCTGCAAGCTGTGACCCAACCAGAACCTATACATATAACCAGAGCTTCAATTTACCTTGCAATCCATTTGTCTAGCTCCTGTGTGAGCCTGCAACACACTGAGTATCATGGCGCCTGGTCTTCCCTCACAAAACTACAATCCCCACAATCCCTAGCTTTCTTGCTGCTGTTTACCTGATTGGCTGCCTGATGTACAGTCCGGTCACGCCCCCTCTACTCAGTAATCACCAGCACACTAACACGCCCTTTGTTTCACAGGACATAGAAGAGAATTGATAGCAACACACTGAGCATGCTCGACCACACAGAGGCTCAGAACTATAGGTCGATGCCATGGTAATTTATGACAAAACACAGTGGGTAGCAGAGGAAGAAAACTACTTTTATAACTACTGAATGGTGAAATTTATATTATATTAGGTGATTATTGATGATGAATTAGTTTAAAACATAAAAGTTATATTTATGGTTACCGGACACCAGAAAACTGGAGTGAATGCAGATAAATGTGCCAGGCCTCCTGCCCCAACCCCTCGCCTAACACACTCTTTTTCTCTTGAAAAGCGTTGAGAAGGGGGAAAAGTATAACATTTTGCTTCAAATATGGCATGCATCAAAATTTGCTACTTTTTTACCACACAATAGTTGCGTAAATACCATATTAAATGTCTGTGTCTTTAATCACCTACAAAGGCTCGAGGACTGAATAAAATACACAAAACACATTACATTTTATTGATTTCACAATTTATTTTACATTAATAAATCAAGTTCACTGCTTGCTGCAAATCCAATATAAAAAGGAGCCTTCACATGCGTCAGAGTAGCAGAAAATGTCTGTGACTGAAGATGAATTCCATTATCTGAGTGGTACTTGCAGAAATCCATGTGCCCAAAACCCCATTCAGATGAATGGGACTGATTTTCATTTGCAGTAATTTCCTGTAACACAATCTGCTGCGGGTGAAGCCACCCTAAGGCCACCTGCACATGGGAGCGGGATTAGAGACAGCATTTCTGTGTGGATTTCTATGCGTTTCCACTCCAAATCCCATATCTGTTGTGGATTTTGTTGCAGATTTGCCCTGATCTCGTTGCATTGCAAAGGGTGAAATCTGCACAAACAATGGACACGCTGCGGAGTTCAAAGTCTACAAGGCAGGACAAATTCTGCACGGAAAAAGTATGCAAAACTGTACTTTCCTGGAAACTATTATGCTGTGTTTTTTCGCGTTGAAAAACAGCACGTGATCCGCATTGTGTGCAGTTACCATAAGGCTGGGTTCACACGTCCCGGATTAGTTGTGGATTTCGCCGTTTTTCGTGTGGCAAATCTGCAGCGCCTTACAGTGCCACCAAAGTGAATGAGTTCTTAGTAATTCACACATGAAACTGACCTGTGGTGCAGAGTGTCAATTTATACAATGGAATTCACTCTTTCCAATGCTGGAAATCACTGACCGAACACCGACGTGTGAATAAGGCATAAGGGGAAGTAAACATGTCGCACACCTCCAGCATTTTAATAGTAAACCAGAATGAAGACTTGCTCAGCAGTTCTCTGAACTCCCACAAAAGTTAATGGAGAATGCTGGGAGTTGTAGCGCCGGATTATATATTTCACAGGAGAGGAAGGCAAAGGTAAGGCGCTATTTTAGCATGGTTGCCCAAAGAAATTCCTATAGTTTTGGGTGGCGGTAACAAGGAAGATCTGGCCTGAAGTGGTTTGAAGATACCTGGCAGTGGAATATTAGCTGCTGCTTACATTAGTATTAGCACTGCAGACAAAGACTCGTTTCATCTGCTGATGGTCCCAGTACTGTATAGAGCGTTGCTCCCGTATAATATTATGTAATTAATTTATACAATTAATACCCTGTCACAGACAATTCATGATCTTAATGGTCCTTGTGGTTTTTCATCCAGTTTCTGAGCTGTTCTACCTGCGCAACCACACAGCTCTTCGCTGTCCCCCCTGCTGCTGTGTACTGCTCCACGCTGTTAGTGTAGTTCCACAGTTTGGACACATCACTGGCAAAGAGGGGACTGCAAAAAACATAAAGACAGAACATATAACAATGCTATATGGTAATATGAAAGGCAGTAAGCAAAATGCAAAAGAAATACAGTAGATCTTGGAAACATTTAGGTTTGAGTCTTGCCTACTTCTTAACCTCATACAATACGGCTGGGACAAAGGAATAGACTGAAACACTAGCAGAAGGACCCGGCTTTGCATGTGTATATTTAATTTAATGTTTGTGTGTGTCGTTAAAAGATATCGACAGTATCCACTATAATAGTGACATCTACAGCACTCCGCCCCTTTAACAGCGACCTCCACAGCGGCCTGCCCCCTTAATAGTAACATCCACAGCGCCCTCCCCTTTATTAATGACCTCCACAGTACCCAGTCTTGTTAACAGTGATTTCCACAATAACCTGCCCCCTTAACAGTGACCTCTACAGAGCTCTGTTCCCTTACAATGTGACCTCCAAAACACCCTGCCCCCTTAACAGTGACCTCTACAGCACCCCTCCCCTTAACACTGACCTCCATAGTGGACCATCCCCTTAACTATGACCTCCACAGTTCCCTGTCCCCTTAACAGAGACCTCCACAGCGCCCGGCCCTTTAACAGTGACCTCCACCAGAATCCCGTCCCCTTATCAGTGACCTCCACAGCAGTCCACCCCTTTATTAGTGACTTCCACAGTACCCTATCTCCTTAACAGTGATTTCCACAACACCCCGTCCCCTTAACAGTGGCATCTACAGCAATCTGCCCCTTAACACTGACCTCTATAGTGGACCGTCCCCTTAACTGTGATCTCCACAGCAGACTGCCCCTAGGGAGGCCAGAGGTCCAGTTTTAGGGATGTTCTTTGGAACAGCTCACTCTCAGACAGCAGCACTGTGCTGTCTGAGCGTGAGCTGCAGGGAGAAAGTCACCCTCCCTCCCACTCCTGCAGCTGACAAAAGATGATTTTTGCCTTCATTTTTTTAATCCCCGTTGGCTGCGGAGTGGGAGGGGGCGTGGCTTAGTGGGACCTGGGGGCGGGGTATTTTAGTCCGTCTTTTGAGGGTGGCTTGAATGGACGATCAAATACTGATGACCTATCTAGTTTCGGAAAACCCCTTTAGAGAGGATTTTGTCTGCTCTCTTGTTTACCCTCTTACAAAAGCTGTAATTAAATAATAACTCTGGGTTGTTGCAGTCCTCTCTTATTCCTCCTAAATATTTATTAAACATTTGACAACATCATTCCCCTTGTAAGACGGATGTGACCCACCACAGTGTGATCCTTTTAGCTGGGACACACCTGCAACGGGTAACAGCCATTTGCCAATGTGTTCATCGGCATTTCCATGAATAATAACAGAGGATTGTTTACTAGAAAATAATACATGCCCAATCTGAAAGAGAATTTCTATTTTGGATAACCTTTATCATAAATTACACTAGGACACTGATTTGAATAGGGAGAATCAGAGAATCCGTCAACTTTCTACTTGTACGTGCACTACACAATTTTACTTTTTAAGACTCTAATTGAACCTTTCTACTTTTGTCAAGGAAAAAAAAGAAAGAAGAATGGGTCTCTCAGCCTGGAATTCAGCTAATCCGTGTTACTTCTCTTCCTGAAATGACTCAGCAGTGCGCTAGAGAAGAAGCTGGTATGACAGAAAAGCCTGCCCAGTGTAATACATTGTGGATCGTGACAGCCCTGCTGGTTGGAGGACCTTCGATCTCAGATAGGGTCTGACTGGGAAAGCAAAACAGGTAGCCAGAATAAACTTACACCGTTGCCAGTAACCTACCTGATGCTTTTTAAGTCCTCCATTGAGAGTTTGTTGAGAGTGATGCCCTTGCTTTCTGCTAGCTGGACAACTTTTCCAGAGACGCCATGCGCTTGTCTGAACGGCATCTGTAATCAAAGAACATCCATAGAAAATGAAACAATTATAACTTTAAAACCTTAGGCTGGGATAGTACATAATGAGCTTACCCCCTCAGTCGGTCTACTGCCCCCCTAATTCATTGCTGGGGGATTGTATAATGATGAAACACTGCCAGTCCTCATAACTGGGGCATTCTTGGTCTGATATAGACCACATGTGGCCCACAATGCTGATCTGTGCAGCCCCTGACCAGCTGTCAGACATGTCTGTCTGTGTCTTTCCATGTTAGAGAGATGTGTAAGTAATGATGGTGCACTGTCTGGCCCTCTATGGGGTCCCCATATATTGGCGGAATGGGGATCTCCTGACCTCGGTACGGCCCTCAAGAAAGGAGAGAAGTTTTCTGAGAGAAGTGAAGCAGTTTACATAGTCTACAAATAAGATAGCCATGGTCTCTTCCTTTGTGGAGTGCGACCAGGGGAGACAGGGACACCCCATTCTCCTGACAGTTGGGAGATCTTGGACTGGCACCTATGACACATTTAGGCCTTATACTTTTGACATACCATAAATGTCTCAGATGGTCAAGTTTTATTGTGGCCCTTGGCATTGTTTCAGTCTTACAAGGTGTCCTAGGACCAGAAATGGTTGAGCATCCCTGGTCTAAACAAGCATTCAAGAGTCTCAGCAGAACAAATCCTTCTGCTACCCTGATCATGTGCCAGTTGTCAAGTAAAATGTCTCTGCACGGAGTGCGGAATATTGAGGATATAGTATTTTTGGTGTGGGTTCCGTTTTTTATTTTATTTTGCATAGTTGTAGCATTGTATAATACATATTATACACCTTATAATATACAGTCAATAGGTAAATCAGGGATCACTTACCCCTTTCCTGACCAAATAATAAGCAATGTCCGTAGCCAGCATATCTGGACTCAGAGCTTTCTCCATAGCCTCTTTGTTTATCTAGAATACAGAATTCCAAACCACAACTCAATATGTGCCTGTCCAAACAGAATAGGGGAGGATTTATTAGGCCTTCTATGCTACTTTTGAGGCATAAAAAGTAGCAAATTATGACGTATATCATTTTTGTGCCATAATTTGTCACTTTTTTTAAAGTGAAGAGAAATAGGGAGGGGCTTAGCAAGAGGGGGTGAGGCCCCCCCATGGTCTAGCATATTTACTTTAATTTACAGCTGAAATCTACCCAGCTCCCATCTGGCATAGATTTGACTTTCTGGTGCTTGCAGTGTCCAATGTGCCCATTTTATTATAGGGGTTGTTTCATGAAAAATGTTCTACAGTTTTCAAACCAGCACCTGGATCTTAATACTTTTGTAATTATACATAATTAAAAATTAGTACAGCCAGTGAGTTATCCGATAAAATATATCTGCATAGGACCACCTGCTGTTACCTATTTTTGTAAGTTCTCTGTCCACCGCCTAAGATGGACGCACATGCTCAGTTCTATCCTTCAACTGCCACCAGATGCATAAACCCAAAACTAGACTCAGAACAGCATGATTTAAATAAATACAAAAATCTTTTATTGGACATACATTTGTTAAAACATACATATCCATATATATATAAGCAGCACAAAGCCACACAGGATAATCACTACAGGTCTGTTGTAAAATGTAGTAATAAATAATCCCAAGCTGTGCAGAGTATACTCAGTCACAGCCAACAGTCAAAAATGTATAAAGTGCATAGTGCTCAACATAAACAATGACCTAGGGAGAATACATAATACAAGTGAATACAGACCAAGCAGTCCTGGATCCCTACACGTGTTTCGCGTTTGCTTCCTCAGGGGATGATCCCCTGAGGAAGCAAACGCGAAACACGTGTAGGGATCCAGGACTACTCGGTCTGTATTCACTTGTATTATGTATTCTCCCTAGGTCATTGTTTATGTTGAGCACTATGCACTTTATACATTTTTGACTGTTGGCTGTGACTGAGTATACTCTGCACAGCTTGGGATTATTTATTACTACATTTTACAACAGACCTGTAGTGATTATCCTGTGTGGCTTTGTGCTGCATATATATATATATATATATATATATATATATATATATATGGATATGTATGTTTTAACAAATGTATGTCCAATAAAAGATTTTTGTATTTATTTAAATCATGCTGTTCTGAGTCTAGTTTTGGGTTTATACGTTTAGTTGGTCTAGGACAGCAACAATACTGGGCGTTCATTCGCTTTGCGTTTATTTGGGATTGCCACCAGATGCAGCAGAAAGGACATACCCCTAAGAAAACCTACTGAGCTGCCAGCTTACAACAAATCTAGGAGAACAACTGGAGCATGAATGGGAAGATCTCTGGACCCATGGGAGGTTCAGGGCTGGTTCTAGCTTTAATACAAAGAGATCGTCATATACCATTTTTTGCTCATTTTTTTTACATTAATAATGAGATAACCCCTTTCATAAATTAGTCGCATTTCACTCCAGCGCACAGGGGATCAAGACTGGTTTAGAAAATGCCAGGCTTCATCACTCTCCCCCATAGGTTTTCCTGCATGAATCCAATTCTGGTATGTGCTGCGAGTTGTCTGTTGTCACTACTGCACAGGTATCAGCGTAAATCCTATTGACAATGATCCGACTGAAATGTTGTTCCACGGGTGAATTCAAGTTTTTTTTTTTATATTACAGATGAGATGTTCGATCGGTGTACATACTGCTGCTTTCTTATACTCTAATGCAGGGGTGCACAACCTGCGGCCCGGGGGCCACATGCGGCCCTTGATACTATTCTGTGCGGCCCCTGAAACATCTCGTAACAGACATGTATGCCTATGTCTTGTGGCTGCTCACATGTATTTTTCATGTATTTCTCCCATTAGATGGGAGTCCTGGAAGTGTAACTAGACATTAATGGTATATAATGTGTGTTCAATATGCCATAAGTACAATATTTCAGTTGTTAATGCACCTTTAAATTTTAAATTTCGGCCCTCGTCATTGGTTCAGTCTGGCAATGTGGCCCCCAACCAGGAAACGTTGTGCACCCCTGCTCTAATGCAATCAAATTCAGAACACTCAGCTACACAGATTGTAAGTAAAGTGAAAGACAAAACTCGGACTCTACCTGTAATGTGGAGATCACTCCGGATGCCACCTGAAGCACAGCACATATGGTGTCATAAACATCAAACATGGCCTCCTTGTCTTCCTACATACAAAACACATGCGCTTTAATAACCTTTTGCAATATTCTTTAATGTTTACAATCGGAGTGACTTTTTGGCTGACAGAAGAAGAGATTGCTTTAAGGTGTCCAGGCTACAGATATAGATGAACTATCCTTAGAATAGGTCATCAATATCAAATTTGCAGGGGTCCAACTCCTGCCCCCCCCCCCCATATCAGCTGTTTGAAGGGGCCTTAATGCTGATGTGAGTGCTGCGTCCTCTTCAATGGTTACAAGCACGGCGTCTCCTTTGTGGCAGTAGTGCAGTGTAATTACTATTCACTTGAATACTGGAGGATGAGCAGATGTAGCTACACAGCACCATCGCTACCAGAGAGCCAGCATGCAGGTAACCACTGAAGGGGACGCTGCGCTCACACCAGCACCACGGCCCTTCCAACAGCTGATTCATAGGAGTGCTGAAAGTCAGCTGATCTGATATTGATGACCTGTCCTCGGGATAGGTCCTCTATATCTGAAGAATGGACAAACCCTTTAAGACCATTTGTAGTGGTCTATGTATGCATTATCAGAAAACACTATAATATGCATATGTACGGCCACCATAATACTTGTCACATAGCCGGTGACCATTATGGGCAGTGGATATCTAAGCTACATATGGATTCTTTAGAACGTTTTGTAGTTTAAACATAAGCCATGTATTACACACATATGTATATAAATATGGACACAAATGTGTCTACAGTTGTCACAAATGGAAGGATAGCAGATGTAGTAGAAGAACAAGACAACCATAATGCAGATTGTAAGGAGGAAGCAGTGAAGGTGATGGAGGCTAGAACCAGGAAGGAAGGAAGTGAAGAACAGGAGGAAAGATAACGAAGCTTCCTTCTGCTGAAAGCTATGCACATTACAACAACAGTTCTTAAAGATCTACATGAAAAATGTCATACTGCAGCAATAAGTGTACTACATGCCTAAAAGTAAGCGCTCACCCGTCCACAGCAATTATATGTTACAAAACAGTGTGCATGAATTTGGAGTTGTACTCCACTCCATTCTTAAAGGGGAGATCAATGGGGTCCAGGTCATTACTCCTTTAACACCACACACTCCTCAAACCATTAATTGCTTTATTTCTCTTACTTATCTAGCAGCACTGTACAGATATGGTCATTACTCACATCAGTCCCCTATGGGGATAATCTAAATTCCCTACCAGTTTTATCAGTATGTTTACTGGAGTGTCGTAGGAAACCACAGTACCCAACCCAGAGGAAACCCACTACCTCCATCTAGATGTTACCTTCAGTCAGATTCTTACTCAAGACCCCAGTGCTGCACAGAAACCATGCTAACCACTGAGCCCCCCCTGCTGCCTCATTTGATGGGTAATAAGACTAGGTATCGCTGAGTGGGCACCAGCCCATACTCACCTGTAGGTCCTTGTTGTATGTGCTTGGAAGGCCTTTTAGGGTCATCAGAAAACCAGAGCACTTTAAAAGAAATACATGTACAACATGTTTGGAATATTTAACTACAGCAGTTTTATGACTATACAATTAAAAGGTAATCCATTCTACCTAAATGTGCAAATAAACCTACTGCAACACTGATAGGTGAGAACCGCAAATTCTGATATAGAATGCAAATACCCTAATACCGTACATAGTAACTGTATGGAGGTGGGAAAACAAGGGCTAAATCTATATATATGTTCTCTTTTTGTATATCTGGTTAGTCTCCAAGATGCACCTGAAGCCCCGTCAAAGAGGTTTTCCCACAATACAATCCATAGGATAGGGGGAAAGTATATAATTAGTAATTGCGGTAGGGGCAACGTTGGGAACCCCAATGATCACTAGAACGGGGAATCTATGCCCCTGCATAAATGGAGCAAGCGCACTCCGTTCACTCTATGGGACTACTAGAGATAGGTGATCACTGCACTCGGCTATCTCCGGGACACGGGATCCCTGGGGTTCACAATCAGATTTTTATCCCCTATCCTGTGGACCACCATTTTATCCAAACCAGACTTCATGTGACAGATTTTCTGTTCCACCATATACTATGCATACTGCCTAGGTCTTTGAGAAGACCATCTGCCCAGAAGACTAATTGAATGCAATTTAAGATGTCAAAGTGCTTACCATGTACAGGCAAAATGCATAACCCCAATGCAAATACTGTTCTGTGGGATATTAAATCATGGACAAAAGCGGGCAAGGAGTGGTTTAGAGCAGGGCTGGCCAACCTGTGGCTCTCCAGCTGTTGTAAAACTACAACTCCCATCATGCTTTGCTGTAGGCTGATACCTGTAGGCAGTCTGGGCATGCTGGGAGTTGTAGTTTTGCAACAGCTGGAGAGCCTCAGGTTGGCCATCCCTGGTTTAGAGACACAACTGTTCCCAGAAACCCATGTAAAGGGGTTGTCTGACATTGAATGAAATTTACAGGCAACTGGACAGTGTTTAAAAGCACAAAAAAGAAGGAACTCATGTTTTCAGTGTCCCAGTACCATGTCTCCTGTCCCTACCAGACCGGAAGTGGTGACATGCCATTCATGCATACGTCACCACTGAGGCCAATGATTGGTTGACAGTGGTCATGTGTGTGTCTGTGGCATGTCATCGCTTCTGGTCCAACGGGAACTGGAAGTGGCAGGAAAGTTCAGCACTGTAACCAGGACATTTAAAGGGTGTTTTTTTTTACATTTTAACCACTTCAGCCCCGCTAGCTAAAACCCCCTTCATGACCAGGCCACTTTTTACACTTCTGCACTACACTACTTTCACCGTTTATCGCTCGGTCATGCAACTTACCACCCAAATGAATTTTACCTCCTTTTCTTCTCACTAATAGAGCTTTCATTTGGTGGTATTTCATTGCTGCTGACATTTTTACTTTTTTTGTTATTAATCGAAATTTAACAATTTTTTTGCAAAAAAATAACATTTTTCACTTTCAGCTGTAAAATTTTGCAAAAAAAAACGACATCCATATATAAATTTTTCGCTAAATTTATTGTTCTACATGTCTTTGATAAAAAAAAAATGTTTGGGCAAAAAAAAAAAATGGTTTGGGTAAAAGTTATAGCGTTTACAAACTATGGTACAAAAATGTGAATTTCCGCTTTTTGAAGCAGCTCTGACTTTCTGAGCACCTGTCATGATTCCTGAGGTTCTACAATGCCCAGACAGTAGAAAAACCCCACAAATGACCCCATTTCGGAAAGTAGACACCCTAAGGTATTCGCTGATGGGGATAGTGAGTTCATAGAACTTTTTATTTTTTGTCACAAGTTAGTGGAATATGAGACTTTGTAAGGAAAAAAGAAAAATCAACATTTTCCGCTAACTTGTGACAAAAAATAAAAAATTCTAGGAACTCGCCGTGCCCCTCACGGAATACCTTGGGGTGTCTTCTTTCCAAAATGGGGTCACTTGTGGCGTAGTTATACTGCCCTGGCAATTTAGGGGCCCAAATGTGTGAGAAGTACCTTGCAATCAAAATGTGTAAAAAATGGCCTGCGAAATCCGAAAGGTGCACTTTGGAATGTGTGCCCCTTTGCCCACCTTGGCTGCAAAAAAGTGTGACACATCTGGTATCGCCGTACTCAGGAGAAGTTGGGGAATGTGTTTTGGGGTGTCATTTTACATATACCCATGCTGGGTGAGAGAAATATCTTGGCAAAAGACAACTTTTCCCATTTTTTTTATACAAAGTTGGCATTTGACCAAGATATTTTTCTCACCCAGCATGGGTATATGTAAAATGACACCCCAAAACACATTCCCCAGCTACTCCTGAGTACGGCGATACCAGATGTGTCACACTTTTTTGCAGCCTAGATGCGCAAAGGTGCCCAAATTCCTTTTAGGAGGGCATTTTTAGACATTTGGATCCCAGACTTCTTCTCACACTTTCGGGGCCCTAAAAAGCCAGGGCAGTATAAATACCCCACATGTGACCCCACTTTGGAAAGAAGACACCCCAAGGTATTCAATGAGGGGCCTGGCGAGTTCATAGAATTTTTTTTTTTTGCATAAGTTAGCGGAAATTGATTTTTTTTTTTGTTTTTTTCTCACAAAGTCTCACTTTCCGCTAACTTAGGACAAAAATTTCAATCTTTCATGGACTCAATATGCCCCTCACGGAATACCTTGGGGTGTCTTCTTTCCGAAATGGGGTCACATGTGGGGTATTTATACTGCCCTGGCTTTTTAGGGGCCCTAAAGCGTGAGAAGAAGTCTGGAATATAAATGTCTACGCATTTGGATTCCGTGAGGGGTACGGTGAGTTCATGTGAGATTTTATTTTTTGACACAAGTTAGTGGAATATGAGACTTAGTAAGAAAAAACAAAGAAAAAAAATATATATATTTCCGCTAACTTGGGCCAAAAAAATGTCTGAATGGAGCCTTACAGGGGGTGATCAATGACAGGGGGGTGATCACCCATATACACTCCCTGATCACCCCCCTGTCATTGATCACCCCCCTGGTAAGGCTCCATTCAGACGTCCGTATGATTTTTACGGATCCATGGATACATGGATCGGATCCGCAAAACACATGCAGACGTCTGAATGGAGCCTTACAGGGGGGTGATCAATGACAGTGGGGTGATCAATGACAGGGGGTGATCAGGGAGTGTATATGGGTGATCACCCGCCTGTCAGGCTCCATTCAGACGTCCGCATGTGTTTTGCGGATCCGATCCATGTATCCATGTATCCGTAAAAATCATACGGACGTCTGAATGGAGCCTTACCAGGGGGGTGATCAATGACAGGGGGGTGATCAGGGAGTGTATATGGGTGATCACCCCCCTGTCATTGATCACCCCCTGTAAGGCTCCATTCAGACATTTTTTTGGCCCAAGTTAGCGGAAATATATATATTTTTTTTCTTTGTTTTTTCTTACTAAGTCTCATATTCCACTAACTTGTGTCAAAAAATAAAATCTCACATGCACTCGCCATACCCCTCACGGAATCCAAATGCGTAAACATTTTTAGACATTTATATTCCAGACTTCTTCTCACGCTTTAGGGCCCCTAAAAAGCCAGGGCAGTATAAATACCCCACATGTGACCCCATTTCGGAAAGAAGACACCCCAAGGTATTCCATGAGGGGCATATTGAGTCCATGAAAGATTGAAATTTTTGTCCTAAGTTAGCGGAAAGTGAGACTTTGTGAGAAAAAAAACAAAAAAAAATCACCTTCCGTTCCTGTGAGCGCGCGCGCCTGCGTTCACAGGAAATCTCGGGTATCGCGAGATGATGCGCCGATGCGTCCAGGAGGAGTAAATCAACCACCTCCCGGACGCATCGGTGCGTTAGGCGGTCGGGAGGTGGTTAAACACTGTCCAGCGACCTTGTAAATTGTATTCCATGTCGGACCACCCTTTAAGCCCAATCATGGCGATTGAGCCACAGTTCCGGTCAGCTTTTGCTATACTTTCACATGCATTTTCTTTTTATTAATTAAAGGGAAATTGTTACCAGTTTTTGCTGCACCAACGAACAGCTGGAGCTGTTCAATACACAGCGCATGAACTGCGAGTCCTGATATTTGTGAGCACTCTGTTCTCCCTGCTCCACTGCGCATTTACAGATTTATTCCTACGGTGATCAGCAGCGGGTGGCAGGGACAGTCCTAATGAATATTAGGGCTTTTCGCTTGCGCACAGTGCATGGCGCGGGAGCTGTTCAATACATGATTTTAGCAATATGACTGGGTCATTTTGGAAAGGGGATTTGTCACTGGTTTGGTGCCTGGTGATTGCTTTCTTTACATGTCATGTACCTGGAGTGGCCAATACTTCCCTACTATACTGAAGCTAGGATTATGATGCAGTTTTGTATTTAAAAAAATAAAGTGTATCTGTAATATTTACATGGCAAATACTGTATGTGTCACAGCAAAAATATGTAAAGGCTTTACAAAAACATTGCATTATAATTCTGTTGCCCATACTCGTCCAAAGACACGCCCGGCTTTGCTGCGGATTAGCTCCAGACTGTCAGGGTTCTTCTTCTGAGGCATTAAACTACTCCCAGTACTGAGGAGAAATGAGATGAAGAGGTCATTGTTTTTTTTTCTAAAACGACATACATTTTGCAGCATGTATAAGGGGTTATATACTTGGTGTTTGGAGATTAGCACTTGCACATTTATTTGACTTTGTCGGGCCTGATTTACACAATTATTGGTCAGATGGGCAATTATAGATGCAGATCTTATGTTATACACACCAACTATTGGTCTGATTGGACAGATATTGGTCAGATAATCTGTTGGTGTAATACAGGCCTAAAAGAGTGCTGCACATGTGGGGTGGTGACTGCCTCCATCTTGGTAGTGCGCTCCTCCGACCTGACCAAAGCTGTTCACAATTTGATCAAAATGTGCACTAAGAACCTGACATTTATAAATGTAGTAGTCGTGCAATTTAAATAAGAAAAATATTATGTTTCCATTTATTCTAATGCTGCTTCCGTACGCTCGCTTGCTCCGGCAGCATGGGAGAGGATGTCGTTGTGCACATCCACGAGACTGAATGTATCTGATGGCAGAACTTTAACCATGCCTTTTTGTTGTCTCTAGTAGGAGAAGCATAATGCCTCATGCTAATGACCGTGTTTTGTGGAGCGCAAGCTGTGGATCCACAAATCGTGATACCAGCCGTGTGCATTCTATAGAAATATCCTATACTTGTCTGCAAAACAGACAAGTATAGGACATCCTCTTTTTGTGGGACAGAGGCACAGACATGCATTATTGCAGCCCCACTAAAATAAACGGGTCCCCATCCGAACGCAAAAAATGCAGATCCGATGCAGAACAAAAATACAGTCGTGTGCATAAGGCCTAAGAAGTGAGAGTCAATGTAATTTTCTCAAAATGTCTGAGAAGCTACTTCCAGATCCTGCTAATGTTCCAGCCAAATCTCAGACTATAAAGCATGTCTAGTCTGGAACTACGGAGGCAATACATCACTGTGCTCTGGTCTAGATTTCAGCACATTTTTGTGACTTTTCCCACTTTGCTGCCACTTTTGCAAAAATAGTATTATTAATAAGTGCAGGGGAAAACTTGTGCACATTACACAGGAATTCTACACCAGCTCCTTGCTGGTATTAAAAACTTCTGTGTTCTTAGAATTGATGCCACCAGCCAGTCAGGGGATCATGGCAGGTCCAGCCTATCTAACTGCTCTGTGACCAGATACACAAGGCTGCTCAATTCCCTGAAACAAATGTAGCACTACATAGCACTTATTCAAATGAATGGGTGACCATATAATTTATGATCATGCTGTGTCCACATTAGCAGACCTGAGCAGAGTGATGGTCCTCTACTGTGTCCATATGCCATATCTTGCCCCAATAGGAGATATACACATATCTTGCCCCAATAGGAGATATACACATATCTTGCCCCAATAGGAGATATACACATATCTTGCCCCAATAGGAGATATACACATATCTTGCCCCAATAGGAGATATACACATATCTTGCCCCAATAGGAGATATACACATATCTTGCCCCAATAGGAGATATACACATATCTTGCCCCAATAGGAGATATACACATATCTTGCCCCAATAGGAGATATACACATATCTTGCCCCAATAGGAGATATACACATATCTTGCCCCAATAGGAGATATACACATATCTTGCCCCAATAGGAGATATACACATATCTTGCCCCAATAGGAGATATACACATATCTTGCCCCAATAGGAGATATACACATATCTTGCCCCAATAGGAGATATACACATATCTTGCCCCAATAGGAGATATACACATATCTTGCCCCAATAGGAGATATACACATATCTTGCCCCAATAGGAGATATACCATAAATCTTGCCCCAATAGGAGATATACACATATCTTGCCCCAATAGGAGATATACACATATCTTGCCCCAATAGGAGATATACACATATCTTGCCCCAATAGGAGATATACACATATCTTGCCCCAATAGGAGATATACACATATCTTGCCCCAATAGGAGATATACACATATCTTGCCCCAATAGGAGATATACACATATCTTGCCCCAATAGGAGATATACACATATCTTGCCCCAATAGGAGATATACACATATCTTGCCCCAATAGGAGATATACACATATCTTGCCCCAATAGGAGATATACACATATCTTGCCCCAATAGGAGATATACACATATCTTGCCCCAATAGGAGATATACACATATCTTGCCCCAATAGGAGATATACACATATCTTGCCCCAATAGGAGATATACACATATCTTGCCCCAATAGGAGATATACACATATCTTGCCCCAATAGGAGATATACACATATCTTGCCCCTATAGGAGATATACACATATCTTGCCCCTATAGGAGATATACACATATCTTGCCCCTATAGGAGATATACACATATCTTGCCCCTATAGGAGATATACACATATCTTGCCCCTATAGGAGATATACACATATCTTGCCCCTATAGGAGATATACACATATCTTGCCCCTATAGGAGATATACACATATCTTGCCCCTATAGGAGATATACACATATCTTGCCCCTATAGGAGATATACACATATCTTGCCCCAATAGGAGATATACACATATCTTGCCCTTATAGGAGATATACACATATCTTGCCCCAATAGGAGATATACACATATCTTGCCCCAATAGGAGATATACACATATCTTGCCCCTATAGGAGATATACACATATCTTGCCCCTATAGGAGATATACACATATCTTGCCCCAATAGGAGATATACACATATCTTGCGACAATAGAAGATCTACACATATCTTGTCCTGTGGCTACCGCATACTAAGAAAAGTTGAGATGGGAATAACTCTTTAGTTGCAGTTCTACGCTAGAAATAAGTATCAGAATGTTAGACTTTCTGGAGCATGTACCTTTTTAGTATTTTACGTGTACCTCATGTAGTATGCCATCTTTAAACTACAAACCTGTAAGAGTCAGAGAGGGTGACAAAGCTGAACTCCTTGGTGCTGTAAATAATAAGATCCTCTGACATCTTGCTGAGGTGAGTCATGCACAGAGATGCCCAAAAAAGAAATTCAGCTGAAACCAAATCAGATGTATTTGCGTGAGTGGTAACAAAGTATACAAATGCAGTATACAATGCAGAAAAAATACAATGAATAGATTCCACAACAAATCCCAAAGAATTTTTAAACCATGCCGAAGTAATTTCCATGAATATGGCAACTGTGACTTTTCCTATGCTTTTTGTAACATAACATTATATCAGCCTAAGAGCTTTTGTAATACATGGTCACGGTGATCACCAGAACACTAGTCCAGAAGCTCTCCACTCCGTCTAATAGAGAGGCGTCCAACTCCCAAACCTGAATTAAGGGCGACGTTAAAAAAAAAAAAAGAAAAAAGAAAAAAAAAGGATACCCACTCACCTATTCATTGCCACTTGCTTCCAGTGCTGAGTGATCCGTCCTTGTTGTTTCCAGTCCCCCGTGGACTGAAGTGCGACTTCCCATCCGTGATCACACTGGCCCAAGCAGTTCTTTACATCATTCATCGTGTGGGTTATTTATTATGGTGACTATTATAGGGGTTATATGTGGCAATACCATGCATGTATGTACTGTACAGTACATTATGACACAGTGAAGGGTATTGTCTGGGAAAACAGGTATTTTCCTCCCAGTGATTGCTGCTGGACTGATTGGCAGCCAGGTGGGGTCAAACACCGGACTGGATCTCAGGTGCCGGTCTGGGGTTTTGGCAACACCTAGCTGCCTTTAAAAGACAGCTGAGATCAGCAGAGTGGCTGAGACCCGGGTGTAGGGGAAACAGGCCTCCTAAAGCCTGCGTATGGACTTGACGAGGGAGAACTGCCAGCAGGGTGTGAACTAACACCCAGGAGACAGGGTGACTCTCTTGCTTTATGAACTTTTCGTGTGTGTGAACAAACACCAAGACTGCAAAGTGACTTGCGTTTTGTGCTATACCTCATGTGTGAATAAACAGACGTTTTGCTTTACAAACTGGTTTTTGCCTCTGTTCTGCGTCCGCTTACCCTGCCTACCATAGCGGATGCCTACAATATATTTTAAGTAATTTTGTTGGTTTCATATTGTTAATTTTGTTTATTATATAACTTCAAATAGAATATTTAAAATGTATAGATATACAGAGAAAATATTGCTTCTCTTACCTATAAAGTCCCGCTCGCTGGTAGCATCCATGCTATTCAGGCTCACTGAGTTGAAGTTAAGTTCTGTTAATAAATGTAGAGGATATAGATTCTTTAAATGGTCACTAACCTATCAATACAACTTTCTCTGATAAGATATATTACAAGGTTTCTTACATTCACCTGTATTATTGACATGTCATGATGATGTAAAGCACATAATAATGACAACAGTGGTGCAACTGGTAAGTTTATTAAAAGGGGTTCTGCAGTTCGTTTAAACTGATGATCTATCCTCCGGATAGATCATCAGCATCTAATCGTCAAGGGTCCGACACCTGGGACCCCCGCCAATCAGCTGTTTGAGAAGGCAGCGGTGCTCCAGCAGCGCTGTGGACTTCTCACCGTTTACCGCAGGCCCAATGACGTCATGACTAGTATCACTGGCCTGGGCGCGGCTCAGCATTGTTCACTTGAATGGAGCTTAGGCCCGCCCAGGCCATTGATACTAGTCATGACGTCACTGGGCCTGCGGTAAACGGTGAGAAGTCCGCGGCGCTGCTGGAGTGCTTCTCAAACAGCCGATTGGCGGGGGTCCCGGGTGTCGGACCCCTGACGATTAGATGCTGATGATCTATCCAGAGGATAGATTATCAGTTTAAACAAGCTACAGAACCCCTTTAAATACGCTAACGTCCTTGTAAGGCTACTTTCACACTTGCGTTCGGAGCGGATCCGTCTGGTGTCTGCACAGACGGATCCGCTCCTATAATGCAAACGCTTAGATCCGTTCAGAACGGATCCGTTTGCATTACCATAAAAAAAAAAAAAAAAAATATTGAAACTTTACATTGAAAGTCAATGGGGGACGGATCCGTTTGAAAATTGAGCCATATTGTGTCAACTTCAAACGGATCTGTCCCCATTGACTTACATTGTAAGTCTGGACGGATCCATTTGCCTCCGCACGTCCAGGCAGACACCCGAACGCTGCAAGCAGCGTTCAGGTGTCCGCCTGCTGAGCGGAGCGGAGGACAAACGCTGCCAAACTGATGCATTCTGAGCGGATCCGTATCCACTCAGAATGCATTAGGGCTGGACGGATCCGTTCGGGGCCACTTGTGAGAGCCTTCAAACGGAACTCACAAGCGGAGCCCCGAACGCAAGTGTGAAAGTAGCCTAAAGCAGCCATGAGTCAATATTTTAATAACTTTAAAAGGAAGGGTAAGCGTACTACTGAAATGAAGTTATTCTCAAATATTTATTTCTATATGTGCCAGAAAAAAAGAGAAGTTGTTTATGTGCCAAGAACACACATTTCGGCCCTGTTAAAACAGATTTGTTTTTTTGGCGGAATTTGATGCGCTTTCAGCACCGAAAAGCTTCTAGCTGCACTTCATTGGGCCACGGTTTATAGGTCACGGCAAAAAAAATAACTTGTCATTTCTTGGCGTGGTGTCTGGACAGACGCCTCTGGAAAACAAAGTGGGTGTTTGTTTACGGTATAGCGCCATTCAATGTAAACAGGGCCTTTAGAAGTTTGTGAACCCTTCCGAATTGTCTATATTTCTGCATAAATTTGGCATAGAATGCCACCATATTTGCACAAGTCATGTCTCAAGGCCTAGTTAAAGGGTCGAACAGTGACTTACAGGATAGCTGCCTTACACCTGGTGGCATCAGAGGCAGAGCTTGTTAAGTGCTTATTTGCATCCATTTCTTCCCAGAATTCCAGAGGAGCATGTATGGCCTATAAGCCTTCTCACACCGATTAAGGCGCTCTCCCCAAGGAGAGATAGTATCCCCCAAATCTGGTCCTTCCACAACATTTCTACTGGGTTAAGGTCGGGACTTTTGACTTGGCCATTCCAAAATTTTAACTTTAACCATTCATTGATAAAAATACTTTTGTACTTAGGGCCACTGTTTTGCTGCATGACCCACGTGGCAGATTGGCATGAGTAGACAGTAGCACTGAGGTGTTTAAGGCGCCACATGTCCATCCACCCCACCTCCTCTAGAAGTCTGTCCAGTGGCGATTCATGGTGTGCCTGGGGGTTCAGGTGATTCCCTGAGTGGAATCTATCTAAGGCCTCATGCACACAACAGTTTTTTTTCACGGTCCGCAAAAACGGGGTCCGTGATCCCTGACCGTTTTTTCGTCCGTGGGTCTTCCTTGATTTTTGGAGGATCCACGGACATGAAAAAAAAGTCGTTTTGGTGTCCGCCTGGCCGTGCGGAGCCAAACGGATCCGTCCTGAATTACAATGCAAGTCAATGGGGACGGATCCGTTTGATGTTGACACAATATGGTGCCATTTCAAACGGATCCGTCCCCATTGACTTTCAATGTAAAGTCTGGAGTTCTTTTATACCATCGGATTGGAGTTTTCTCCAATCCGATGGTATATTTTAACTTGAAGCGTCCCCATCACCATGGGAACGCCTCTATGTTAGAATATACTGTCGGATATGAGCTACTTCGTGAACCTCAGATCCGACAGTATATTCTAACACAGAGGCGTTCCCATGGTGATGGGGACGCTTCAGGTTAGAATACACTACAAACTTTGTACAAGACTGCCCCCTGCTGCCTGGCAGCACCCGATCTCTTACTGGGGGATATGATAGCACAATTAACCCCTTTCCAAAATGGGGTCACTTGTGGGGTAGTTATGCTGCCCTGGCATTTTAGGGGCCCATATGCGTGAGAAGTAGTTTGCAATCAAAATCTGTAAAAAAATAACCGGTGAAATCCGAAAGGTGCACTTTGGAATGTGTGCCCCATTGCCCACCTAGGCTGCAAAAAAGTGTCACACATCTGGTATCGCCGTACTCAGGAGAAGTTGGGGAATGTGTTTTGGGGTGTCATTTTACATATACCCATGCTGGGTGAGAGAAATATCTTGGTCAAATGCCAACTTTGTATAAAAAAATGGGAAATGTTGTCTTTTGCCAAGATATTTCTCTCACCCAGCATGGGTATATGTAAAATGACACCCCAAAACATATTCCCCAACTTCTCCCGAGTACGGCGATACCAGATGTGTGACACTTTTTTGCAGCCTAGGTGGGCAAAGGGGCACACATTCCAAAGAGCACCTTTCGGATTTCACCGGTAATTTTTTTTACAGATTTTGATTGCAAACTACTTCTCACGCATATGGGCCCCTAAAATGCCAGGGCAGTATAACTACCCCACAAGTGACCCCATTTTGGAAAGAGGACACCCCAGGGTATTACGTGATGGGCATGGCGAGTTCCTAGAATTTTTTATTTTTTGTCACAAGTTAGTGGAATATGAGACTTTGTAAGAAAAAACAAAACAAAAAAAAAACATCATTTTCCGCTAACTTGTGACAAAAAATTAAAAATTCTAGGAACTCGCCATGCCCCTTACGGAATACCTTGGGGTGTCTTGTTTCCAAAATGGGGTCACTTGTGGGGTAATTATACTGCCCTGGCATTCTAGGGGCCCTAATGTGTGCGAAGTAGTTTGAAATCAAAATGTGTAAAAAATGACCTGTAAAATCCTAAAGGTGCTCTTTGGAATGTGTGCCCCTTTGCCCACCTAGGCGGCAAAAAAGTGTCACACGTGGTATCGCCGTACTCAGGAGAAGTTGGGGAATGTGTTTTGGGGTGTCATTTTACATATACCCATGCTGGGTGAGAGAAATATCTTGGTCAAATGCCAACTTTGTATAAAAAAATGGGAAATGTTGTCTTTTGCCAAGATATTTCTCTCACCCAGCATGGGTATATGTAAAATGACACCCCAAAACACATTCCCCAACTTCTCCTGAGTACGGCGATACAACATGTGTGACACTTTTTTGCAGCCTAGATGCACAAAGCGGCCCAAATTCCTTTTAGGAGGGCATTTTTAGACATTTGGATCCCAGACTTCTTCTCACGCTTTCGGGCCCCTAAAATGCCAGGGCAGTATAAATACCCCACATGTGACCCCATTTTGGAAAGAAGACACCCCAAGGTATTCAATGAGGGGCATGGCGAGTTCATAGAATTTTTTTTTTTTTGGCACAAGTTAGCGGAAATTGATTTTTATTTTTTTTGTATTTTCTCACAAAGTCTCCCTTTCCGCTAACTTGGGACAAAATTTTCAATCTTTCATGGACTCAATGTGCTCCTCACGGAATACCTTGGGACGTCTTCTTTCCGAAATGGGGTCACATGTGGGGTATTTATACTGCCCTGGCATTTTAGGGGCCCTAAAGCGTGAGAAGAAGTCTGGAATATAAATGTCTAAAAAATTTTACGCATTTGGATTCCGTGAGGGGTATGGTGAGTTCATGTGAGATTTTATTTTTTGACACAAGTTAGTGGAATATGAGACTTAGTAAGAAAAAATTAAAATAAAAATAAAATAAAATTCCGCTAACTTGGGCAAAAAAAATGTCTGAATGGAGCCTTACAGGGGGGTGATCAATGACAGGGGGGTGATTACCTATATAGACTCCCTGATCACCCCCCTGTTATTGATCACCCCCCTGTAAGGCTCCATTCAGACGTCCGTACGCGTTTTGCGGATCTGAAAAAAATCATACGGACGTCTGAATGGAGCCTGACAGGGGGGTGATCAATGACAGGGGGGTGATCAGGGAGTCTATATGGGGTGATCATGGGTTCATAAGGGGTTAATAAGTGACAGGGGGGGGGGGGTGTAGTGTAGTGGTGTTTTGTGGTACTTTACTGAGCTACCTGTGTCCTCTGGTGGTCGATCCAAACAAAAGGGACCACCAGAGGACCAGGTAGCAGGTATATTAGACGCTGTTATCAAAACAGCGTCTAATATACCTGTTAGGGGTTAAAAAAAAAAAAATCAAATCTCCAGCCTGCCACCGAACGATCGCCGCTGGCAGGCTGGAGATCCACTCGCTTACCTTCCGATCCTGTGAACGCGCACGCCTGTGTGTGCGCGTTCACAGAAAATCACGGCTCTCGCGAGATGACGCATATATGCGTGACTCTGCGCAGAGCTGTCCGCCTCCGGACCGCAGATCTGCGTTAGGCGGTCCGGAGGTGGTTAAGATATGTCACAACAAGAGAGCACCGGGGTATGGCTGGATTGCAGGAAGTATTTAAAGGCGCTTCCTATCACAGGAAGATGCCCGAGCAACGCATGGTCACTAGCTTGTCTAGTTCCAAGTGTGAAGCTTTGCTGTGTACTGGACCCTGCTTTTCGAATTATCGGATTTTGCCTGTTTGACGTCTGCCTCCGACACCGGACTTCGTTCACAGACCTTGCTTGATCGCTGCCTGCCCTGACCCCGTACTTCCTGACCACGTACTTGCCCTCGGTGCCTACAATGATATTTCTGACCCCCTGGTCAGCTGCCACTGACTTGGGAACTGCTCTGGAGTGGCACCTGTCAACTACCCTAACGGCCCAAGCCTATCCTCACCATCAGAGGCTCTAGTGAAGACCAGGTAGTGGCTTAGTCACGCCCCTACAGAGTACAGCCAGTCAGTGGCGCAGTGGGTCCACACCCGCTTGTATAACACCCACACTGTACATTACTGCACAGGTCTGGACTGTGTCTGATTATAACACAGATTATCGGCACCTTCAGGCAGCCACTGAGTGGGAGAAAAAGAACCAGCAGGAGGAAGAAAGCTGTGGAGACAGAAGGAGAAGGGGAGGATGACGGGCAATTGGTAGAGAGAAGCAGAGGATAGGAGGAGAATGACAGCCTAGGAAGCAGAAAATGGGTTAAGTGAGAAGGTAACAAGCAGGCTCAAAAAGGAGGGGAGATGAGGGTGACGTTCAGGAGGATGATAGTGACTGACAGATATCTCTTTGGTTACTAAGGGCCATATCGCAGACTGTACAGGACCGAGAGATAATGAACCAGGTCTTGTTTTAAAGGGAACCTGTCACCTCCAAAAGTAATATAAAACTGCCAGCATTCCCTTATAGCAGCCCCCAGTCTGTTAGTGATCATGTGGGTGAGCCAGAAATTCCATAATCCATACTTGAGAAAAACGCTTTTTTAATCTCCATGAGTGAAGCCATATACTCTCATCACAGTCAGTGTATTCCTCATCATCCTCACTATAAAGTTTATGGAGTGACACCATACACTCTCACCACAGGGCAGGCAACGATCAAGCAAGGTCTGTAAATGAAGTCCGGAGGTCAGAGGCAGACGGCAAACAGGCAAAATCCAATAATTCGAAAGGCAGGGTCCGGTACACAGCAAAGCAGAACTTGAAAACCACCTTCACACTTGGAACTAGACGTGCTAGAGACCATGCGTTGCTCAGGCATCTTCCTGTAATAGGAAGCGCCTTTAAATACCTGCTGCAATCCAGCCATAGGCTGGTAAGACAGAGGACGTGTACGTGCTGCTTCATAGGTGGAGAGAGACACACCCATACAAGCCCTAACAAACAGTACAGGTCTCCAGCAGGAAGTAAACTCTGGCATGGAGCACAGATGCAACGGTAAAGTGGTTCTGCAGTTTTTTTTACACCCGGGACCCCTGCCGATCAGCTGTTTGAGAAGGCAGCAGCACTGGCAGTAGTGCCGCAGCCTTCTCCCTTTTTACCGCAGGCCCAGTGACGTCACGACTAGTATCATTGGCCTGGACGGGGCTAAGCTCCATTCAAGTGAACAGAGCTTACCCCCCCCCCCCCCCCAGGCCAATGATACTAGTCGTGACGTCACTGGGCCTGCGGTAAACAGCGAGAAGGCTGCTGCCTTCTCAAACAGCTGATCGGCGGGGGTCCCTGGGCGCCGCTCTACACGTCTGTATAGTCAGTTTAGATACTTTTTCCTGGTGAAAGGTCCTCTTTAAAAAAAAAAAATACGTTTTAGCTAAATAAACAAACATTGGAAAAAAAACACTTCTTTATTGAAATAAAAGTCAAAACTAAATAAATAGAGTAAACAATGTTTGGTTTACTTTCCCGTTACTCCCACACAGCTATAATATAAACTCCTTAAGGGTACTTTCACACTAGCGTTATTCTTTTCCGGCGCTGAGTTCCGTCCTAGGGGCTCTATACCGGAAAAGAACTGATCTGTTTTATCCCCATGCATTCTGAATGGAGAGCAATCCGTTCAGGATGCATCAGGATGTCTTCAGTTCAGTCTTTTTGCCTTTTCAGGACGGAGATAATACCGCAGCATGCTACAGTTTTATTTCCGTCCAAAATTCCGGAACACTTGCCGGAATGCTGGATCCAGCATTTTTTCCCATTGAGATGCATTAATGCCAGAGTGTTCCGGCAAAATGGATCAGTTTTTGCGGTCTGTGCATGCTCAGACCGCAAAAAATTTGAAAATAAATAAATGACGGATCCGTTTTTTCCGGATGACACCAGAGAGACGGATCCGGCATTTCAATGCATCCTGATCCGTCTGACAAATGCCATCAGTTTACATACGTCTCTGCCACCACCTGTTGGCCAATATGTATATAGCAGTTGTAGTACCCTTAAAGGGCTTCTGTCACTCCACTAAACTCATATTTTTTTTTTGGTCTCCTTAAAATCCTTATGCTGCGATTTCTCAATATATATATAGCTATTACTCAGTTTGGTTCAGTAGTTATATTAAAAAAACTGACTTTTATAATATGCAAATGACCTCTCTAGCAGCAGGTAGGGCGGCTACTTGCTGCTAGCAGCCGCATCCTCCATTCATAATGACGCCCATTCTCATGTTGATTGACAGGGCCAGCGGACACGCTCGTTCTCTGACTGGCCCTGTCTGCGTTTTAAATCTCACGCCGGTCTTCAGTTGGCGCAGGCGCACTCAGTGGAGGACGCTCGCTCGGCCGCTCCATCCTCAGTGCGCCTGCGCCGGGTGTACATGTGACGTCATCGGCGCAGGCGCACTGAGGATGGAGAGGCCGAGCGAGCGTCTTCCACTGAGTGCGCCTGCGCCAACTGAAGACCGGCGCGAGATTTAAAACGCAGACAGGGCCAGTCAGAGAACGAGCGCGTCCGCTGGCCCTGTCAATCAACATGAGGAGGGGGCGTCATTATGAATGGAGGATGCGGCTGCTAGCAGCAGGTAGCCGCCCTACCTGCTGCTAGAGAGGTCATTTGCATAATATAAAAGTCTGTTTTTTATATAACTAATGAACCAAACGGAGTAAAAGCCATATATATTGAGAAATCGTAGCAAAAGGATTTTAAGGAGACAAAAAATAAAATATGAGTTTAGTGGAGTGACAGAAGCCCTTTAATGGGGTTTTTTTTCACTTCAGCAAATGACATTTATCATGTAGAGAAAGTTAATACAAGCCACTTACTAATGTATTGTGACTGTCCATATTGTCTCCTTTGCTGGCTTGATTCATTTTTATATTGCATTATATGCTTCTTGTTTCCATGGTTATGACCACCCTAAAAAAGCGCTGGCCTCTCTGTTGGCCGGTACCATGGAAGTGTGCATAAGGCAGCACTTTTTCCTGTAGCGTGCAAGCACTACCAACCTTCCTGGTTGCAGGGTGGCCGTAACCATGGAAACTAGAAGTGTATAATGCAATGCAAAAATGAATCCAGACAGCAAAGGAAACAATATGGACTATAACAATACATTAGTAAGTGCCTTGTATTCACTTTGTCTACATGATAAATGCCATTTGCTCAAATGAGACAACCCCTTCAACGTACTAACTTGGCGAGTTGAGGCAAGTGTAGGCATGCTGGTGAGGTACTGCTTTGTTTAACGCCTACATCTGTATAGCCTCTCCTGCAGGATTGATATGAACAGTCAGAATAAGGCTACCTGCAATAAACATTCTTACATATGAATTGGTTATGGTTGCCCACACTATAAACTTATGCATTCTAGAGTAATGTGACAGGATCCTTTTTTACACCTGTCAGCTTACAAAGAAAGAGGTAACAACAATAAGGAGAGCTCAGAATCTTAGTTTTACCTCAAAAATCTATACTGCACATCACAAATGTTAAAACTGTACCTTTACGAAGAAGTTCTCTGTCTATCCCTAAGGGATTCCCAGCTATTGCTCCACTGTCAAAAGAGAAAAAAGGTTTAAATGTTTGATTTATCCTTCCAGCTAAAACCAATTCCTATTTAAAAAGGTAGGTCTACCTCAGCCTCTGCCAGCCACAGTCCTACATTTGACCTGTCCTGATGCTGCTGATGTTCCTCGGGCTGTGATGGCTAGGCAAAGGATGAGTACCCAATCCACATAAAAGTAACCTCGCTGCACAATGCCCTATGTTGTTATTGCTAGCACCAGCCTCCCAGGTCTAATACTGTGTGGGTTAGTGGTTTACCAGTCTGGTGACAACCCTAGTAACTATGCTCACCAATAGCATCATACAGCAGTGGAGGAGATAGAAGACCTCCCATGAAAGGGAGTGGGGGTTGGCGGGTGAATAATATGTTATTGCAGGTGATGCCACAAGTATTGGCATAACAGGCGATGTCACAAGGGAAGCTGACCTTATAAATTGAGCGTTGTAGACCATCAGCAGAGGTAGCTGCAAAAAAGGTGGACCGTTCTGGAGGACAGATTCCTCCCCTTGTCTGCAGTGGGTGGAACATCCCAGAGCCCAACATAATTTTCTTACTGATGTCACCGCTGATGAAGTCAACAGGGCAATTGTCAGGGACTTGACCTGGGAGGATCCCCATAGGGTACCAGTGTGTGAGATGTCATCAGGTGATGGCATCATATGGTTTTACAGGTCCATCACAGGGGCTGCACATTGATTGCTGTGACCCACAGCCACCAAATAGCTGCAACATCTGCACCCAAAAGCAGGGGTGGCTCATCCATTGTAAGTGATGATGCAACGGATGTGAGTTAGTAGGGACAACTTCACTGCCATGATGAGATTTTTGGGCATATGACGATATCATTAGCAGTGGTGACATCATAGATATGATGATGTGACAGGGGTCGTGGCGCCATAATAGGCAAAGTCAGCGACATTGCCTGATGTACTCCCTTTAAGGACCAAGAATAAGTGGTGATGTCATAGGTTACGGCACGGCGAGCATCAGAAGGGGTGCCAGGCAAGAGCAATAGAAGCACAACTCCTTATTTTAGAGTAGTTAAATCTGTGCTCAGAATACATGCTCTACTGATCTCGAAGAAGATACTCCTCCTGAACCTCTGTGAGCCTTTGTTTATTTTATTTTACCCACTCCTCTATGTTTAACCCAAAAACTATAACTTAAAGGGGTTGTCCGGGTTCAGAGCTGAACCCAGACATATCCCCAATTTCACCCAGATAGCCCCCTGATATAAGCATCATGCTCCAATGCTCTACTTTGCCTTGCACTAAATCACGCAGGACAAAGGCTTTTTTAGGCGATCCGGAGACATACCGGGCTCTCCATAGGGTAAGCCAAATGAAGTCACCGGCACTGATGGGCAGGCTTTAGCGCTGCCCTAGCCAGCTTAGCAGTGTGAAAATATAAACAAATCAGCCCTTGCTCTGAACGATCCAGCGCAGGGCAAGGGAGAGCATCGGAGCATGAAATGGGTGGGATGAAAATGGGGATATGTTCGGGTTCAGCTCTGAACCCAGACAACCCCTTTAATATTCAGAACCAGACCTCTACTATCCACCACAGCACTGATGGCTAACCTCTGTTACTCCATCTGTGGTGAAACTACGACTCCCAGTATGCTCTATTCATTTCTATGGAGTTCTGAGAACAGCCAAGCAAGTGCAAATCTTGGGAATAGTAGTCTTACGAGAGCTGAAGTGCCGGAGGTTAGCCATCACAGCACTAGAGCATACAGAAAATCTTTTCTAATTCTTTTCCTTTTCCAAATCATTTAGTTGTACAGGGATATTAGCCAACATATATAGATCACAATGTATTTAGATGAAAATTTATGTTTTGATTTTCACATTATAAGAAACCGATGACGGCACCCATGTGACTAGGACCTCCCATCCAGGACAGGAAACCTGAAGAGATAAAATAGTTCACACCCCCACCACACCTCAGTGATTATAATAAACCGACCTCCGGAGGCGTGCCAACCACCAAGCAAGAAGGATTAAAAAGGACAGAACATAAATTAGTGGAAAGAGGAGAATCCATCCGGTAGTTCCTCCAAATTTCCAAGGAAATTATTATTTTTTTATTAGGGTTTTATTAGGGAGGGAAATTATTGGGGTGCCTGTCATGGGTTTCAAGAAAAACAATTACCGGTAAGAGCAGTTATTGGTTTTCCCCTCACCCATGACGGCACCCATGCGAGACTAAAATATAAACCAGACAAAAATTAGGGGGGACTACAGCTTGTAGCACTTTCCTCCCAAAGGTAGAGTCAAGATGCAGCCTGTAATGTCTGAAAAAAAGTATGGGGAGAGCTCCAAGTAGCGGCTCTACATATCTGGGCCAGAGAAGCATCTGTCCTCTCTGCCCAAGAGGTCACAGTGGCCCTGCCAGAATGAGCCCCAAACCCCCTTGGAGGCGGCAGACTAAGGGAAGAATAGGCAAGAGAAATAGCATTCTTTACCCATCTAGCAATAACGCTAGTGGAAACCTTGCGGCCTCTACACGTTCCCCGATACTGGATTAGGAAATTTTTATCTATCCTCCAAGGAGAAGTGGAATCTAGGTAAAAAAGCAGACGCCTCCTACCATCTAGGCAATGAAATTTTTCTTCTGACGGATTAGCTGAATTTGGGCAAAAGGAGGTAAGAACCACATACTGACTTTTGTGAAAACCCGAGACCACCTTCGGCTGGAAAGATGGAATTGGTCGGATGATGACTTTATCCTCCAAAAAAAGTGGTATAGGGAGAAAAAGCAGAAAACGCTTGAATCTCAGAAACCCGTCTAGCAGAGGTTATTGCTAGAAAGAAGGCCATTTTAAAAGAGAGCATTTTAATAGAAATCTCATTTAATGGTTCAAACAGCTTCTGAGATAGGGCTGAAAGAACCATATTAAAATCCTAGGGAGGAGACAATTGTCTTAAGGAAGGATGTAACCTAGAGGCTGCTGACAAGAATCTTTTAATCCACGGATGATTAGCTAACCTATTTAAAAAAAAAATAACTTAGGGCAGCTACCTGAACCTTTAGTGTGGAAGCTTCAAAGGGTTTCTGTCATGAGAAATCGTTATGTAGCTGACTGACATTAGCGATGTGCCTGCCGCCGTTCTCTTAAAATAAATACTTTTATAATATGCTAATGAGCCTCTAGGTGCTACTGGGGCGTTGCTTCAGCACCTAGAGGCTCGGTCTACGCACCCTTTGGCATGCCTAGGTCCAGTTGATTGACTTTCGAGTTCTCCTCAGGATCCCGTAAATCCCACGCATGTGCCGTCCCGTTTAGTATTCGGTGCAGGCGCAGTGAGTGAAGGACGGCGTGCTTCACTCACTGCGCCGAATACTAAACGGGACGGCGCATGCGCAGGATTTACGGGACACTGAGGAGAACTCGAAAGTCAATCAACTGGACCTGGGTGTGCCAAAAGGTGCGTAGACCGAGCCTCTAAGTGCTGATGCCAATCTCATGGCAGGATTACAAGTAGTTTCATCCTTTAAATACCTAGGCATTCAAGTGTCAGCCAGGAACCAGGAATTTGGAGAACTGAATTTGTTACCGATACTTGACAAATTCAGACAGAAGATCCAGGCCTGGACCTGTCGGCCCCTTACGTTGATTGGACGTACTAACTTACTGAAAATGATCCTCATGCCCCAGCTATTATACTTATTACATAATGCCCCAATTTGGATACCACAAAAAAAATTCTACACTGTTAATGCGATCTTTAGACATCTTATCTAGAAGAGGGGAATTCCACGTATAAAGCTCACTACATTATGCAGACCAAAATCTCAAGGAGGACTTAAGGTCCCAGACCCATGGATATATTATTTGGCAGCCCAGCTACAACATATTGGGGGTTGGGGAGAGGAGAACAGGATAAATACGGCCGGGAGGATTGTAAGACATCTCCTTAAGGGAAAATGTCTAATGTCAGCCCTAGAAGATGGAACCTTCTATAGAAAAGGGGATAATTACCAACTGCTACGCACAATACATGAAGTATGGTGGAAAACTAGAAAGATAGCAGGCATCAATGGGTATACAAAGTTTACTCCAATATGGCCTAATCACATGTATAGGGAACTAAATAAAGTATCCAATGCCCAAGCACGGGAGAGACATGGGCTTAATCGTATCTATCAATTATTTGACAAAGGTACACTTAAGGCCTATTGCACACGGCCGTTTTTTTTCCCCGTTTACTGGCCGTTTTTTGCGTTCCGTATACTGTCCGTATACGGAACCATTCATTTCAATGGTTCCGCAAAAAAAACGGAATGTACTCCGTATGCATTCCGTTTCCGTATTTCCGTTTTTCCGTTCCGTTTTAACATAGAACATGTCCTATTATTGCCCGCAAATCACAGTCCGTGGCTCCATTCAAGTCAATGGATCCGCAAAAAAACGGAACACATACGGAAATGCATCCGTATGTCTTCCGTTTCCGTTCCGTTTTTCCCTGAACCATCTATTGAAAATGTTATGCCCAGCCCAATTTTATCTATGTAATTACTGTATACTGTATATGCCATACGGAAAAACGGAACGGAAAAACGGAACAGAAACGGAAACACAACGGAAACAAAAAACGGAACAACGGATCCATGAAAAACGGACCGCAAAACACTGATAAAGCCATACGGTCGTGTGCAATAGGCCTAAGGAGTATGCTCAGTTGCAACAAGAATTTAAAATACCCAAGACCCTTTTTTATTGTCTACCTGCAGATAAGACATGCCATACGGACTCAGGAGCAACTGTTATAGATCTTACCGCATCGCATGGAGACACTAGTGGAGTAATTTCACTTCACTACTGGAGTCTCATGGAGGCACAATGTCAAAAATGCCCACTGCAATTATATTACAAGTGGCATCGAGACGTTACTGACTTGACAGTGAAACAGTGGGAGAACGTGTTAGAAGACTTCCCTGAGGTGGCAATAAGCGAGGCCCATAGAGTATCTCAATTATATTTACTCCATAGAGTATATATAACTCCAGTAGTAATGAAAAGAATGGGGTATAGGGAGGATGACAAATGCCTGAGATGTGGGATGCCTAATGCAGACCTAATCCATATTATGTAGAACTGTCCACGATTGAGACGATACTGGATAGACGTTCGTGAACTCATAAACAATGTGTCTTGTATAAAAATAAATATTTCAGCTTTGATATGTATATTAGGATATGTCGAGGTATTGCCTGTAACTTCAGAAAAGAAAATGGACATTATGCACACATTATATCATGCAAGGAAGCTAACTGCATATTATTGGTTTGCTCCAAACCCTCCAAAAGCACAAGAATTGGTAGAGAAGGTTCATACCTTAGTGCAATTGGAGAGATTTGTATATCAGAAAAGAGGCAAGTTTGTGAAAATATGGACCTCATGGTTGCAACATTACAATGTCACGTTATAGCTTTTGGGTATGAATGTCTGAGATACAGCAGACCTATGAAAGAATTAGAAGATGAATCGCACAGAGTCATTTGATAAGCTACAACATCGAACTGCAGTCCTGTGAGGAGGGGGGGGGGGGGGTGTTATGTTTTCGTACTGTTTTCTCATTAAATTGTGAATAAAAATTATCTGATTTAAAAAAAAAAATTAAAAAAAATAAGGGCCTCTCTCAATGGTAGGGTCCACAGAGGCTGTCATTCGAATACCAGGACCTCTTGGGCCACTTTGGAGCAATCAGGATAACCGAGGCATTCTCTCTCTCTATTTTCTTCAATACTTGTGGGATTCTTGGCTCCAGTCCTGAGCTAACCATTAGTCCTGAGCTTAGACACCATTCGCCCCGTCTTATGGAAACTCGACTGAGGAAGTCCGCTAGAACATTCTCCTTCCCCTTCAGATGTACCTCTGCTATACAAAAGATCTCCTGGCATAGATGTAGGAGGGAAGAGACTCTCGTTCCTTCTTGATTGTTTATGTAGGCCACCACTGTTGAATTGTACGAATAGAACACAATCTTTCTGTTTATTATTTCCGGAAGCGCCACAGTCAGTGCCCACTCTACTGCTTTTAACTCCTTGAAATTGGAGGATGCTTTCCTTGTATTCAGATCCCACCTCCCTTGCCAGTATCTGTTTTGGGAGCGGCCTCCTCAACCCCAAGGACTGGCGTCTGTGGTAATTATGGTCTGGTCTGGAAATGTCCATGGCACTCCTGCTGATAGATTTTTGGGTATCACCCACCACAACAGGGAGCGTCTTGCCTTTGAGGAAAGGTGGAATTTTTGATCCAAAGAATACGGGGAGCAGTCCCAGGATCTTAGGATGTCCGCTTGAAGATCTCTGGAGTGGATCTGTGCATAAGGTACTGCTGGGATTGCTGATATCATATGCCCTAGCACCGCCATCGCTTCCCTGAAAGTACAGTGGTAGGACAGGAAGACTGACCATATTTGCTCTATAATCGCCTCTTTCCTTTGAAGTGGAAGGAAACTTTTTTCTTAAACAAGAGTCCAACTGAATTCCAAAAAAAATTTGGAAGGAATCAGATTAGATTTTTTCCAATTGATTATCCATCCTAGGTTTTCTAAAGCGGAGCAGAGGAATTTCATATCTTTTTCTAGTCCTTCTTTTGAGAGATTATCAAAAAATCATCCAGATAAGGCACCAGAGTAATTCCTGACTGTCTTAAAAAGGCCGCTAATTCTGCTACCACTTTGGTGAAGACTCTTGGAGCCTGTGCTACACCAAAGGGAAGCGCCCTGTACTGGAGATGCAGCAACTTCCCCTGGACTCAAACTGCTGTTCTTAAAAATGTTTGGGAGAAGGAAAGGATTGGGACGTGGTAATACGCGTCCTCCAGATCCAGGCTTGCCATTCAGCAATCCTGGAAGAGGAGGCTCACAGTTGTTTTTATCGTCTCCATTCAAAATTTCTTGTAGACCAGAAATTTGTTCAGTTTCTTCAGATTTAAAATAACCCTGAGCGTACCATTTAGTTTCTTCACCAACAATTATGGGGAATAGAACCCCTTGCCCCTCTCTGTCTTTAGAAACTGAATAAACGACTCCCTTGTCTAAGAGGGAAAAAATTTCCGCTTCCAAAGCTTTCCTTTTTTCCTGATTTTTGGGGTGAACACGGCCGCAGCGGCTCCCCAATGAGGCTTTGGGTGGGGGCAGGAGCAGGACAGGCTTAGGCGACTGCTCCCACCGGAGACTTACGCCGCCATGGGTAGGTCCCGTCACGATGTTGTAGACCCGGACCTCCAACAGCCCTCCGAGGTGAGAACCTAAAAAGAAAAAAAGGGAACTCCTCAGGTACCTCCTATCCAGAGGACAGGAAACCTGAACTGAGGTGTGGTAGGGGTGTGAACCATTTTATCTTAGTCGCATGGGTGCCGTCATAGGTGAGGGGAAAAAATAATTGTATACAATTCATATTATAGATAGAATACTGTGAAATATGGTCAGAGAAACCACATGGACAGGTCTGCACTGTGTATTGTAGTCTGGGTATATCTGTGCACTGTGGGAACAAGGTCCTAAAGGGGTATTCCAGTGCACAAAAAAACTGTCCCAGGAGCTGCACGTCATAAAAAACCCAAAACAATCTCAAAACTTATTCTTACCTCACCGATCCACTGCAGCTGCCATTCCAATAATGTTGGGTTCCCCGCTACACTCAATTTCCTGCTCCTGTCTCGACAAGAAACATCTGTGAAGGCCACTCAGTCAATCACATGCTGCTGAGATGACTCACCTCAGACAGTGATTGGGTGAGGGGCATTGCCAACTATTTCCTATCTTGTCAAAACAGGTGCGGGAAGTGGAGAAGAGCAGGGATCCCTGCACCGTCAGGACAGCATTGTTGAGAGAAGTAAAAGTCCTTTTTTTTTTTCCCATGTGCAGCTCCTGGGACAGTTTTTCAGAATACCCCTTCAGGCTGGCCATTCTCTTAGATACTTGTCTGTATGTCCAGCCAACAGCTGTTATTCCACATGCACTTTTTTCAGTTGAAGAGGTGAGATTCTCTGTAAGAATGATCTGGCAGTGGCATATCTCACATCAAGGGAGAGCCGGGAGACCCCCATATTATGACTACCTAATGCGTATGTCCAGTAATACTCAAATTGGTTTGCCTCGGCACAGGCTACCTTTAAAATGAGGGGTCAGTATTCGTTCTAAAAACACAAAAAACATAAGCAGACTGAAAGGATTTATAATAATAGTGAGAGTAATAAATTATTTACCTTCCTAGTGGTAAAACATTGATTCTCTTCTTTATCTCCTCAAGTCTCTCAGCATCCCTACACAATGCCACTGCATGGCTTGGAGGTGGAAAGGAGAACATTGGTTACAAACATGTATTATTTGCAGTCTTATATACCATATTTTGCGTCTTATAGTCCAAATGATAATGACCGATTCCATTATGGAAGTGGTCGTCAGCGCGTGGGAGGTGTGGGTGAGGGAAGCGTTGCGTGGCTGTACTCACCCTCCCCGGTCTTCTTCTAGGCCCTGCTCTGCGCTGTGTCCTGACGGTGTACAGAGACAGGATGTAGTGCGCGTTTTTGTGCACTATGACCTGATGCTGTGCAATGTCAGGTCACAATGCAGCGCGGGGCCGGCAGAAGACCAGGGAACAGTGAGTAAGTGGCAGCACTGTCTGGAGCAAGTGAGGTAAGTGATCTAAGGCTGATGGGGTCTGATCTGTGGTCTAAACTGAGGGTGATGGAGTTTAGGGGATTTGAGGCTGATGGAGCTTGGGGGTCTGAGGATCTGATACTGATGGAGCTTGGGGGTCTGATATGAGGTCCTAAATACGTCTTATAGTCTGATGCATTTTGTAATCCGAAAAATACAGGCATGTCTCACAAAGAGATTGTGGCCTTCTGGCTTCTGTTAGCAAAGGCACATTCAGGCTAGGGGCACATGTTGTGCCGCATGAAGCCTGAGGCATGTTTTAAATAAAATACAATTATATAAAAGTCAGTTAACCCCAATTATTAGCAAACTCATGTGGGAATTGCATAGTCATTACAAAGGCCAAGTTATAACAATAGTCTCCATTAGCTGGATTGTAGAACATTTCTACAGCGAACAGTTACCTTAATATCCAGTGACTCCATCGAATAGGCTGTGCTCTCTGCATGTGAGTATAGCCTGGAAATAATATATCAACCTCTCTGTACAGAAAAAGAAAGCAAAGTGAATTGTGGATCCTACTGAGAAAAAAATATGTAAATACAGAAAAAAGGGTAATGCAAAACTCAGCAGGTTAGAAGAGCAATGAGTTAAATGGTCACTAACCTTTCAAAAAACTTAGCATCAATCAATAATACAGGTGTATATAAAAGAAACTTTGTGATATATCTAATTAGAGAAAATGCCTCTTTCTCCCTCTAGCAGCTCATTCATTCTCCCCTATTCAGTCCATCTCGTCTCTTTCCGAGATACCACTGCAGACTGTGATTGGCTGAAGCAGTCATGTGCCATATACCTACAAGTCACCTCTGCAGTATGTAAACTGACAGCGGGGGAAGGAATGGACTGGCGGCGCAGAGAACGGCGAAGGAGAAAGAAGTATGTAATCTTTTTATTTTTACAGTATTTGGGGCCATTACTACAAGTTTTAATTATCTCAGAAAACCCCTAGTAGCCATCTATACTATAAGAGTGTACACTAAACAGTAATATTCTTCTAGCTAATATGTTTATTCCAGATTTGATCCACATTTTATACACCATTTATATACCATTAACATATTCCACAGCATTATAAAAAAAATTAACCCTCAACAGCCTGATTATGTCACTGATGTAGCTTAAATGAGTTTTCGCACAAAGAACACCGCTCTTATCTTCGGGATATGGGATTGTGTCAGAGGGGACCTCTGCTCTCATAGGAGAAGCAGAAACACCTAGAAACAAAAAGCTGGAGATAAAATGCGAACCTGATGTATGCGTTTCTCTTATGTGCTTTCAATGTATGGCTCTGTCAACTACTGAGCCCTTATAATCGGAGAAGGGGCCCCTATCTTCATCTTCTATTTGGGCAGTTTTTAGCATCTACTGACGCCAAAAACAGAATGAAATAATATATTGCTCAGTTACACATGTGACATCAATGGGGAATTTGTTTTACAGAGTACACAGACAAATCCTTTATAAAAAGAGTCAATGGGCCATGAATTATGTTGCAAGAAGAAGGTCACTAACCCTTTGATTACGGTCAGTGGTCCTTCATTTCCCAATCTTGCCATGTGACGGCAGGTGTTATGCTGGGATCTTACCACATATCATTTGTCTATTTTCAAGACAAACATTATTATTTTTTTTCATTTGGTTACAGAAATTTTATGTGCAATGTATTCTTGTTAAAGGGGTTGTCCAAGTTACTTATATTGATGACCTATTCTCAGGATAGGTAATCAATATCAGATCGCTGGGGGTCAGCTGGTTGAAGAGAAGACGCACGCCGTGCCAGTGCTGCCATCTCTTCATTGCTTACCTGCTCGCCGTTGCAACAGCAGCGGTGAGCAGGTCTAATTACAAGAAGCCACCCCATTCACTTCAATGGGATGGCTTGTTCCTATACACTTGAATACTACAGAGCCGTCACATTGAAGTGAATGGGGCGGCTTCTTGTAATTAGACCTACTCACCGCTGCTGTTGCGACAGCGAGCAGGTAAACAATGAAGAGAAGGCTGCGCTGGCACAGTATGCGCCTTCAACCAGCTGATCGGTGGAGGTGACAGGTGTCAATCTGATACTGATTACATTTTTGCACACCATTTAACGTATACGTTGGGGGGAAAAAAGGATACAAAAGTGTAGTACACTATGCTTTTTCATCCTGCAGAGTCCAGTAAAAATTTTTAAAAAAAAATTATAATAAAAGGATAAAGTATATGCTTATTTTTATTTTTTTACAGTGCCACTCTACAGTGACAGATGCCACTGTATGGCATCCTTTTAACTTATATATTTTTTGTATATGTTAAACGGATGGCCAAAAAGAAACTTAAATCCACAAAATTAAAGGGGTTGTGCAGGGGTTTTATACTGATGACCTTCCTCAGGATTGGTCATCAATATCTGATCGCCGGGGGTCCGACACCAAACACCCCCACCAACCCCCCTTCCCCGGAAAATCTGTTTGAAGAGAAGGCAGCGCTCCATGAGAGGTCACTGAAAAAAAAAACTGCACAACTCCTTTAAGAGGACCTTTCAGCTCTCCTGACTTGGCTATTTTAGTACCCTTAGGCTTCTTTCACACCTGCGTTCGGGGCTCCGCTTGTGAGTTCCGTTTGAAGCTCTCACAAGCGGCCCCGAACGCATCCGTCCAGCCCTACTGCATTCTGAGTGGACGCGGATCCGCTCAGAATGCATCAGTCTGGCAGCGTTTGTCCTCCGCTCCGCTCAGCAGGCGGACACCTGAACGCTGCTTGCAGCGTTCGGGTGTCCGCCTGGCCGTGCGGAGGCAAACGGATCCGTCCAGACTTACAATGTAAGTCAATGGGGACGGATCCGTTTGAAGTTGACACAGTATGGCTCAATTTTCAAATGGATCCGTCCCCCATTGACTTTCAATGTAAAGTCAAAACGGATCCGTTTGCACTATCATGCACTTTTTTGTTCATGGTAATGCAAACGGATCCGTTCTGAACGGATCTAAGCGTTTGCATTATAGGTGCGGATCCGTCTGTGCAGATACCAGGCGGATCCGCACCTAAACGCAGGTGTGAAAGTAGCCTAATTGAGGTACTCTAAACAGTCTGATTCTATCAGCAGTGATTGGACGAGACTGCACAGGGACAACCCCCAATTGGTAATAACCATTTCATTCATGACATTTAGTAGAAATAACAGAGGAACGGCACAACACAGACTTCTAAGAAAAGGTGCTCAAGAATTTTTATATTTTGGGGGATACAATTATTTAATAAAGCAGACATGTCAGGAGAGCAGAGGGTTCCTCTTTAGATGACAGCAGAATCCTCTTTCACTTCACTTACATGGCTGCCCTGTCCACCATAGTACGTATAAGACGGGTCAAGTGAAGGTATAGGACAGAGCAGGAATCTCGCAGCCATAACCTCATGTCAGTCACCACCTACAGTAGAATGGAAAAAATATTATAAATCACCTCAAATCAGAATTTACAGATACATAGTTAAAGGGGTTGTCTAGCTTAAAACATCATCTTTAAATGCGTATTAAAGGGGTTGTCTGGGTTCAGAGCTGAACCCGGACATATCCCCATCTTCACCCCTTCGGCCCCCTGATATGAGCAGCTCTCCTTTGCCCTGCACTGAATAGCATTTTTTGGAGACCCAGTGACATACCGGGCTCTCCGTGGGGACTGCTAGGCGGAGGCTTCCACTTAGCAGTGAGCCTGGTGATGTCACCGGCACTAATTTAGTGCTGTCCTAGCCTGTTAGGGCACCGTTAAAGCCCGCCCATCAGTGCCAGTGACATCACCAGGAACACTGCTGGGTGGAAGCCTCCGTCTAGCAGTGTGCCAATGTAAACAAAAAAAGCCCCTGCCCTGCGCAATCCAGTGCAGGGCAAGGGAGAGCACCGGAGCATGAAATGCTCCGATGCTCATATCAGCCACCATGGCCTTGGACTATTATCTGCAGTAATACATGAGCATGCAGACAAGGAGTCAAAAATCAAATTTTTTTTTTCCCCACTGCCCCCCTTCCTTCTCCGCTGTCCATGCTCAGGAGTCCTCTTCATTATGTAGTCCGGACTGTGTATTTCAGTGCAGCTCTGAGCACTGACAGTGGGGGAACAGAGGGCAGAAGCAGAATAAGGCCGAATGCCCACGGCCGTTTTTCACGGCAGTGAGCGGTCCGTGGAACCGCGGCCTGGATTCCTGCTGAGAGCAGGAGCGCACGGCGTCATTGGTTGCTATGACGCCGTGCGCTCCTGCTCTCAGCAGGAATCCAGGCCGCGGTTCCACGGACCGCTCACTGCCGTGAAAAAACGGCCGTGTGCATTCGGCCTAAGAAATAGTGATCTGGCCTCGTTATCTGCAGTGCTACGTAAGTATTACTGTAGATAATAGTCCAAGATCATGGGGACACATTCCTTTTAAAGGGATTATCCTACGATTCTTGAACTCTGGAGGACTTTTTTTTTTCCTTTCAGTAGGTGGGCAGTAGCTTATCAAGCACCTGCATCTCTCAGGACGTACTGCAATTAGCTCTTGTTAACCCCTTCCTCCCCTGCACAGAAAATAGTCCCTTATATATAGCCCCAGAGATACACCTGGTATGTAACGCCCCCACAATTTCCTTCTCCGCTGTCTAGAAAGAGATACAGCTATATATTTCTATGAATCTGGAAGCAGGGATGAATGAATGAATGATTGGTGCCTGGACCCCTTTAGCTACTTCACTAGCACTGAGGGGAGGAAAAAGGTGCAGGGAAGTTACCTGATCATTTCTACTTCGTCCAGTATGAAGCTTTCCAGCAGGCTCTCCTATAAGTTCCTAGACACACAGCAATAAAAAGAGCTTATAACAAGGAATTACACCCTGGAATATTTGCTTGCCTTTGGTTTGGGAGGTTATGAAATAATGTGATGTCTATACCACTGTAGGAGAGGAGTACTAACGTGCACTCTGTGGCCAAAAGTATGCGGACATTGAAGATCACATATAAGGCCTCATGCGTACGACTGATGCCATTTTTGTGGTCCGCAAAACACGGATACCACCTGTGTGCGTTCCACATTTTGCGGAACAGAATGTCTGGCCCTCTGTTGAATTGCCTTATCCCTGACAAGAATAGGACATGTCGCGGAACAGACATTGCGGCCCTATTGAAGTGATTGGGTCTGCATCCTATCCGCAAATAAAGCAGACTGGATGAGGAAAAAGAATGTGTACACGAGCCCTAAAACTGCGGCATCTTACACTTATGTCACACAATATTTGGGAGTTTTTTTCTATGTGTATGCTAAAATATCCTTAGCTGGTCTACCTTGAGTCGACGCTCATTAGCAGTGTGTATATCTTCATCCGCTTTCGTCAGTACGAAAGTGCCCTGAGACCATTCTTCATGGATCTTGAAGGAAAACAAACCATTACCTTAATGATTATCAGTAATGTGTGCTAATGCAGAAAATAACGTCTTCAGTTTATACATGCAGAATATCAAAGTTGACAACTCTTGGATACTAAAAGCGAAACACAGCGGATGATTTCTGTTCACAACATTTGTGGATGTACTAAAAGGAAGGGTCGCATCACACAGATCCAAGATATCACTTTCTAGTTATAGATTACCATACAAACATATCTCCTATATCTATATGGGGCAGTTAGTTCCAGCAATAACATGAAATTCAAACGGGGTAATGTGTGATTCTTCTACTCCAGATTTCTGGTGTACCAAAAATTATAAGATTTAGCGCCAGTGCGGTTCTGAATCACACTCGCCACTTTTTAGGAAACCCACAGCCCAACACATTTACCAGTGCGTGCGCACATTACGGTATAAATCTACACCGGCTCTTTTGCTTGTTGATTTTATTTTCCAGAACGATTTCCTCTTCTCGCTTATTGGGGGATATTTATCATGTAGCTTGTGCCAGTATAATGGGGTTAAAAAGTTCCAAATTGGGCGTTTGCAACTTTCAAAAGAATAGTTGCAAGTGACGGTTTTTATGTTGCCCTCATCACTTTTCCCTAAAGGTATTGTGGCAAGGATGGGAAGGGGCTTGGCCTTCAATCTAAGAAATCTTTGGCAGCTCTGATTGGTCGTAAATCTCTGTCTAGGCGTACGGACTGCCGGAGTATGAGCCTAATATGCGACGAGACGTGTGCAGAAGGCGCTGGTCTTGATAAATCTCCCCCACTGTCCACCAGCAGGGTTTCTCATTGACTGGTGTAAGAAATGCCAGTCTTTATATAATCCCCCAACATGTTTTTCATGATGATTCCATACAAATATATTTAGCACACTAGTGTAAGTAATGCTTTATGGTTGTGCTAATTCTCAGCTATTTGATCTTGTAAGGGCAGCATGGCAGATTTGTTGCTGACATTTGAATAGGGATTATAAAGATCTTTACCAACTTCATTCAGAAACCTGTGCAGCACATCGGGCACCTGTGAACATACCCTTACTGAACCTCGCTTAAGGTGGTGTGCATTATGCAATATGACTATTATTTTTTATAGTACCTGGTCCAGGCCAGTGACAATCTGTTCCATTTCGGATTTGCTCACTAGTCCAGCTTTTTCCAATGCTTTTACATAGGCTTGGCTTCCTCTGATGTCAGCTGACCACATCCTCTGGTCATATGACACAGAAGAATTGAACATTTCCATAATGGGGTCAATGCTGCCAACAAATCTTCCACCCCACAACTTGTCACCCTATAAAGAGGAAGAAAAAAAAAGGAGCAATACAAACACGGATAATGAGCTGAAAAAAATGGAATGTACATCATTGCAATAAATTGTATATTAAAATGATACTGCTTCCATCGAGAAGATAGAAAGGGGGGGCATCACGATGCAGGATTTTTTTTTTTTTTTTACATAGGTAATGAAACCAAAAATTATTTTCAATTAGTTTGGTGCCTGCTGTTTGTTTTATGTATGATACAGTAGGTAGTAGTGACTACAAAAGAACACAATGATGAAAATGGACCATGGAAGCATAATACACACATGGGAAGTGCCCGTTCTGCCTTCATTTCTTTTTGTCAGCCACTGGGCACATTCAGACATGATGAAGCAGAAACAATGCTAGTCTCCAGGGATGTCAAATATACCATAATCAACATAGTCAAAGAGAAGATTTTCATCAGTTTATGGTGGTCCAGAAGTGAGTCCTGATTCTTGTTCTCGTCATATGTAATCTAACGTGTTGGAGCCAAGGAGGCTGGAGCAAACCTCCTGGAAGTCAGGCTTTCCCCTCTCCTCCTGCAGATGAGTGACGTTCCCCAGGCCAGGCAAGGTCATCCCCTGTTCTCACTAGATCCCGTGCAGCCCCCATGCGCTTTCACTTCTGGCGCCCAGTGAGAAGTGCTGTACAGAGCTTCACTGCACATGTGCCGGAGGACAGGAGCCCTCTCCTCTCTACACAGGATCTAGTGGGGTGCGGGCAGGGAAAGCATGACTTCCAGGAGGTTTGTGTCGGCCTCCTTGACTTCAACAAGTTCATTTATATACGACGAGAACAAGAATTAAAATGCATTTTCAAGTTACTCAAAGGAATCAAGACTCACTTCTGGACCGCTAAAACTGATGAAAAAGCTAATTTGGACAGTTTCAAACACATACATGAGACGTCAGGTTCCCTTTAAATTTTCCAACAGAAAAAAAAAATAATTATAAATAAAATCTAAAATGAAAAAAGCCACATTAGAAGAGATACATTTTAAGATCTCTTTACTTTTGATGACTATATAGAAAAAAAAAAAAAAAAATGACCAAAATTACAGTAATACAGCTCTTCAGTGGTCTATTCTTTATGGAGGATACACACTATACTAACTAAGCAATATTGACAAAAGAATACAAAAAAAAAAAAAAATCTTCAATAAAATCTTTAAAAAAATAAAAAGTCTGAAAAAGCATCTTACATCTTGTAAGCATCTGATAGAGGTTTTAATTTGTGGGGATCGCCGACTATCACTAGAACAAACCGGTCCTGAGTACTGTGTCCCTTCAGAGAGCCATGTTTGGTCGCTATACCTTCTGCAGTCTTTACATTGCAATGAGTTCCAGCACCTGGCCCTCCACGACAAGCACATTTTAAAGAATGCTGGGGCTACATGGTGACAGCAAGTCACACAAGTGTCATGCAAGAAAAAACATTTGTGCGATTTTTCAGAAACTTACTGCCACGCAACATTTTTCGCACAATTTAGAGCTGTGATTTGGCTGCACAACCGAAATTGCAGAACAGTCACAGGTAAGTCGCACTTGCGCGCAACTTGCATTGTGGTCTATGATAGCAAGCTCTTATGTGACTTGCGCCGTGTGACCAAAAATCCAACAGTGTTGGACACTCTGCGATTGTCGTAGTTGTGGACACACCATTGACAATCATTATATGCAATCTTGTGCGGTTTTTATTTAGTGCGACATATGTTGGTGTGTTGCCCCAGCCTAAAATAGAGAAAACTAACACTCTTCTAAATAAGGTAAAATGACATGTTACTAATAAACTACAAATTATGTTAGTGATTACATTTTTTTTTTTTTGCACTTTTGCTTTGTCAACTAACAAATGAAGGCAAAATCCCATGTTGGAATTTGTACAACCTTATACAAGGCCAGAACATCATGTGCTATTGCACAATGCTAGTGACATCTCTAAAATGGGTTTAGAACAACAAAGTCAGACATTACGGATCAAGGGACTGATATCTATTGTGTAAGACTGCTTACAGGACTAACCTGGCACCGAGTACTGTCAGCCAGAACTGATCTTAACACTCGGTGCAATGCAAGTCAACCCAGCACAATGACCGCAGTCTGGAAGATTAACAAACGTCAGTGACTCCACTCTCAGTTCAAATTGTTGTGTTTCATAGCATGTGGCACATTTTTATATATATAAAAAAAAAAAAAAAAAAAAAATAGAAAAAAATTGCAGCATAAATAAAATGGATCAGGTATATACCTAACCGAGCCTCATAAGAAACGTTCCGATAAGGCCTCTTTCACACTACAGTATGTTGCATTCAGTGTTTTGCGTTCCGTTTTTCACGGATCCGTTGTTCCGTTTTTTGCTTCCGTTGTGGTTCCGTTTCCGTTCCGTTGTTCCGTTCCGTTTTTCCGTATGGCAAATACAGTATACAGTAATTTCATATTAAAAATTGGGCTGGGCATAACATTTTCAATTGATGGTTCCGCAAAAAACGGAACGGATACGGAAGACATACGGATGCATTTCCGTATGTGTTCCGTTTTTTTTGCGGCCCCATTGACTTGAATGGAGCCACGGACTGTGATTCTCAGCCAAATATAGGACATGTTCTATCTTTTCAACGGAACGGAAAAACGGAAATACGGAAACGGAATGCATACGGAACACATTCCGTTTTTTTGCGGAACCATTGAAATGAATGGTTCCGTATACGGACCGTATACGGAACGCAAAAAACGGACCGTATACGGAAAGCAAAAAACTGTAGTGTGAAAGAGGCCTAAGGATGAGTTCACATTGCGTTTTACCCTCCACAAGGCTTACTGTCGGTATTCATACATATACCATGATGAGTACATTGCCTTTAATGGGTGAAACGGATTTCAAAGCATTAATCTTTTGAATCTATTTGATCTGCTTTTTGTTTGTTTCTGCCTTTTTTGCCATACAGAATAGCAGACTCTACCTTCCTACCATGAGGAAAAAGCCAGAAACAAATGGAAGTCAGGTCAAATGGTGTCCAAAAATGAATCCTCTGAAATCTCTTTGACCCATTAAAGTCAATGAAGCTGTTATGGTACCGTTTTCTTGTATTCAGATGTAGACCTCAAATGGAACTGCCTGATGAGCGCCAAAACACAAATGTGAACCCAGACTAAATTAGCTATGCAAAATAACAAGGCTTGAAGAACATCTCTCTTGATGGCAGCGGGTCATCAAGAGAAGTTCTACATATGATGATACAAATTTGTAAAAATAAATAGTCACCTCTTTTTTTCTGACATTAGTACCTAAAGAGGGTGTCAGACCTAAATTAAAAAAAATGAAACAGTGTAATAAAAAAATAAAAAAAAGAGAAAATAAATTTGCCTTCTGAAAGTCCCACCGTTCCATCACAGTAGCTCCTGTCCCTGCCACTTACAGTACACACCGGACCACAAGTGATGACATTTCATTCCCATGACTGCTGCAGTCAATCACTGGCCCCAGCTGTCACATGTGTATACCTAGCATGTGACCGCAGAGGCTGAGTGGTCACGCTACTCATACTCACATTACTACTGAGGCCAGTGATTGATAGGGGTCCCAGAGTTTGGACCCACACTGATTTAGGCTGAGTTCACACGAGCGTGACAGATTTGGTCCGGATGCGTTCAGGGTGCGTTCAGTTAAACTCGCACCATTTTGCAAGCAAGTTCAGTCAGTTTTGGCTGCAATTGCGTTTAGTTGTTCAGTTTTTTCCGCGCGGATGCAATGCGTTTTGATGCGTTTTTCACGCGCATGATAAAAAACTGAAGGTTTACAAACAACATCTCCTAGCAACCATCAGTGAAAAACGCATTGCATCCGCACTTGCTTGCAGATGCAATGCGTTATTAACGCAGCCCCATTCACTTCTATGGAGCCAGGGCTGCGTTAAAAACGCAGAATATAGAACATGCTGCGATTTTAAAGCATTGCAGAAGTGATGCGTGAAAAAAAATGCTCATGTGCACAGCCCCATTGAAATGAATGGGTCAGGATTCAGTGCAGGTGCAATGCGTTCACCTACTGCATTGCACCCGCGCGGAAATCTCGCCCGTGTGAACTCAGCCTTAAGGTTTGTCCACTTCTAACCGGACTGCACCTTTAACCTGACACATAGACTTCTAGAAAGTCCCAATATGGTCTACTTGCATTGTGTCAATTCCTTTTATGTTATTACGTTTTGTTTATGTATTTTCTGACTATCGATTTCCCACGACCAACATGGCGCTACCATACCAGATTTCCCACGACCCCCCGTGGCGCTACCATACCAGACTGTAATACAATAGGAGCCAATACTCTCTATAGCACATAGAAATGAATTAGGAGCCAAGATGGAAGCCTGGCCTTCTTTAATTTCCTCAGGAAGAAAGATGTTTGCATTCCATCTCAGATCATTAGAAATAAAAAGCCCCAGAAACTTTAGGTTCTCCACCCTTCCTACCTCTTCTTTATTTATATAAAGGGGGCAGAGTGCCATTTTCTTTATTTTCCTAAAATCAAGTATAACCACCTTTGTTTTAGCTACATTATGTTTAGTTATCACACACCAATTCTTTCTGATTTACCTCTTATGTGCACTCAGTTTTTTTTATAAATATTTTTCTTGTTTTATTAATTGCACTCAAATCGTTAAAGGGCTTCTGTCACTCCACTAAACTCATTTTTTTTTTTTGGTCACCCTACAATCCTTATGCTGCGATTTCTCAATATATATGACTATTACACTGTTTGGTTCAGTAGTTCTATCAAAAAACAGACTTTTATATTATGCAAATGACCTCTCTAGCAGCAGCTAGGGCGGCTACCTGCTGCTAGCAGCCGCATCCTCCATTCATAATGACGCCCCCTCCTCATGTTGATTGACAGGGCCAGCGGACGCGCTCGTCCTCTGACTGGCCCTGTCTGCGTTTTAAATCTCGCGCCGGTCTTCAGTTGGCGCAGGCGCACTGAGTGGAGGACGCTCGCTCAGCCGCTCCATCCTCAGTGCGCCTGCGCCGATGACGTCACATGTACACCCGACGCAGGCGCACTGAGGATGGAGCGGCCGAGCGAGCGTCCTCCTCTGAGTGCGCCTGCGCCAACTGAAGACCGGCGCGAGATTTAAAACGCAGACAGGGCCAGTCAGAGAACGAGCGAGTCCACTGGCCCTGTCAATCAACATGAGGAGGGGGCGTCATTATGAATGGAGGATGCGGCTGCTACAGAGGTAATTTGCATAATATAAAAGTCAGTTTTTTTTTTATAGAACTACTGAACCAAACAGTGTAATAGCTATATATATATTGAGAAATCGCAGCATAAGGATTGTAGGGAGACCAAAAAAAAAAAAAAATGAGTTTAGTGGAGTGACAGAAGCCCTTTAAAGATCAGAGTCAGAGTTTCACTCTGATTTTTAACGCTTTGAGTGCCATGGATACTAACTTATAATTTGATACTTACCTTCCACGGACACCACCATTCAGAATGGAGTGCAGGTGTCATCTTTGGTTCTATTTTTCCCTTTGATACTCCTGTAGTATAAACTAGCGATCATATAAAATGGCATTAAAGGGGTTATCCAACCCCTAAAATGCCTCCCCATATGCCCTGCCCCACACACAGGTTGTACTTACCTGGTTCCCTGGCATCTGGCGTGGTGGGGGGCAGCCAATAGCAGTTTGCAACGGGAACAGGCCTTCCTAGCATCGCGGGTGACGCTAGGGAGGCTCGTTCCCGTCGCGGCCTTCTATTGGCTTCTGCCTGCTCCCCCCGCTGTGTGGCGTTGGCCGTGCAGGCATCAGAAGCGACGAGGTTGCCAGGTAAGTACAACCTCTGTGAGGGGCCCGGGCATATGGGGACTCGGAGAGGCATTTTAGGGGTTGGAAAACCCCTTTAAAAGGCTTAGTGAGTGAATGGCAATACGTTATTTAGTAACACGGGTTGCTACAAGTGCTCAAATGACTGCAGTGCCATGTATCCACATTAGGCTAGGCGATCCGGCAGGCTGTACAGGCACAGAGCAGCCTGCTGGATCCTCTACTTTACCACTAGACCCCACTGACTGCAATGAGGTCCGGCGGTGACCTGACCTATTACCGGCATAAATGCGCATTTGCGACGGATCAGGCAGCCGGCTCTCCAAAACGGAGATGTGAACAAAGCCTTAGAGAGTCCTGCTGTTAAAACATTTTACAGCGTAGCTGTGACTGAAGAACTGTATACCCTGCATTAAGAAGTCAGGCACTTGCACAAAAAGTACTTGACAGAATTTTGTAATTTCCAGATTAGTACAACTTCATACCTCAGCTGCCATTTTGCTGTTTCGGATCTTCAAGAAATTATGAGCCTGAAAAAAAATAAACTAATTTTACAAATCTCATGAAGGTCAAATGCATTTTCGGAAAAACAATTGCCTATAGAAGTTGTTGCCATGTTTCTTGCTAGCATGTACTGTGCTCATGAAAGAACCTTATAGGCATAGACTTATTTACCGTGTGATCTAAGACCTTTAGATGTCATGCCTAATAAAGCTGTTGACCGAGGCTGGCGAGCTGATGTTGTTCATATCCAGTACCTAAGTGTGTGTGTGTAATATTATATATATATATATATATATATATATATATATATATATATATATATATGATTTTATATATAACATATTGGTGGCATATCGCTAGGATATCCCACCAACGTCAGATAGGAGCAGCACCCACACCTATCTCCAGAACGGGGTCCCCAAAGCAAAAGTGAGCACACGTGTATGCAATGCCGCCCTCCGTTCACTTCCATGGGACTTCCAATAACAGCTGAGCGAGTGCGCTCGGCTATTTTCGGATCTCCCATAGAAGTGAATTCAGTGCGCACCACGACTGCATAGCCACCTCTTCATTCACCTTTGTGGGACTGATGGAAATATTTTGGAACTACCATAGGAGTGGCCACACTTCAGCAGTGCGCTCTCCTTCACTATTCTGGAGTCAGGAGAGGGTCCCCGAGGTGGAACCCGCAAGCTATATGACATTGATGGTATATCCTAGCCATCAATGTCTGAGAGGAACCAATCCCTTTAAGTATATGAATACAAACATCTATCTATGGGGTCGGTGTCGGACTGGGGTGCCTAGGGCCCACCAGTAAAATGTATTTTGGGTGCCCCCCATATGGATACATTCAAATATTACCTGCTCACACAGTAGCAAGATGCTCCCTGCAGCAACCAAGAGGACACTGTCTAGCTTTTCTCTATACCTAGAAGTGACCTCAGCTCTGATCGTGTCTATAATAATAAACTAGGGAGTTTCTTTGTTTTTTTTTATGAACATAGGCTGGTGGAGGTGCTGTACATTGAATATTTATATGTAGTGCAGTAAGTCTACTGTGTTATGTATCACTTGTGCAGGGAGTACAATACAATAGCTTAGACCTTAGAAGATGCAGTCACATACTCATAGATCATACCCCCGTTTTCTAAGTACACAGGTAGACAGATATATTTTGTGCAATCAACAAGCTCATTGGGTCTTACACTTACCTCATGCCAATGACATGATTCTAACATGGGGCACATAAATTGTCTGAGGGTTCAATTAGTAAAAAAACAACCAAATGTCTGCATTATTGTACATATTCTGCAGAAAATTACAGAATACCCTGGGCCTCTTCCTTTCCTCTTTAGGCCTCAAGCACCACACAACTGTGTCCGTATTTCAGCCTGCAAACAACAGGTCCGCAAAATATGTATCTGTCTGTGTGCAGTCTGCATTTTACTCACTCCCATCATTAGAAAGGGCTATCCTTGTCTGCAAAATGAAGACAAGGCTAGGACATGTATCAATCGTGGAACGCCACAAAATACCGATGTGAGCATGACCCCATAGAAATGAACGGGTCAGTGTGCTATCTGCAAAAAATGCAGACCGCTCACAGATGTGTGAATGAGGCCTTATAGAAAGTGGCTTCAGAAGCAAGGCTAACCCTCCAGTTGAGACCAGGGACTTCCTCATTCTTAGGTATGTGGCCCACAGAACTCAGACCCGTCCTTTCAGACTCTTATGAGCTGTCTAATAAAGTCATAAAGCAAAAAAAAAGGTTGTTTTAGGACAACCCTCTATTCTCTAAAGAGGAATCCCACCACACAACATGGCACCATACAGTAGCACAAGGACTACTTACCTATGGGTCCGTCAGATTATGTGGGGGAGAGTTATCAAAACTGGTGTAAAGGAGAACTGGCTTAGTTGTCCATAGCAACCAATCAGATTCCACCTTTCATTTTCCAGAGCTCCTTGGGAATATGAAAAGTGGATTCCGATTGGTTGCTACGGACAACTAAGCCAGTTCTAGTTTACACCGCTTTGATAAATCTCCCCTCGTGTTTTTATTATATATTGATCAGTGCATGGTCATGAATGACTGACTGTCCAATATTCAGAAGGATTAGTAGTAGTGACTGAGGCATTCTGTGATTTTTGGACACCATATAAAGAAACGGAGCATGGAGAGCAGTAGCGCACCTATGTGTATGTCACGTGTGGTGACTGACTAGGGGTATTCCTACCACATGCCATGTCCTAAATGTAAGATGGGAGGGGTCCACACATGGGGCATCAGTGGTCTGGGCAGCTCCGAGCCCTTCATACAGCTCAGGGGGCACCAGGTGAATGTACTGAAGGGTCACTATAGTCAGAAGCCACTGCTGAGCCTTCAGCAAATGTTTTCTATAGATTATATACACACACATTATTGTGTCCAATCACTACTGGTCATATCGGGAGAAATCTCATTCCAATCAGTACTGAAACTGCAAGGACCTGTTCACACTACTGGTCACCCTATCTGGACTACTTTTTACCTACCAGATAGGGTGACCAACAGTCTATTTGCTCAAAAGTTTTTAAAAAAATTTAAGAAAAATAAAAAAAACATCACAATCTAGTTTTCAAACTCCCGACGGATATTACACTGATTGATGTTCTCATCCATCACATCATCCACGTTTATATCCCTTAGCCCAAATCTATCATGTAAAGCAGAACAGACGGAAGGACCCTCGTTTTTTTCTGATATACCAAAAATTGTAGCACGCCATGTCACCAAAACGAATGATGATCATTAGTGTTGAGCGAACTTGTGTTTGTCTAAAGTTCGGGTTATCGAAGAATCGCGTTATGGATTCCGCTACCACGGACCATAACTTATGGTCCGTGGTAGTGGAACTCCTAACGCGATTCTTCGATAACCCGAACTTTAGACGCCAAACTTAAAACACAAGTTCGCTCAACACTAATGATGACTTGTCCCAAAGAGACAATGGGACCTGTTACTGACATCTTTGGTCCTAAAGCTAGTACTGCAGTAGATGAATGCATGTACAGATACAGTTCTGACAGCAGCTAGGCCAATAGGTCGGCACTGCAGGTAGATAATTTGGGGTGCAACTGGCATCCCACCAAACAAGAACTGTAAGTTGTCTGCAAAAATTCTTGTTTATTGCCACATTATCCTGTGACGCGTTTCGACACTCTCAGGTGTCTTTATCAAGAAATCTGCGAGAGTCGAAACGGTCACAGGATTATGTGGCAATAATCAAGAATTTTTGCAGACAATTTACAGTGAGTGCAGGTCCTTCCTATAGTGACATCATCAGGAGAAGGGATCCTGGGCAGCACATGGTAGAGGGCAAATGAACCAGGTGGCACTGCCACACTCACTCACCTGGACGATCTGCCTTCCAGCAAATGATCAACTCCTGCATCAGACCGAGCACCTGACAGTGCCGGTAATCTGCTCCGTACCGTGACGTCATGTCTGCCCCGCCTTCTCCTGTTCTGCCGCCCAATCACAGGTGGGGCGGCTGCTTTCTCAGCTCCACGCAGGATTGAGCCTAGAATGTATGGGCTGCTAGGAGAATCCAACCACTCTTGTGGTTACTTGACTGCATGACGTCACGCTTCGCAGTCCCTGACAGGCTCTAGCGCAGGGATCAGCAACCTTCGGCACTCCAGGTGTGGTGAAACTACGACTCCCAGCATTCACACTTGCTTGACTGTTCTCAGAACTCCCTTAGAAGTGAATAGAGCATGCTGGGAGTTGTAGTTTCACCACAGCTGGAGTGCCGGAGGTTGCTAAACCTTGCTCTAGCGGGTCCGTGTGGTTCCTGTAGTGCACTGCTGGCAGCTGAATGCTCATGTTTTTATTAGGAGTGCCCTACTCCTGGTTGTATACTGATACTGTAAACTACGCAGCTGAGCAGACCTATAGATAGGAATTCCGGGTTCGGAACTTTCCTCTCAGGCGGACCGTTGTATCAGGGGCTGGTTTCCGGGGGACTGGCTATGACGGGACACGGCTGAGGCTCGCAGCATGGAAGTGTAAGATGCGCCGCTAGTTATACGGACGTGTGTAGGACAGTGACATACCAGGGCGCAGTGTGGACTGCTAATGGCCGGCCTCACTGCTGCACACTGATATCCGGCACGGAATGCTCCGTTTTACTGCACACACAAGCTTTGCTCTCACAGTTAAATCGTTACCCCCCATCCAAATATTAGACTTTTCTGTTACAGCCCACAAAACGGTGATTTCTTAGGAAATAAATGCTGCTATGCCTAGATGATGTTAGGTATGGCGCCCCCTGGTGTGGATAGGAGTATCCAGGGGGTAGGGCCGGACGTTACAGGGCACATTTAGTAAGGCTATGTTCAAATCCGACAGCCTGCCAGAATTTGCCGTATCCAACATAGCCCGATAATGCAATAAACCGCAGGATCCCTATCAACTATAAGGGGATCCAGCAGAGATCCAGGAAGACATGCCGGCTGTCCACCAGACAAATAGTCCTGCATGCACAACTGTTTGTCCAGCCGAAAGCCAACGTTTCCTCTGGAAAGTGTCCGTATCCCCGTCAGAACGCTTAAATGGGGACCCATCCGTCCACGGCATAATCTCTTTGGGGGGAAAGCCACCTCAGATGCTGTGGTTACAATTGACCGCAGCCTCTGAGGGGGTTAAATGTCTGTGATCGGCATTATCGACGATCACAGACTTTACCCCGGGGCACTAGGCGCCATCTTTAGGATCCGGCTACACGGCGACGTGTTGCATGACAAAAAAGGCTACAGCTACATGTCAACATGTGCAGCGCAACTTCTTGTAACAGAAAAGTTGCACAACAGTTTTTGTCATGATAGTCAAGGGTGTCACAATGCAACATACTGCAACGCCACAGCCGCAAAAAACCCATCCAAGGCAGAGCAGTCACAGCATGCGACACCACTGACAATCATTACATAAAATGCCGGGCGGCCAGACCCTTAAAGAGACCACATGCGCCGTACGTGTTTGGGGGTGATTGGAATTTTTTATACTTTTTGTTGTTTTACATTTTATGAACATGGGATTGTTCGCTTACACCATACACAGCAGTAATGACCTATTGCTGTCAATGTTGACCTATCCTGTCCTCAGGAGAGGTCAACATCATATCGGCGGAGGTCCGACACACTAAATGGATGGAATGTCAGACCCCCAAAGATCTGTTGTTGATCACTTATCCTGAGGATACGTCATCAGTATTGGAAAACTAGACATCCCCCTTTAGTAGGTATATTACAGTGGCAGGCCTGGAAGCCGTCACCAGGTTGCTATGACAACTGATCGGCAACTCATAATTTCATCACTGGGGTGGTGTGATCAGAGGACGCCCCCTATCTATCAGCGCATGCCTCTTAATAATTGTGGCACATCTTTGCATGGATCTCCACTGAACTCTATGACAGTTTCCTGGTGTAGATTATAAGGAATGTAATGGACCCCCTGTTCTGGCGGCCCCACTTTGAGAAGTGGTGAGCAGTGATTAAAACCCCCCCAAAATTGCTAAGTTTTGTGCAACAGCAGGCCGCGCCAAGGTTTGTGACGTTTTCTGGAGCAGAGGGGATGATAAACCGATGTACGTGTCACAGACTAGAATTATTATGTAATAAGTGTACCCAGCGTGTACAGAAAATCAGGAGCACAGCCTGTTCAGGGGGCACCTCCTGGGGAGCAAGGTGAACCCACCACATATATATATGAAATCAGTGTAGACTGCAGCACTCCAAATTCTCATAGGTAGGCTGCTTCTATGGGACAGTGACTTGTTTAAGGCTTATTGCAGACGGGCGTGTGCACTCCGTGGCTGTATTGCGGATCTGCAATACATGGGCACTGTTCCATTTTTATTCTGCATCACGGATGCGGACCCATTCACTTCAGTGGGTCCGCAAGTCCGGAGATGCAGAATGGTGCGGAACGGAACCCTACGGGAGCACTACGGAGTGCTTCCGTGGGGTTTCGTCCCGTACCTCCATTCCGCAAAAAGATAGAACATGCCCTATGTTTTTGCAGAACGGCCGGATCGCGGACCCATTAAAGTGAATTGGTCCGCGATCTGTTGCAGCTGCCCCACGGTGGGTGTTCGTGCATTGCGGCTTTCAATTTGTGAGCCGCAGCATGACCACGAGGCGCGCACGTTCGTGTGCAGGAGGCCTTACTATGATGTGTACAATGATTTACATCTCTTCATGTACAGTAATCTGATCTTATGTATTTGTAGGAAGGATGCAAATGCGGCTCTGCTGAGCAATTTTGAGGTATGTACTTACTGTGGGCTGAATGGTCTTTAGTTTGGATGAATCTTTGGGGCAAATTTACTGTTGAAATGGTAACTGCATGACATGTTTATACGGACTGCCGGAAGCTGTCATAAATGAGGGGCAGCATCCGGCAGTGCGCCTGCTTATCATAGACCAGCATATGCCCCTTATTTTTATGTTTTATATTGAGAGAATTGCATAATGAACAGATCTCCAATAAAAGTTACTCTTTCTGAATCGCAGTCAGTGACTACTGTAGGCTAATATACAGATAGTTTTTTTTTTCCTCCTTTCCTTCAGTAGGATGTCCTCCCATTTGTGCAAGAAATATACAGACATTGACCAGTCGGTCACCAACACCAAAGTCACTTGTGTGTGTAAGGCCTAGTTCACACAGTCAGTGTTTGGTCAGTGATTGTGAGCCAAGTCCAGGTGCGGCTCTAATCACAGAACAGATGCAGATCTTTCCATTATATCCTGTCTGTGTGTAGACTCCAAATACTGCTTTTGGCTCACAATCACTGATCAAACACTGGGGGTCATTTTTTAAAGCTTGTCTAGTGTAAAAATAGTCGTAAAGGGCATCTATGCAAATGTTTTAACGCTTGCGCAATAATTTATTGTTCCATGGGCAGTACGCACAGACTGCCATATACAGTGGAGGAAATAATTATTTGACCCCTCACTGATTTTGTAAGTTTGTCCAATGACAAAGAAATGAAAAGTCTCAGAACAGTATCATTTCAATGGTAGGTTTATTGTAACAGTGGCAGATAGCACATCAAAAGGAAAATCGAAAAAATAACTTTAAATAAAAGATAGCAACTGATTTGCATTTCATTGAGTGAAATAAGTATTTGAACCCTCTAACAGAAAAAGACTTAATACTTGGTGGAAAAACCCTTGTTTGCAAGCACATAGGTCAAACGTTTCTTGTAATTGATGACCAAGTTTGCGCACATTTTAGGAGGAATGTTGGTCCACTCCTCTTTGCAGATCATCTCTAAATCCCTAAGGTTTCGAGGCTGTCTCTGTGCAACTCTGAGCTTGAGCTCCCTCCATAGGTTTTCGATTGGATTAACCCCTTAAGGACTCAGCCCTATTTCACCTTAAGGACTTGGCCATTTTTTGCAAATCTGACCAGTGTCCCTTTAAGTGCTCATAACTTTAAAACGCTTTGACTTACCCAGGCCGTTCTGAGATTGTTTTTTCGTCACATATTGTACTTCATGACACTGCTAAAATTGGGTCAAAAAAGTTAATTTTTTTGCACCAAAAAATAAAATTTTTACAATTTTTTTTGAAAAATTAGCAAATTTCAAAGTTTCAGTTTCTCTACTTCTGTAATACATAGTAATACCCCCAAAAATTGTGATGGCTTTACATTCCCCATATGTCTACTTCATGTGTGTAGCATTTTGGGAATGATATTTTATTTTTTGGGGATGTTACAAGGCTTAGAAGTTTAGAAGCAAATTTTGAAATTTTTCAGAAATCTTCAAAATCCCACTTTTTATGGACCAGTTCAGGTTTGCAGTCATATTGTGAGGCTTAGATAATAGAAACCTCCCAAAAATGACCCCATTCTAGAAACTACACCCCTCAAGGTATTCAAAACTGTTTTTTCAAACTTTATTAACCCTTTAGGTCTTCCACAAGAGTTAATGGCAGATGGAGAAACAATTTAGAAATTTCTATTTTTGGGAAAATTTTCCAATATAATCAATTTTTTCCAGGAGTAAAACAAGGGTTAACTGCCAAACAAAACTCAAAATGGGTTGCCCTGAATCTGTAGTTTGCAGAAACACCCCATATGTGGTCGTAAACTACTGTTTGGCCAAACGGCAGGACATAGAAGGAGGGGAACGCCATATGGGTTTTGGAAGGCAGATTTTGCAGGACTGGTTTTGTTTATACCATGTCCCATTTGAAGCCCCCTGTTGCACCCCTAGAATAGAAATTTCAAAAAAGTGACTCCATCTAAGAAAGTACACCCCTCAAGGTATTCAAAACTGGGTTTACAAACTTTGTTAACCCTTTAGGTGTTCCACAAGAGTTAATGGCAGATGGAGAAACAATTTAGAAATTTCTATTTTTTGGAAAATTTTCCAATATAATCAATTTTTTCCAGGAGTAAAACAAGGGTTAACTGCCAAACAAAACTCAAAATGGGTTGCCCTGATTCTGTAGTTTGCAGAAACACCCCATATGTGGTCGTAAACTACTGTTTGGCCAAACGGGAGGACATAGAAGGAGGGGAACACCATATGGGTTTTGGAAGGCAGATTTTGCAGGACTGGTTTTGTTTATACCATGTCCCATTTGAAGCCCCCTGTTGCACCCCTAGAATAGAAATTTCAAAAAAGTGACTCCATCTAAGAAAGTACACCCCTCAAGGTATTCAAAACTGGGTTTACAAACTTTGTTAACCCTTTAGGTGTTCCACAAGAGTTAATGGCAGATGGAGAAACAATTTAGAAATTTCTATTTTTTGGAAAATTTTCCAATATAATCAATTTTTTCCAGGAGTAAAACAAGGGTTAACTGCCAAACAAAACTCAAAATGGGTTGCCCTGATTCTGTAGTTTGCAGAAACACCCCATATGTGGTCGTAAACTACTGTTTGGCCAAACGGCAGGACATAGAAGAAGGGGAACGCCATACGGTTTTTGGAAGGCAGATTTTGCTGGACTGGTTTTTTTACACCATGTACCCTTTCAAGCCCCCTGATGCACCCCTAGAGTAGAAACTCCATAAAAGTGACCCCATCTAGGAAACTACAGGATAAGGTGGTTGTTGTTTTGGGACTATTTTAGGGGTAAATATGATTTTTGGTTGCTCTATATTACTCTTTTTTGAGGCAATGTAACAAAAAAATTAAATTCTAAAAATTTTTCTACATTCGCTATTTAGTTTTGTGGAACACCTAAAGGGTTAACATAGTTTGTAAAGTAACTTTTGAATACCTTGAGGGGTGTAGTTTCTTAGATGGGGTCACTTTTTTGGAGTTTCTAGTCTAGGCTACATCAGGGGGGGCTTCTAATGGGACATGGTGTCAAAAAAAAAACTGTCCATCAAAATCTGCCTTCCAGAAACCGTATGGAGTTCCCTTCGTTCTATGCCCTGCCGTGCGGCTATATAGCCATTTACGACCACATATGGGGTGTTTCTGCAAACTACAGAATCAGGGCCATAAATATTGAGTTTTGTTTGGCTGTTAACCCTTGCTTTATTACCGGTAAAAGGGATTCAAATTGAAATTTTGCCCAAAAATGGGTGTTTTGGCACCGTTTTTGTTTTATATTTTTAACACCGTTCATTCGAGGCGTTTGGTCAAATGTTATTTTTATAGCGACGACTTTTACGCACGCGACGATGCCCAATATGTATGGCTCTCAGACTTTGGAGACACTAAGCAGGCATCCTAAAAACTGCGGCCCTCCAGATGTTGTAAAACTACAATTCCCACCATGCCCTGCTGATGGCTGTAGGTTGTCTGGGCATGCTGGGAGTTATAGTTTTACAACATCTGGAGGGCCGCAGTTTGAGGATGCCTGCTCTAAAACTAATATTTTTTTGGGGAAAAAAAATTGTTTCTGTGTCTCCAAAGTCTAAGAGCCATAGTGTTTTATGTTCTCTAGTGGACTGTTGGGGATTATAAAAATTTAGTACTCCATGGAAGTGTGATACTCCCTGAAGCAATCGATAACGCAGAGGCCCGGATGATCGGGGCACGTGTCACATTGAGTGGTGGTGTCCTTCCGTATCCCCCTCTTGTGACACACTCTGCATCTTTTTTGGGTTCGTCCCTTCTTTCCAGTATGGGGGACCACACCTGGAAAGTGTTGGCCAGGGACGATCCGGGCGCCTCCAGTTCCCGAGGTACTCCGGCCTGCTCTTTCCCGGTCCGAAAAGATCAGGTCTTTGAGGACTGCCTCATAGAATTGGAGGAATGTCCCTGTGCTGCCAGCGCTTCGGGATAGTACAAAAGAGTTGTACATGGCAACCTGCACCATGTAGACCGTAACTTTTTTGTACCATGCCCGGGTTTTGCGCATGGCATTATATGGCGTGAGGACTTGATCAGAGAGATCAACTCCTCCCATATACCGATTGTAGTCGACGATACAATCGGGCTTGAGGACCGTTGCCGCGGTACCTCGCACAGGGACTGGGGTGGTGCTGTTACCGTGGATTGTGGACAGCATAAGGACATCCCTCTTGTCCTTATACCTGACCAGCAACAGGTTTCCACTGGTAAGGGCACGGGTCTCACCCCTGGGGATAGGTACCTGGAGGGGGTGGGCAGGGAGGCCGCGCTGATTTTTCCGCACGGTCCCACAAGCGAACGTGGATCTGGCGGCAAGGGACCTGAACAAGGGAATGCTGGTATAAAAGTTATCCACGTACAAGTGGTAACCCTTATCCAGCAGTGGGTGCATAAGGTCCCACACGAGTTTCCCGCTAACACCCAGAGTGGGGGGACATTCTGGGGGTTGAATACGGGAATCTCGCCCCTCGTACACACGAAATTTGTAAGTGTACCCTGAGGTACTCTCACAAATTTTGTATAGCTTCACGCCATACCTCGCCCGCTTTGTGGGAATGTATTGGCGGAAACTGAGTCTCCCCTTGAACGCAACGAGAGACTCATCAACCGCGACCTCCCTTCCAGGTACGTAGGCCTGCTGAAATGTGGCCCCAAAGTGATCGATGACCGGCCGTATCTTATACAGCCGGTCATAGGCAGGATCACCTCGGGGTGGACATGCTGCATTATCGGAATAATGCAGACATTTCCGGATGGCCTCAAACCGGGGACGTGTCATGACCATACTGTACAGTGGGGTCTGGTATAGGACGTCCCCACTCCAGTATTGCCTGACACTGGGTTTTTGGACTAGACCCATATGCAGCACGAGGCCCCAAAATGTCCTCATTTCGGCTGCACTGACCGGCGTCCAGCCACCGGGTCTAGCCAAAAATGAGCCTGGGTTTTGAGCGACGAACTGTTGGGCGTACAGATTCGTCTGCTCCACCATCAAATTCACCAGTGGGTTACTGAAAAAAAAACTAAAAAAGTCTATTTCAGTAAACCCCACTGTGGGAATCTGGATTCCAGGATTGCCAGCGAAATCCGGAATCTCAGGCTCAAAGTCCACTGGGGGACACCAGCTAAGTTCATCGGCAGGGGGCTCCGGTGAACTTATTTGGTGGGCCGGGAAACCAGTACGAACCCCAGGGCGGCTCGTACTAGGGTGGGCCACAGGATCCCTAGCATGTGTGGCCCCTGGCTCCGCCTGGCGGCGTCTCCGCCGCCTTGGTGGCTCATCGTCATCCGATGATGATGAGGAGGATGCGGATGACAGAAGGAATGTGGGGTCATCCTCATCCTCACTGGGGCTCTCGGAGTCGGAGGCAATCTGGGCGTATGCCTCCTCGGCCGAGAACACCCGGCGGGCCATGGGTGTGTGTGCGTGTAGGTGTGCGTGTGTGGAAACCTTTATTATATGTGCGTGTGTGTGGGGGCAACGGGTGTTCGCGTACTAAAAAAAGGAAAATAAAGGGGCAAGTGTTAGGAAAAAAAAAAAAAAAAGTTCAAAGTTGCTGATCAGCGGTACAACGCTGATCAGCGGTGGGGCAGGCGATGCGCTAACAGTGGACGGACGCTAAAGTGCCGACCAGTCAGCGAACGCAGAAAAATAAAAAAAAAGTGGTGGTAAGGGGGCTAGTGGTGAGGGGGGGGGGGGAGGCTGGGGGAGGGCTGGTGGGGGGATGGGTGGGGGGGGGGGGTGGGGGGGCTGGTGGTGGTGGGGGGCTGGTAGGGGGGGGCAAGTGGCAGGGGGGGCTCTGGGGTCTGATAGATGGATCAAAAAAGTTTTGTTTAAAATTTCTTTTTTTTTTTTTTTTTTCCTAACTAACTTTTCCCTTCTTTCCCTTCCTAATGGTGCCTCTCCCTCACTGACCCTAACCTACCTGAGTGGCGATGGGTGCAGGAGGGTGATGGATGCCGATTAGGGGGACACAGGAGCTGGTGCTGGACGATGCTGCACGGTCAGGGTGCTGGACAGGAAGAGGAGGGGAGAGAGGAGCGCAGGAAGTTTGAATCTCGCGCCTCTCTCCCCTGCACCAATCAGCACCCTGGACAGCAGTGTTCAGCACCAGGGCCAGCACCGCCTCCTCAAATCCTCGGACTGCGATTGGTGGTGTAAAATTACGCCACCGATCGCAGTCTTTTTCCGGTTCATCGGGTCACAGCACACCCGAATGGACCGGAAACGCAGAAAACCGCAGGTCTGAATGGACCTGCGGTTTTCTGCGATCGTCTATACGGGGGGGTCAAATGACCCCCCCCCGGCGTTGTTACGGGATGCCGGCTGAATGATTTCAGCCGGCATCCCGTTCCGATTAACCCCCGCGGCGCCGGAATCGCGAATTGAAGCCATGACGTACCGGTACGTCATGGGTCCTTAAGGATTCGGGAAACATGCCGTACCGATACGTCATGGGTCCCTAAGGGGTTAAGGTCCGGAGACTGACTAGGCCACTCCATGACCTTAATGTGCTTCTTCTTGAGCCACTCCTTTGTTGCCTTTGCTGTATGTTTTGGGTCATTGTCGTGCTGGAACACCCATCCACGACCCATTTTCAGTTTCCTGGCAGAGGGAAGGAGGTTGTCGCTCAGGATTTCACGATACATGGCTCCGTCTATTTTCCCGTTTATGCGAATAAGTTGTCCTGTGCCCTTAGCAGAAAAACACCCCCAAAGCAAAATGTTTCCACCCCCATGCTTGACGGTGGGGACGGTGTTTTGGGGGTCATAGGCAGCATTTTTCTTCCTCCAAACACAGCGAGTTGAGTTAATGCCAAAGAGCTCTATTTTGGTCTCATCAGACCACAGCACCTTCTCCCAGTCACTCTCTGAATCATTCAGGTGTTCATTGGCAAACTTCAGACGGGCCTGCACATGTGCCTTCCTGAGCAGGGGGACCTTGCGAGCCCTGCAGGATTTTAATCCATTGCGGTGTAATGTGTTTCCAATGGTTTTCTTGGTGACTGTGGTCCCTGCTAATTTGAGGTCATTAACTAACTCCTCCCGTGTAGTTCTAGGATGCTTTTTCACCTTTCTCAGAACCATTGACACCCCACGAGGTGAGATCTTGCGTGGAGCCCCAGAGCGAGGTCGATTGATGGTCATTTTGTGCTCCTTCCATTTTCGAACAATCGCACCAACAGTTGTCACCTTCTCTCCCAGCTTCTTGCTAATGGTTTTGTAGCCCATTCCAGCCTTGTGCAGGTCTACAATTTTGTCTCTGACATCCTTGGACAGCTCTTTGGTCTTTCCCATGTTGGAGAGTTTGGAGTCTGCTTGATTGATTGATTCTGTGGACAGGTGTCTTTTATACAGGTGACTAGTTAAGACAGGTGTCCTTAATGAGGGTGACTAATTGAGTAGAAGTGTCTAACCACTCTGTGGGAGCCAGAACTCTTAATGGTTGGTAGGGGTTCAAATACTTATTTCACTCAATGAAATGCAAATCAGTTGCTATCTTTTATTTAAAGTTATTTTTTCGATTTTCCTTTTGATGTGCTATCTGCCACTGTTACAATAAACCTACCATTGAAATGATACTGTTCTGAGACTTTTCATTTCTTTGTCATTGGACAAACTTACAAAATCAGTGAGGGGTCAAATAATTATTTCCGCCACTGTATGTACTACGGCAGCATCGGGGGACAGCTAAGGCTATTTTCACACTAGCGTTTTAGTTTTCCGGTACTGAGATCCGTCATAGGGGCTCAATACTGGAAAAAAAAAAGACTTCCATTTTGTCCCCATTCAAAACTGACAAAAACTGAACTGAACAGAATAGAATGCTCCAAAATACATTCCGTTCTGTTTAGTTGAGTTCTCAGACGCAGAGCAAACTGTAGCATGTTGTAGTTTGCTTTCCATCCTGGGATGCGGAGCAAGACGGATCCGGAATGACCCCCAATGCAAGTCAATGGTGACGGATCAGTTTTCTCTTGCACAATCCGCCACAATAGAAAACGGATCCGTCTGGATCCGTCTTCCATTGACTTTCAATGGAGTTCATGACGGATCCGTCTTGGCAATGTTAATGATTATACGACCGGATCTGTTCATAACGGATGCAGGTGGTTGTATTATCAGTAATGGAAGTGTTTTTGCTGGACCCTGCCGGATCCAGCAAAAACGCTAGTGTGAAAGTAGCCTAAGACTAGCGTAAAAAGCCTTCTTAGTAAATAGATTTTAGCAGTTGCAGTCTAAAGGAATATGCAATCTTGTGGACTGCAGCAGTGACTGACCAGGTAAAATCAGTCAGTAGTGCTACAAAATGTCTCTACGTAGCCTTGGAGCCGGGATGGCCAACCTGCGGCTCTCCAGTTGTTGCAAAACTATAACTCCCAGCATGCCCAGTCTGCTTACAGCTATCAGCCTACAGCATGGCATGGTGGGGGTTGTAGTTTTACAACAGCTGGAGGGCCGCAGGTTGGTCAGCCCTGCCTTAGTTTGTATAAAGCGGCAGCATGCATACTCAAACAATGTTCAGTAAGGCTTTTATTTATTTTTTTGCGATGTACAAACCAAACATAGAGTATGTCCATGAAAATACTGCATTTGACAGGAATCTGACTCCATCCCAGCCCCACTGTATCCATTGAGTGGAACTCCCTGCCACAGGACCCTCACACTTGCTCCTAAATATTGCCAAGTGACCAAAAATTGTAAAAAAATATGTTTAACGTAAAAAACATGTAGGTCATTTTGTGATGGCACATTCCCTTCAAAGGGCTTGTCTGCTTATCCTCAGGATAGGTCATCATTATTGCCGTAGATCGGCGGAGGGCTGACTCCTGGCACCCCGCTGATAAGCTGCTTGAAGAGAAGGCCAGACTCGTACAAGCGCTGTTTTCTCCTCTCTGGTCACCGGCTCGCCGTCAACATTGCTGAGGATAGATCATCAATATAACAAAAGCGGACAACCCCTTTAACGTATTTTAGCCCTAGTGGCCAGTGTGAAAACTGCAGGATTATGTACCGTACATTTTTTTAATATAGATAGTGACATGGAAAAGTAAAAAAAAAAAACCTCACTGAAAATTCTAATAAATAAAATACAGTTGAAACCAGAAGTTTACATACTCTATATAAAAAGACACATATGCATGGTTTTCTCAATATCTGGCATGAAATCAGAATAAACCTTTCCTGTTTTTGCTCAATTAGGATTACCATAATTATTATTATTTAACAAATGCCAGAATAATAAGAGATGTTTTAAGGCATTTTTATTACTTTCTGCAAAGTCAAAAGTTTACATACATATCATTAATATTTGGTACCATTGCCCTTAAACTGTAGTTGGTCGGAATTTGGGCCCATTCCTCCTGACAAAACTGGTGTGACTGAGCCATGTTTGTCGGTCGCCTTGCTCGCACCTGCCTTTTCAGCTTTGCCCATAAATTTTCAATACCATTGAGATCAGGGCTTTGTGATGGCCACTCCAAAAACATGTCGCATAAAAATATGGTTTAAACAACAGGTCATTATCTGATGTTACATTCTCTTTAAAGGATAACCGTCACATTTAGACCCTAATTTCAATTTTCATATATGTAGTTAGTAATAACATGATGATATTCCAGAATCAGTTACTATTAGACTGACTTACCCCATATTTAATAAGATTCAGCCCTTGGCAACCAGTCTGCATAAAACTGCAATTTCACTATTCAGTTAAGATGGCCGCCACTGCCCTCACCCTGAGGCTAATCCCGCCTGCCCTCACTAGCCAGTAACAATAGCCCCCCAAAAGTGTCAGTAACCAGAGCCCTCCCCCCTAAAGGGTTAATCTCCTGCAGCACAAAGGGGTCCTCTTAACACATGTTGCTTTCATTTATACACTGAGCAGATGGCAGATCTCCCTTCCCTGATCTGCGCTGCACCAACTCTGCATTCTCCAGCTCTGCTGAGTGAGGGAGCGTCTGCCAAGTGCAGGGACAGGGAGAAGTGCACACAGCCCAGGCACTGTTATCAGCTGCTGGGGAGGACCTGGCTTTAATCATTTTCTTACAGTCCCTGCTTCTGCGTCCTCCGTCCTTCAACACATAGACGGACCATGCCTAGCAACCCTATTTTAAGCACAGGTAAAAGAAGACAGTACAGGGAACAAAACTGTGGAATTAAGGGGTAATTAAGTACACAGTGAAAAGTTGAAATAGGGCCACCAAGGAGATATTAATCACCACAATCCAATACTCCAAAAAAAAAAAAAAAAGACATTTATACTTGAAAGTTTTTTTTTTTCTCATTTTTTGGGGGGTTAAATCAAATTATCCCCTGTCCACTGGATAGGGGATACCTTTTAGATTGCCGATCAGGAGAACAGGAGGCATGTGATCGTATCTCAGAAGTATGGTCTATCTGGTTAAATGCTGTCGTGTACAATTGCTCTTGATGATAATGTCCATAGCTGTAAAAAATTGATTGTAAAAATATTGAGGGAGAAATATGGGATCCTTCCAATCTGCAGGGCTGTATGAAAACCATTGCTGTTTGACATATTATTCATTGGGTTTTAATAGACATTGCATTCTGTATCGTGTCTGTGTTAAAGGTATTTCAGTTACTTACTGACCTAAAAGCTCAGCAAAGAGATGGAAGAAAGAACAAGAACAGTGTGGGCCAGCAGAATCTCAATACCATCATGTATGAGGTGAGCTTGGCATTCCTGGGTGGGTGTTTCTGGAGTCCCTATAAGTGTCATGTGTCAGCATTGTGGGAATAGGCATGAGGTTGACACTTTAGGGCAGGGATCAGCAAGTTTGGCACTCCAGCTATGGTGAAACTACAGCTTCCAGCATGCTTGGCTGTTCTTGGAACTCCTATAGACACAAATGAAGTATGCTGGGAGTTGTAGTTTAACAACAGCTGGAGTGCTGGAGGTTGCTGACCCCTGCTTTAGGGTGTATTCACATGGGATGGATACGCTGTGGATTTGCCTATTTACTTACGCAAATCCACAACATTTTACAGCACCAGCAAAGTGGATGAGATTTTGAAGGGGTTCTCCAGGAATATAAGAAAATAAAAATACTTAAATATTATTTTATTATAAATATATTCCCAAATACCTTTCATTAATTATAATGGCTTGTTTTGTCTGGGGAGCGATCATCAGGAGAAATAAAATGGCTTCTGTCCTATTAGTACACACAGAACCTGTCCTAATCACACAGGAGGACAAGTTACTTCACAGCAGTGAATTAAAGAGCTGCCTCATCCTTTTCTCTGCTCTACTTGTCAGTAATTATGATCCTAAATACAGATGATAAGATCTTCAGCAAAATCTCTGTAGGAATGGAGTTCACGAGGAGACATGAAGTAGAGAGAGGAGGTGTGGGTAATGGGCAGCAGCACTTGTATGCAGTCTCCATTACCACAGTCTGTCCTTTCTGTTCTCTCTGTACTTAATGTCTTCTCATTAACTCCATTCCTACAGAGATTCAGCTGAAGATCTTCTCATCTGTATTCAGGATCATAATCCCTGACAATTAGGAGAGGAGGATGAGGCAGCTCTATAGCTCAGTGTTCAGAAGTAACTTGTTCTGCTGTGTGATTAGGACAGGCTTTTTGTGTTATAATAGGACGGCGGCCATTTTATTTCTCCTGATGATTGCTCCCCCAACAAAACAAGCCATTATAACTAATGTAAGGTATTAGGTAATATATTTATAATAAAATAATATTTAAGTATTGTCATTTTACTTAATTCCCGGAGAACCTCTTTAAGAAATCTCATCCAAACACTGCAAAAAAAAATCTGCCGCATAAACTGACATGTGGTGAAGATTTTACATCTGCAGTATGTCAATTTGTGCTGCAGGTTGCCACCATGAATTTCTCCATTTGCAATGCATTGGGTGAAATCTGTGGCAAATGCACAACAAATTCGCAGTGAAAATTTGTATGTGTGGCCATACCCCTACCTTATGGTTTCTTTTTGCAGGAATTTGGCAGTATCAGAGAAAAGTAAATTTATGGCTTCCGTAAACCACCTTTTTTGTGCTTTCTCTCATTTAATTTACATCCCAAGAGAAGGAGAAACTAATCAATTTCCTTTTTGTTAATTAAGAGAGAGTTCACATCACCATTATTTTTCTGTTCTTCTCATCTGTCTGAAGAACAGAAAAGTAAAGAAAAAAAAAGTTCCTGTAAAAAAAAAAAAAAAGATCCTGTTCTTCAGCTATGAACATTTGCCATCCGTTTGAGCCATTTCCATCTGAGATCCATGACGGAAAGGCAGGACTTTTTTCCATAAAAAAAAAAAAAATCTCAGGTGGAAATGGCTCAAACAGTTGACAAATGTGCATAATTCATGTACAGGACCCATTTTTTCTTTATTTTTCTGTTCTTCTGACTTGTCAGAAGAACGGACAAATAACGGTGATGTGAACTCTCCCTAATATGGGAGGAAAAAGAACTATACAAATGAGCTCTTGCTGATAAGTTAGTCTTTTGTTGTGCCCCAAATTTTTCAGTAGAGGGCGCCCTATGACTGTGGGGATTAATTTACTTTTGTCATGTGTCACAGCTGTGTTATTTGGTTATCAAATATGTAAAAAGTCCGGAAATAAACTCTAGTGTTAGGCTACATGCACACGGAACGGCACGGACAGCCTTTAATATAACTGCCTATTCTTGTCCACAAAGCGTGGACAAGAATAGGACAGGTTATATTTTTTTTGCGGACCACGGTACGGAGCATTGGATGCGGAAAGCTCATGGAGTGCTGTTTGCATCTTTTGCGGCCCCATTGAAGTGAATTGGTCCGCGTCCGAGCCGCCAAAACGGAGGTTCGGATACGGACCAAAACAGCGGCCGTGCGCATGAGGCCTTAACTGGAGCCAGCAAGCTAGATGTTTTTAAAATTTTTGTGGTTTTTATAAAATTCTGTTAAAGCGATACGGTAATAGAGCTTTTTATTGCCTGTTTTTTTCATTATGCAGATGAAAATAATTTACCAGTATACTTTTTTACAAATTGATAGTAAGCACTTATACCATATTTTTCACTTTATAAGACATACCTGATTATTAGACGCACTTAGGTTTTAGTGGAGGAAAATCTGAAAAAAAAATATTTTTCATCAGACGCCCAATCTTCAGCAGTTCTCAGTTCAGACAACCCAATCTTTATCAGACTTAAAATCAGACCCCCAATTTGTATCAGACCCTCAATCTGTATCAGAACCCTAAACCTTATTAGACCTCTGTTCAGGCCCCCCAATCTTTATCAGATCTCCCAACTTTATCAGTCCCCTAAACTGTATCAGCCGCCCCCAAACAGACCCCTAAACCTTCAGACTGCAGATCAGACCCCTAGTCCTCATCAGAACTCAGATCAGACATAAAATAAATAAATTAACTTACCTCCTGCTCTGGACCGCGCTCTTCCTGCACTCGCCGCTCCTTGGTCTTCTCATGGGCCCTGTTTTGCACTGTGACCTGGCAAAACACGGGGTCATGTCGTAGAGCACACCTACGTGCACTATGTTCTGACGCTATACACAGTCAGCAGTGCGCCCCGGAACTTGACCGGGTGCTGACGCCGGCCCTGCTAGCAGCGCTACACTCCCTGCGCCTCTAAAATACTAATGAGCGCTTCCGTAATTTAATCACTCATTAGTGTTCGCTTTAGAAGATGAACTGCCATTTTTCCCACTTTTGGGGGAAAAAGTGTGCCTTTTATAAAGTGAAAAATTTGGTGTGTAATACATATATATCATTGTTAAATATATTTCAGAAATCGTGGGTTATCTATACAAGCTGCTGTGAAGTGGCAGCTGACAAATCTTACTATTAAGACCACCTCTATGTACAGTTGAAACCAGAAGTTTGCATACACTATATAAAAAGACACATATGCATGTTTTTCTCAATATCTGAAATGAAATCAGAATAAACCTTTCCTGTTTTTGGTCAATTAGGATTACCATAATTATTATTACCGTATTTTTTGCGCTATAAGACGCACTCCCCCCCCCCCCCCCCCCAAAATTGGGGGGGGGGGGGGAGGCAGTGCGTCTTATGTGGCGAATACTTCAGTTTGTATACCGCCGACCGCATGCTGCGCATCGCGGTGGCGGGTGTATTAGTAGGCATGGATGAGGGAGGAGGGGCCGGCATCCAGCTCTGTAACTACAGCGGGCCCGGTGCAGTCACTGTATTCTGCTACACCGGGCCCGCTCACTGTTGGAATCCTAACTGCAGGCAATGCTAACAGTAGTCTTTTATGCAGCCTGTACTTACGATACTAACTTTCCGGCAGCCAGCAGGCAGGAGGCTGAGCTGGCGGGCGGGCGCTGACAACGTAACTCACTATGTCACGCGCCGGCTCCGCCCACTTTATGAATGAAGAAGGGAGAGCCGGCGCGTGACATAGTGAGTTACGTTTTCAGCGCCCGCCCGCCAGCTCAGCCTGCTGCCTGCCGGAAAGTTAGTATCGTAAGTACAGGCTGCATAAAAGACTACTGTTACGGTACCTTAATCAGCATACAGCATTGTCTGCTGTTAGGATTCCTACAGTGAGCGGGCCCGGTGTAGCAGAATACATTGACTGCACCGGGCCCGCTGTAATTACAGAGCTAGATGCCGGCCCCTCCTCCCTATTGGGGGTCATTCTATGGATAGCACTGTTATGGGGATTTGTGGATGGCACATAGCGTAAAATGCTATTTATGTGTCATCAACAGATCCCCCATAACAGTGCCATCCACAGTCCCCAATAACAGTGCCATCCACAGTCCCCAATAACAGTGCCATCCACAGTGCCCCCCATAGCAGTGCCATCCACAGTGCCCCCCATAACCGTGCCATCCACAGATCCCCATAACCGTGCCATCCACAGATCCCCATAACCGTGCCATCCACAGATCCCCATAACCGTGCCATCCACAGATCCCCATAACCGTGCCATCCACAGATCCCCATAACCGTGCCATCCACAGATCCCCATAACCGTGCCATCCACAGACCCCCATAACAATGCTATCCACGGACCCCCCATAACAGTGCCATCCACAGATCCCCATAACAGTGCCATCCACAGATCCCCATAACAGTGCCATCCACAGATCCCCATAACAGTGCCATCCACAGATCCCCATAACAGTGCCATCCACAGATCCCCATAACAGTGCCATCCACAGATCCCCATAACAGTGCCATCCACAGATCCCCATAACCGTGCCATCCACAGACCCCCATAACAATGCCATCCACAGACCCCCATAACAATGCCATCCACAGACCCCCATAACAATGCCATCCACCGACCCCCCATAACAGTGCCATCCACAGATCCCCATAACAGTGCCATCCACAGATCCCCATAACCGTGCCATCCACAGACCCCCATAACAATGCCATCCACCGACCCCCCCCATAACAGTGCCATCCCCAGATCCCACATAACACCATTAGGCACACCTTTTGGTTCAAATTATTATTATTTTTTTTTCCTCCTTAAAAACCTAGGTGCGTCTTATAGGGCGAAAAATACGGTATTTGCCAAATGCCAGAATAATGAGAGACAGAATGTTTTAAGGAATTTTTATTACTTTCTGCAATGTCAAAAGTTTACATACACTAAGATTACTATGCCTTTAAACAATTCTGGACTGCCCATATGATGATGTCATGTGTTTGGAAGCTTCTGTTTGTTGGCAACATCTGTGTTATTAGAGATACACCTGTGGATGTATTTAAATGCACACCTGAAACACACTGCTTATTTGTGTAGCATCATGGGAAAGTCTAAAGAAATCAGGGATCAACCTTGGGTGCAATTTCAAGATACCTGAACGTGCCTTGTTCATCTGTACACATAATTATACGCAAGATGGGAATGTTCAGCCATCATACCGCTCAGGAAGGAGACGGGTTCTGTGTCCCAGAGATGACGGTGCTTTGGTCCGACATGTGCATATCAATCCAAGAACAAAAGCAAAAGACCTTGTGAAGATGATGGCAGAAGCAGGTAAGATTGTGTCAATATCCACAGTGAAACGAGTACTGTATCAACATGGGCTGAAAGGCCACTCTGCCAAGAAGATGCCATTACTCCAAAAGAAACAAAAAAGCCAGATGTTTACAAACGCACACAGGAACACAGACCTACATTTTTGGAGACGTCCTTTGGTCTGAGGAAACTAAAATTGAACTTTTGGCCATAATGACCAGCGTTACGTTTAGGAATAAGGGAGAAGCCTAGGAACACCATCCCAACTGTGAAACACTGAGGTAGCAGCATCATGTTGTGGGGTTGTTTTGCTGCAGGAGGGACTGGTGCACTTCACAAAATAGATGGCATCATGAGGAAAGAAGATTGTGGAAATACTGAAGCAACATCAAAAGACATCAGCCAGGAAGTTAAGGCTTTTGGCAGAAGTATACTGCCAGACTGGTTACAAAGTGTCTTAAGGATAACAAACTCAATGTTTTGGAGTGGCCATCACAAAGCCCTGATCTCAGTGGCATTGAAGAAGTATGGGCAAAGCTGAAAAGGCAGGTGCGAGCAAGGCGACCAACAAGCATGGCTCAGTCACAACAGTTTTGTCAGTAGGAATCGGCCCAAATTCCGACCAACTATTGTGAGAAGCTTGTGGAAGGATATCCAAAACATCTTACCCAAGTCATAGAGTTTAAGGGCAATAGTACCAAATATTAATGAAATGTATGTAAACTTTTGACTTTGCAGAAACTAATAAAAATGCCTTAAAACATTCTCTTTCTTATTATTCTGGCATTTGGCAAATAATAATAATTATGGTAATCCTAATTGACCAAAAACAGGAAAGGTTTATTCTGATTTCATGTCAGATATTAAGAAAAACATGCATAAGTGTATTTTTATATAGTGTATGTAAACTTCTGGTTTCAACTGTATATGTTTTATTAGGGCATATGGGTGTCATAACCAGGAGGCCCCTGTTGAGACCCCCCCCACCTCTGCCTCAATGAGCCAGACCACAGAGCTGCTCTAATGGACTCTGAGACAAGCTCTTCAAGCACAGGAATAAACCGCAGCAGTTAAATCAGCAATTACTGAAAACACATGGAGTTTTATTTACAGAACGTACCATGTTTCAACCCGTAGGCTGGACTTAGCCATGGATTGTAATGTTGCATGTTCTGTGAATAAAAGTCCACATTCGCTCAGTAACTGAAGATGCCACTGCTGCGATTATTACTTTGCTCGCTCTTGTGGGGTTCAGAAAGCTGGAACCTGTCACTGCAACGTGAGATTATTAATGGACACATTATTCAACAGTAACTGCAGCCAAAAATACATAACTTCCTGAGGTATCATCAGTAATGCTCCTTAACTTTAGTAGGAACACTAGCCATTGAGACAAACTTCTGACCTCCTAGAGACATCCAAATTTTAATTAAAACAAGCAGCACCAGCGCATCAGGACCGATGTCCGCACTGCTTTTAGAAATAATCTTTGATCCCTTCATCAAGGCGTAATAACCAAACACCTAGTGACTGTGCTGGTACTGAAATGACTTCTGCGGGAGGGTAATACGTAGCAGATTACCTATATTCTGCGCTGTGACACAAACAAGCGGAAATGTCCCCACCACTCGGTTTTGGGTTCTTTCGCTCACAGCTGCAATCGCTACACTCCAGTCCTTGCTTGAAAACTTTAGGCACAGATGGGGGTCACAGTGGCAGGCTGCAGGGGTGACATGTCCAGTCCGTTCCAGAAGTGTCCAAGCAGTGAGCGGAGCACAGATAGTGGCGGACTAAAATGACTCATGTAAGTATTCTTTCCTACACAGGTCAGATGGGGGGCTGAAGTGTCCAAAAAGCTGGAGAACCCCTTTAACTAAAGAGCAAACAAGACTTGCCTAGTGACGTCCCTTTTTTTTTTTTTTTTTTTTTTTGCTGCAGATCCACCTATTCGCAGCCTCTTGTTCTGTAATCCTAGATGGCCGCAGCACTTCTCAGTTTATCTGATGCACACTGTATGTTTGGTAGTCCAAGACACTCCCTGAGCAGTGGCGGCCAATCCAAGTGCAGCAGGCAGTGTCTTGGACTAACAAATGCACAGAGGGCATCAGGTAGTCTGAGAAGTGGTGCGGCCATCTTGGATGATGGAGGAGGAGCCTGGGAACTGGCGGATCTGCAGCTGAAAAGGAGGGCACCATGTAAGTGCTCTGTTTGCTCCCCAGTTAATGTTATTTTTCCCTTGAACCCGAGAGTTCGCTTTATAATACATTTTTATAACTTTTCTTGATCGTTTTTTTTTTTTCTAGACTCTAAAATACCTGTCTAACAGTCCCTGTCAAAAGCAAAGTCCTGAAATAGTGCAAGAATTCCTAACTGCCGTGAAAGAGCATAAGCTAACCAAGTAAGTGCTCAGTGGTTAACTGGAGGCTTAAAAGGGTGGTTTCACATTCAGTCTTTGGTGTTTTTGTGGCATCTTGCATTTTTTGGTTCCAGATGTTTGCTGAAAGTCTATGGGAATTATTAAATGCTGTTTTATTTAGTATTTAAAATTTTAGTTGTGTTTTTTGGGTCAGTGGCATTTAAAAAAATAAATAAATCACAGCATGCTCTGGGTGTGGCGTTTCCTACAACACCCACCCACCGCCTCATTTTCTGTCATTTTTTCCCATGGACATCCTTGTTTTTGTTTGTTTGTTTTTGACTCTGTTTGAAAAAAACACAATTGGCAATGTATGTTGCGTTTTTACATTGCATTTTTTTTGTTTTGTTTTTTCATACTGATGTCCAGGGCAAGTGAAATCAGAGGGGAGTACAAACTTTCCTGTAGAAAAACGCATGGTTTACAAAAACAGCATAAAAAATGGATGCGCAAAAATACACTCTTTGTGAAAAAAGGCAGCAAAAAGGCAGGTGTTTTTGGATATTTAAAAAAAACAACACATACTAAAAACATCATATGGCAGCACCCTAAAGGGGTTGTTATTTTTTCTATGGAACAACCTCTTTTAATTGTAACAATACAAAGTCATACATTTAAAATGTACCTAAATCATAAAGTATTTTTTTTTTTAATTGACATAATAATGATTTTTGCTATATATTTTATATATAGAGTTTATTGTTTTTAGTAGCCAAATAAACCTCCAAACTCTGGCATTTCCTAAAGTGAAGTCAGTGAATTCTGACTTATTCAACATGCGCTGCAGTGAGTACTGACAGGAGCACACATCGATGTGACCTCTACTGAAAGGCAGCGCGGTGGCTCAGTGGGTAGCACTGGTGGGTTGTAGAATTGGGTCCTAGGACGTCATCTGCATGACGTTTGTGCACATATGTTCTCCCCACATTTGTATGTATTTCCTCCGGGTACTCTGGTTTCCTCCCACACTCCAAAGACATACTGATAGGGACCTTAGATTGTGAGTGTGACACTAATGACTGTAAATCGCTGCGGAATATGTCAGTGGGTAAAATAAATAATGATAAATGAAGCTCTGCCATAGAACAGTGGAGCGATGACAGGCCGGAGCTCTGCATAGTACATCACTGCTCCTGCCTGTCCTTGCTCGGCTAAAGCCTGGCAACGCACATTGCTGCAGGGTATCCTGCACCAATGTTCTGTGAAGAGTTTTCAGTGCCCACTGCAGCACATATTGCAGAAGTCACAGCATATATGGCTATGGTGTACAGATTCTGTAGCGCTTCAGTAAGGCCCGAACTTTGGGGGCCTGTTTGGCTAATAAAACTTTAAAATCTATTAATAAAATATATTACAACAATCATTATTTAGGTTATTTCTAATGGTTTAAAAAAAGGCACCTGTCAGCAGATTTGTACCTATGACACTGGCTGACCAGTTACATGTGCACTTGGCAGCTGAAGGCATCTGTGTTGGTCCCATATTCATATGTGCCCGCATTGCTGAGAAAAATGATGTTTTATCATATGCAAATGAGCCTCTAGGAGCAACAGGGGCGTTGGCATTACACCTAGAGGCTCTGCTCTCTCTGCAACCACTGTACATGCGCTTACGTGTTTCTGATTTTTATTCTAGGTCCCTTTTAGAGGCCCTCAGGATATTTATTACAATACAGATACGGTCTATAGGACCAATAATCCCTTTAGGGGCCCCTAACTGATTTTTTTTTTTTAAATCCTTATCTTTATTCAATTCATTAAAGACTTACAAACAAAAATAGAAACTTTTCCACCCATAGGCACTAATGAATAAATAGAAGATTACAAAAAGTAATCAGTAATAATACAAACTGCCTATTACTATCTCACTGGACCCTGATAATTTTAAAAGTTTCCTTATTTGTTTGTAAGTCTTTAATGAATTAAATAAAGATAAGGAATAAAAAAAAAAATCAGTTAGGGGCCCCTAAAGGGATTATTGGCCCTATAGACCGTATCTGTATTGTACGTGTTTCTGACACACAATACATCTGTGCAATGTTTTCAACCTCCTCCTCCCAAAATGGTCGCATAGATAACATAATAAAAATTAGAGACAAGTAATAAGCTCAATCTAAATACATGATTATTTATTGGGTTTATAATACCTGTCATGATATAAATATGTCAAATAAGTCTCCAAAACCTCTATGCATAAGAGTTCTAAATATTCCCCATATGGCCACGCTATGTGCATGGAATAAAGCAATAATTTCAAAATTCCAGTCATGTGACTTTGTCACAGGGGAATCCTCCAGAAAACTGGTCACATGACTTTGAGGTAGGTAGAAAGTGACCATGCAGGTTGCCACAACAGCATTTCTATCCAGCATTAGTACCTCTAGCCCTGGGGCCCATTTCTAGGCATATGCCCAGAGTCATTCACCACTGCCTGGTGAGCACAGTGCTTGCATAGACACATTATACAGGGTGGCCCATGAAAAAGTAACCCGCCTCCAATATGACAAAATGAATCAGCAAGTGGATTATTATTTTTTAATTACCCACAAGTCACAGTAGATGCTGAAAGTGGTCCCTGTTCACGTCTCTGCATCTTTGGGCAGGTCGGATTATGCTCGCTGATACTGCTTGTGATGCTGCGGATAGTGTTTGTCATGTTTTCTTTGTGTTCATCCAGGGGATGTGGATTGTTAGCGGACACTTTCTGATTCCCCCACAGATAAAAATCACATGTGGACAAGTCTGGGGAACGTGGTGGCCATAACCCCTCGCTCACAGTTCGTTCCTCCGTAAAAAGTTCATGAACCAGTGCCAGTGAGTCCCGTGAGGCGTGGTATGTTGCCCGTCTTGTTGGGAAAAGCAGGACATTTTTGTTCTTCTGCAGCATCACTGTTGGAGAGTGCAATGTTACAACAGCCCAGTTGCCCACTGTTGTAACTTGATACAGAGACTGCTGTGTAGTTGACAGGAGAGGGAGCGGAATCTGCAGAATGGCACAGAGCAGGACAGGAGAAAGAAGAAGAGACTCGTGGCTTTTTCCACCCACCTTAGCTACTCCTTCTCTTGTTACCTTCCCCGGTGCTGGTCTCTCCTGTCCTCTGCACTACCCTCCAGCCTCTTTTGCTTCTCGGGTGATATTTTCTGTCTTCTGCCTGCTGCATCCCAACACATACACAAGAGAAACACAGAGGGGCACACAGGACAAGTAGGCTCCAGGTACATGAGAGAAACACAAACAAGGAGGGGACAAACCAACATCGAGGGTAGGACATAGCCTTGGATTAAAGGGGGCACAAGACTCTATTGCCCAAGAGCCAACGTGGACCTGAAGCCGACCCTGAAAGGCGATAATTGTGCTGGTGGTTCAGATATTAATATTTATTTCACACTTGGCTTTTGGCGTGCCTTGTAGTGTGCTGTGACTTGGAGAGAATGCCAAGGCAATCCGCCTGCTCTTTAAGAGCTACTGTATCTAGCACGCCATATAAACCTGAACAAATGATAATCCGAAGCACAAATCTTTCTAAGTGAAACGTTGCCTGTTCAATATCAAATCTTTGACCCTTTTTTTCTCGCATGCCTTTCCTTCACAGCACAAAAGAAACTGTCACCACATTAATACCCTGCAAATCTCTGGCGTGGCAAGCACCCAGTTAGGCTGAGCATACTGCGCAGTGCTGCACTTTTAGATCCCGCAGTGCAGCACGTGACTTCATTGCAATCGAGCTTGACAATGAAAATGACATAAGAAAAATTGTCCTTGACTAGGTTTCTTCCAGTGTATTAATCTGAATGTAAAATCCCAACCTCCTTGGCTGTTCGTCTGTATAATTTGGATTTAAAAGTAGAAAATACAGTCCTGTGTGTTCTCATTAGAGGGACTGCTATTGCTTTAGACATGTATCTGGATATTTATACACTTGTTGAGATTGATCCACTGAAAACCTTCTGACTAGAAAAACCAGAACAAATGGATCACAGCTCACAAAATGTGACGTTTAGGGGGGTGATCCTGCCTTAGTCAATGTATGTCTCAGAATATAAAGTGCACATATAAATATCCCCCTAAAATTTCCATTTTACAAAGTACATTTGTACACCATATCTGATCCATAGTCGTAGTAACCATTGTATGGGGTTAGGCAGGGCATGGCTTACCAGGTTATACATATTCTTTTCAGAACCTTACTGTGAGAACTGTGTAGAGGAATGCGATTGCCCGCAGTAGACCCAATATTCAGTCTAGATCCCAGTGTTCATACCCTCAGGCCATAGCTCAGTCCTCAATATTTAGACCATTAGAACTCAATCGTGACAATTTGGGACTATTGATAACTATGCAGATAGTTGTAGACATTAATTCTCTAATGATTATATAGTGGAATTGTGAAATAAAATGACTTAACAGGGGTGTCACGTTTTAAAGGAGAGTTCTGCAGGAAGGCAGTTAAAATACTTATAAGAAATTACCTTCCAAAGCCTCCCGCAATCCAGCACCTCTGCTCGGTCTTCTCCACTGTTCTGCAGCTGTGATGTAATGTTTTGGCTGCAGTGGTGATGACCCGTTTACTACTGCAGTCAATCACGGACCTCAGCAGTATATGTTTTATACCAAACTTTGTGGCTACCTGCCTCTTTGTGGTGTAGATAGGGTTCCCAGCCCCGTCGTCAGCCTCTGCAGTATATGCCACAAGACCACTACATATCTGCAGCCTCGTGGAGCCTTATTTTGTCAGATTCATAGTAAGGCCTCATACACACGGCCAATGCACGGGCAACGTCCGTGCAGCGGCCAGGACAGATCGAGACCCACTCAACTTGAATGGGTACGTGATCCATTCGCACCGCAAAAAAATAGAACTTGTAAAAAAAATTTGCAGTGCGGAGGCACGGACAGAAACACCATGGAAGCACTCTGTAATTCCGTGCCTCCCTTCCACACCGCAGCTCTGGATTGCGGACCCATTCAAGTGAATGGGTCCGCATCCGTGATGCGGGGAGCACACGGCCAGTGCCCGCATATTGTGGACCCACTGTTTGCGGGCCACAATACGGCCATGGCTGGGGAACGGCCTTGTGCATGAGGCCTAAAACTGTTTGTTATTTGGCATAGCTCAACATCTGACGACTGGCAATTAAAGGGGTATCCTGGTTACAAAAAGTTATCCCCTATCCACAAGAGCGCCAGACATAGCCGAGTACAGCAGTCAGCAATCTCCAGCGCCCCAATAGAGATGAATGGTGTGGCGGCGCGCACTCTGACCAGCCACTATTTCGGATGAGCTCCATTGGGTCTAGCCTCCCCCCCTTCCCCGTTCTCGTGATCAGCAGTAGGACCCCCGCCGATCTAATAGTTATTCCCTATCTGGGGGATAGGGAATAACATTTTGTAACCGGAATACCCCTTTAAGCTACTATATTATCTAAGTTACCACAATGTACAAATGATGCATCTCCAAAGAAGCAAACATCCAAGTCTGCTGTGTTCAGAAATAATAATTGTTCCATTTCCACAGAGCGGAAAAACTGCAGCTTCTTAACCACCGACCTATGACAGCAGTAGAAATTCAACTGGTATGTACAGATTTATTGTGGTCTGTCTATTGTGAGTGTTACATGGTTTATGACAAAAGTTTATCTGCACTTACAGTAGGCTGAAGAGATTTAAACTTTGTCGATCTTGTTATGAAAGTCGAAATACAGCAATATTGATGATGGATTTACCAGATTCCTGAAATATGAAATTTGTGGCTGCAATAAATTCCTTTAATTTCTGCCTATTCATGTTTCTAAATAGATGGTGGAGGAAAGTGAAGAAAGGCTGACAGAGGAACAGATTGAGCAGCTCATCCAGACGATCACTAGTATTCTTCCTGGTGACCCAGAAGCTGAGACACAAGAGCAAACTGAAATGGAAGAAGATGACATTCCACAAGAATAAGATTTAGGCTACATGCACACGACAGTATGTGCTTTGCGGTCCGAAAAAAAAAAAAAAACGGATGCCATCCGTGTTTTTTCTTTTTTTCTTTTGCGGATCCATTGTAACAATGCCTAAAACGGACAAGAATAAGACATGTTCTACTTTTTTTGCGCGGCTACGGAACAGACATACGGATTCGGATAACACACGGTGAGCTGTCCGCATTTTTTGTGGACCCATTGAAATGAATGGGTGCGCATCCTATCTGTAAAAAAAACGGAACAGACACGGAAACAAAATATGTTCGTGTGCATGAGGCCTTAAACTGTCATTTAATATTTTTTCAAATAGTGTGCGTGTTTTTGTAATGCACTTTATTCTACTGAAAGCTGAAGACGCCAGATAACTGTGTGATGCAGAGGCTTCTCAGCCTGCCTCTGGCCTACCTGTCTTAGACTCTGCCTCCCTAAATATGTAATAGCTCTTTATTAAGGCCCCTTGCAGACAAGCTTTCCTCCCGCAGCGAGTCCGCATCGCAGCACCCGGCCTGACCTCCCAGCACTGATGGGATTCACATAGCATTATATTGATTTATGATGCTATGTAACCCTTACAGTTCTGGAATGTATTGGATAACACTGGCAGCATTATGCCAGTGTTGTCCAATACATTCCAGAACTGTAAGGGTTACATAGCGTAATAAATCAATATAATGCTATGCTGGGAGGTCAGGCCGGGAGCTGCATTGCGGACTCGCTGCGAGAGGAACGCTCGTCTGCAAGGGGCCAAAGACTAATGTGACCCTGCAGTTTATGTGCTACCAGCACTCCTCTCTATCTTCCCAGCGCTGGAGAGATAGGCATAGGAGGGTGGCTGCAGCATGTGGGAACTGCGGCCCTGATCCTCTCCCTGTTTTCCCAGCACTAACTAGAGAAGTGCTGGGAAGACAGAGGGGAACGCTGTTGAGTTGGCAGCAGATAAACTGCAGAATCACGTTAGTTTTAGTAAGCGCTGTTACATATTTAGGGAGGCAGAGGCTAGGGAAATGAGAGCAGAGGCAGCCTGAGAAGCCTGCCTCTGTATCATACAGTTTTTCAGTGTAGAATGCTGAAGACTGATTCTCCTCAGCTGGATCTAAGGGAAGTCTTTACAGTTTTGTAATTCAAAATTTACATATTTCCCTAATAAAGTGTATTACATAAATTCTCAGCGTCCCTATACATTAAAATAATGAAATGACTATTACACTGTAAGAGTTCCTAAATGCCTGTTCCAAAATATACTATGTCTTGTGCACAGTGTGAATAACCCAATTGTATTCCATTAAATACAGAATTATAATTTTTCAGCGGGGCAAAATATTATAGGAAACCTATTTGTATTTTCAATTCTATTTTATTTTGTTAGTAATAATTGACTATTCTATGAACCAAACCAGTTCTTCAAGGGGTTCTGCAGTTTGCTTAAACTGATGATCTATCCTCTGGATAGATCATCAGCATCTGATCGGCGGGGGTCCGACACCCGGGACCCCCGCCGATCAGCTGTTTGAGAAGGCCGCGGCGCTCCTGGAGCTGATCCCGACACCCTGGACCGCCGCCGGTCAGATGCTGATGATCTAGCCAGAGGATAGATCATCAGCTTAAAAAAACTGCAGAACCCCTTTCAGTTTAATTTTTTAAGGTTGCTTTTGTTAAAGCTGTTCTCTTACGTGTATACCCAAATATAATTATTATTCATGTGCACATATTGACATATAGGATAGAACCTTCTAGAAGAGTAAATAATACTCAGACATTATCTGTTGAGCAGTAGGGATGCTGAAAAGGAGCATGTTCTCTAGGTGCCTGGCCTGCTTCAAACGCCATACGTTTACTGTGGCTTACGGTCTATCATTTATAATGCAATGCCCTTCTCACAGTTCTGCTTAAAATGCTTATTCAGCACACTCTGGTATTTAAAGTTGTTACTAGGAAATCATTAAAAAGCATCTCTAAATGTCAGGCCACAAACTATTCTGGACAGACTATTAAAAAGTGAATTAAAAGGTTCTTCAAAAGATTTATGGTATCATGGTGTCTTATTCATTAACTTGTGAAATATTTTTATATCCATTAAACTTTGCTTTATTATTTAGAAGCTTTAGAGGTATTTTAACCTCAAAAAGACCAGGTCAATTTTAATTTAATTTTTTTTTTTTTTTTTTAGCTCCCTGACTTCCAAGAGCCATAACTTTTATACTTTTCCATTCACACATCTTTATTATGGCTTATTTTTTGCGGACAAGTTGTATTTTTTTTATAATTTTTTTTATAATTTTTTTTATGGCATAATTTCATTTACTATATCTGTGTGAGGGCCTGATTTTTGCTGCATGAACTGTAATTCTTATTGGTTCAGTTTTGTGGTACATAGGACTATTTGATTCTTCTTTCATTTTTTTCTTGTGGGAAGGGGGTTAATCCCTTAATGACCACCAATACACCTTTTTATGGTGATTATTAAGGGGCCTTAGGCTAGGTTTCCTTATACAGTAACCTAGTATGAGTTGTTGCAATGGTGTCCCATACCTGGAGGAGTAGGGGCTCAGCTCTAAGATCTCATTCACATTTCCATTCATATTGGACTGGAACAAGAAGTTCATCTATAGACAAATGGGGTAAGAACTGGACATGTAAAGGCTAAACAATCAGCATCTCCACCCTAATAAAGCAGGTAAAGCTAGGTGATAAACAGATTCAGATTCCAGGGAGTTGCACAACAACTTCCCAAACATACTGTAGTAACTAGGTGAACATGAAGGTAGAGAGACCCCTGTTGCTTGTAACAGTACCCTATGAACTCTTCCCCACAAGATTTGGATTACTATGCACACAATGCAACACAACCCATTTAAACAGAAATTATAACAGCTGGGCAAACTTTGTGGCCATGCAGCTGAATAAAGCAAATAATGTGAGGATAGGCGCTAAAACAAAATAATAATATCTTTATTAATTGTCTGATTAAGAAGAAAGGGGGTATCAACCGTCAGTGTGGTGTTCAATACTGACTATAACAATTGTGAAAACACTGATATATGCCAAACAGCGCCACACTCTGGAATACCAGAGTAGTCTCACAAGCTACTAACACATAAGGGGCTCAATACACCACAGGGTTCAGGATGTGTGACCCAGGGTGAAAGATATCGAGGGGATGTATTGGTATGGGAATTTCACCAAACACCACTCCAAAACAGTGAGAGCCAGCGCGCAGACTCTCACTGCACTAATAATCACAGGTGCTGGACTATGGCAGAGCAATTACAATCACTCCAGGTGGATTAAAGGAGCAATGGTTGCCCTGACATATCCCTTATTGGCAACAGCTCAACGCGTTTCCATGCATTGGGGATGCATTTCATCAGGAGCTATGTGCACCAGGTTAATGATAGAGCCCAGAGCCTCAGTGTTGTTTCACTGACCGAGGTAATGGACGAACAAACAGTGATAGAGATCCCTGCCTAGCGCCGTTTTCCTCTGGTGTGAGGTACGGAGCTTTTACAAACAGTCACTATCCTGCCTGAGCTAGCAACCTCTAGGCTGAGGTGCTGCGTGCTAGTGTGCATATGATTCGGCACTGTGATGGCCGCAAAGCGGCCCACAGAACGCCAAGCTTTACAGGGTGAAACCCCGCCCTGTTAGACACGCCTCCGTCAATCAGCCAATCCGGCCAGGAGGCACGGCACAGGGCGAACCAAAGGCTAGAGGAAGGAGGAACACAGTGAGTCTCAGAGAAAGCGCCACATAAACAAACCAAGGAATTAACAAGGCGGCTTTACATACAATTACCGCAGCATGGACACCTTTACAATAGATATACAGTGAAGGAGGATCACTCCAGGAGATGTATATAAACGGACAGACACATAAATTCATGTGTATATCCATTTGTATCAGTAATCATACACATGAATCCACTCCTCATAGTCCATTGTACAGTATCACAAAGAATTCAGCCTAGTCACTAAATAAACGGGACGTATGAGATCGCATCATTAAGGCCAGATGGTTTGATGGTATTCAGAGAAAAAAATCCATCTCACCTCTTTTTGTAACAATATGCGATCATAATCACCGCCCCTTGGTGACGGCTTCACAGAGTCGATCACTTGAAATTTGACCGATGATGTATCCCCCCTGTGAAGGTCAAGAACATGACGAGCAATTGGCGTATCTTTGAGATTGGTGATATCCAGAATATGCTCCCCAATCCGTCTTCTTAGCTCTCTGATGGTTTTACCCACATATTTGATGTTGCATACACATGTCATTAACCACTTCAGCCCCGCTAGGTGAAACCCCCTTCATGACCAGGCCACTTTTTACACTTCGGCACTACACTCCTTTCACCGTTTATCGCTCGGTCATGCAACTTACCACCCAAATGAATTTTACCTCCTTTTCTTCTCACTAATGGAGCTTTCATTTGGTGGTATTTTATTGCTGCTGACATTTTTACTTTTTTTGTTATTAATCAAAATGTAACGATTTTTTTTGCAAAAAAAATGACATTTTTCACTTTCAGCTGTGAAATTTTGCAAAAAAAACGACATCCATATATAAATTTTTCGCTAAATTTATAGTTCTACATGTCTTTGATAAAAAAAAATGTTTGGGCAAAAAAAAAAATGGTTTGGGTAAAAGTTATAGCATTTACAAACTATGGTACAAAAATGTGAATTTCCGCTTTTTGAAACGGCTCTGATTTTCTGAGCACCTGTCATGTTTCCTGAGGTTCTACAATGCCCAGACAGTAGAAAACCCCCACAAATGACCCCATTTCGGAAAGTAGACACCCTAAGGTATTCGCTGATGGGCATAGTGAGTTCATAGAACTTTTTATTTTTTGTCACAAGTTAGCGGAAAATGATGATGATTTTTATTTTTTATTTTTTTCTTACAAAGTCTCATATTGCACTAACTTGCGACAAAAAATAAAAAATTCTAGGAACTCACCATGCCCCTCACAGAATACCTTGGGGTGTCTTCTTTCCAAAATGGGGTCACTTGTGGGGTAGTTATACTGCCCTGGCAATTTAGGGGCCCAAATGTGTGAGAAGAACTTTGCAATCAAAATGTGTAAGAAATGACCGGTGAAATCCGAAAGGTGCACTTTGGAATATGCGCCCCTTTGCTCACCTTGGCAGCAAAAAAGTGTCACACATCTGGTATCGCTGTACTCAGGGGAAGTTGGGGAATGTGTTTTGGGGTGTCATTTTACATATACCCATGCTGGGTGAGAGAAATATCTTGGCAAAAGACAACTTTTCCCATTTTTTTTATACAAAGTTGGCATTTGACCAAGATATTTTTCTCACCCAGCATGGGTATATGTAAAATGACACCCCAAAACACATTCCCCAACTTCTCCTGAGTACGGCGATACCACATGTGTGACACTTTATTGCAGCCTGGGTGGGCAAAGGGGCACATATTCCAAAGTGCACCTTTCGGGTTTCGCCGGTCATTTTTTACACATTTTGATTGCAAGGTACTTCTCACACATTTGGGCCCCTAAATTGCCAGGGCAGTATAACTACGCCACAAGTGACCCCATTTTGGAAAGAAGACACCCCAAGGTATTCCGTGAGGGGCACTGCGAGTTCCTAGAATTTTTTATTTTTTGTCACAAGTTAGCGGAAAATGATGATTTTTTTTTTTCTCTTTTTTCCTTACAAAGTCTCATATTCCACTAACTTGCGACAAAAAATAAAAAATTCTAGGAACTCGCCATGCCCCTCACGGAATACCTTGGGGTGTCTTCTTTCCAAAATGGGGTCACTTGTGGCGTAGTTATACTGCCCTGGCAATTTAGGGGCCCAAATGTGTGAGAAGAACTTTGCAATCAAAATCTGTAAAAAATGACCGGTGAAATCCGAAAGGTGCACTTTGGAATATGCGCCCCTTTGCCCACCTTGGCATCAAAAAAGTGTCACACATCTGGTATCGCCGTACTCAGGAGAAGTTGGGGAATGTGTTTTGGGGTGTCATTTTACATATACCCATGCTGGGTGAGAGAAATATCTTGGCAAACGACAACTTTTCCCATTTTTTTATACAAAGTTGGCATTTAACCAAGATATTTTTCTCACCCAGCATGGGTATATGTAAAATGACACCCCAAAACACATTCCCCAACTTCTCCTGAGTACGGCGATACCAGATGTGTCACACTTTTTTGCTGCCAAGGTGGGCAAAGGGGCACATATTCCAAAGTGCACCTTTCGGATTTTGCAGGCCATTTTTTACACATTTTGATTGCAAGGTACTTCTCACACATTTGGGCCCCTAAATTGCCAGGGCAGTATAACTACGCCACAAGTGACCCCATTTTGGAAAGAAGACACCCTAAGGTATTCCGTGAGGGGCACTGCGAGTTCCTAGAATTTTTTTTTTTTGTCACAAGTTAGCGGAAAATGATGATGTTTTTTTTTTTTTTTTTTTTTCTTACAAAGTCTCATATTCCACTAACTTGCGACAAAAAATAAAAAATTCTAGGAACTCACCATGCCCCTCACAGAATACCTTGGGGTGTCTTCTTTCCAAAATGGGGTCACTTGTGGGGTAGTTATACTGCCCTGGCAATTTAGGGGCCCAAATGTGTGAGAAGAACTTTGCAATCAAAATGTGTAAAAAATGGCCTGCAAAATCCGAAAGGTGCACTTTGGAATATGTGCCCCTTTGCCCACCTTGGCATCAAAAAAGTGTCACACATCTGGTATCGCCGTACTCAGGAGAAGTTGGGGAATGTGTTTTGGGGTGTCATTTTACATATACCCATGCTGGGTGAGAGAAATATGTTGGCAAAAGACAACTTTTCCCATTTGTTTATACAAAGTTGGCATTTGACCAAGATATTTTTCTCACCCAGCATGGGTATATGTAAAATGACACCCCAAAACACATTCCCCAACTTCTCCTGAGTACGGCGATACCAGATGTGTCACACTTTTTTGCAGCCTAGATGCGCAAAGGTGCCCAAATTCCTTTTAGGAGGGCATTTTTAGACATTTGGATCCCAGACTTCTTCTCACGCTTTAGGGCCCCTAAAAAGCCAGGGCAGTATAAATACCCCACATGTGACCCCACTTTGGAAAGAAGACACCCCAAGGTATCCAATGAGGGGCCTGGCAAGTTCATAGAAATTATTTTTTTTTCCGCATAAGTTAGCGGAAATTGATTTTTTTTTTGTTTTTTCTCACAAAGTCACAAAAATTTCAATCTTTCATGGACTCAATATGCCCCTCAGCGAATACCTTGGGGTGTCTTCTTTCCAAAATGGGGTCAGTTGTGGGGTGTTTGTACTGCCCTGGCATTTGAGGGTCTCCGCAATCATTACATGTATGGCCAGCATTAGGAGTTTCTGCTATTCTCCTTATATTGAGCATACAGGTAATGAGATTTTTTTTTCCGTTCAGCCTCTGGGCTGAAAGAAAAAAATGAACGGCACAGATTTCTTCATTCGCATCGATCAATGTGGATGTAAAAATCTCTGCCAAAAAAAAAAATGGAGGGGAAAGGCGTCTGCCAGGACATAGGAGCTCCGCCCTACATCCATACCCACTTAGCTCGTATGCCCTGGCAAACCAGATTTCTCCATTCACATCAATCGATGTGGATGAATAAATCATTGCCGGGATTTTTTTTTTTTTTTTTTATATATATATACAAAGTGCTTGCCAAAGCATAGGAACGCCGCCTCCTCCTCAGCTCGTATGCCTCGGCAAACGTATCTGTCACTGCAGAGGAGAAAATCCCGTCTTGCAGCGCCGCATACACCGACTTGCGTGTAATCTGACAGCAGCGCAATGCTTCTGTCAGAATGCACATCGGTGCTGCAGCTAGTAGATCGGTTGGTCCACCTGGAAGGTAAAAAAACACAAAAAGAAAAAACCAGGCCACAATGTAATAATTTTATTAACTTTGGAACAGAACATGTAACTTTAACTTTTGGAACTAAACATTAACCTGTTTGCTTACCTGTTTTTTTTGTTTGTTTTTTTTTTTGTTTTTTTACCTTTATAGAACAAACCTCTCCTTCCCCATGGGTCAATGTGCAAAGCGCAAATCGCCCAAAGATGTGGCGAAGTGCGTTATGCACTTTGTCCCATGTGAAAGGAGACGTTTGCAGCAGCAGTGAGTGAATGGGCCCTAATAGCCCTGTGTGCCTGTCCTGGTGAGATGATCCCTATGCTAATAGTGTACCTGTGAGTGGTACTTCCGGAAACACTCTCCAAAGCATAGGGCAGGGTGGTCCGGACAGTCAGGACAGAAATAGCGGGTGTCACGCCTTATTCCACTCCTGCTACAGACACGACATCTTTTTCGGGGTGACTGTTGGGTTGAGGTACCAGGAACGACATTGTGGAAATGTCGCTCGTGTAGACGGCTAACTACACTGGTGGTTGGGGCCACGGAACCTCCTGGATACAGGAGATTCTCGATGATCTCTTCCTGAAATTTGAGGAAGGATCCAGTTCTCCCAGCCTTACTGTAGAGAACAAAACTATTGTACAGAGCCAATTGAATTAAATATACAGACACCTTCTTATACCAGCGTCTGGTGCGTCGGGAAACTAAATACGGAGACAACATCTGGTCATTGAAGTCGACCCCTCCCATGTGGAGGTTATAGTCGTGGACTGAGAGGGGCTTTTCAATGACACGGGTTGCTCGCTCAATTTGTATTGTCGTGTCTGCGTGAATGGAGGAGAGCATGTAAACGTCACGCTTGTCTCTCCATTTCACCGCGAGCAGTTCTTCGTTACACAGTGCGGCCCTCTGCCCCCTTGCAAGACGGGTGGTAACGAGCCGTTGGGGGAAGCCCGCGCGACTAGTTCGCGCGGTACCACAGGCGCAAATCCGTTCTAGAAACAAATGCCTAAAGAGGGCCACACTTGTGTAAAAATTGTCCACATAAAGATGGTACCCCTTTCCGAATAAGGGTGACACCAAGTCCCAAACTGTCTTCCCACTGCTCCCCAGGTAGTCAGGGCAACCGACCGGCTCCAGGGTCTGATCTTTTCCCTCATAGACCCGAAATTTGTGGGTATAGCCTGTGGCCCTTTCACAGAGCTTATACAATTTGACCCCATACCGGGCGCGCTTGCTTGGGATGTATTGTTTGAAGCCAAGGCGCCCGGTAAAATGTATCAGGGACTCGTCTATGCAGATGTTTTGCTCTGGGGTATAAATATCTGCAAATTTCTGGTTGAAATGGTCTATGAGGGGCCGAATTTTGTGGAGCCGTTCAAAAGCAGGGTGGCCCCTGGGACGGGAGGCGGTGTTGTCACTAAAGTGCAGGAACCGCAGGATGGCCTCAAAACGTGCCCTGGACATGGCAGCAGAGAACATGGGCATGTGATGAATCGGGTTCGTGGACCAATATGACCGCAATTCATGCTTTTTTGTCAGGCCCATGTTGAGGAGGAGGCCCAGAAAAGTTTTAAGTTCGGAAACTTGGACTGGTTTCCACCGGAAAGGCTGGGCATAAAAGCTTCCCGGGTTAGCGGTGATAAATTGTGTGGCATATCTGTTTGTTTCGGCCACAACTATGTCTAAAAGCTCCGCAGTCAAGAACAGCTCAAAAAATCCCAGGGCCGAACCGATCTGAGCCGTCTCAACCCGAACTCCAGACTGGGCAGTGAAAGGGAAAACTACAGGTGCGGCTGAAGTTGGGGACTGCCAATCAGGGTTTGCCAGCACCTCTGGGATTCTAGGGGCTCTACGGGCACGTCTTTGCGGTGGCTGCGACGGGGTCACTACTGCACGTGCCACCGTACCAGCTTCAACTGCCCTTCTGGTGCTCGCTACTTCACCAGGTTGTACGGCAGTGCTGGTACTAGGTCCAGGGAGGGCTGGGCTGCTGGTGTATGCCTCACCACGTAATCCGACAGCACCAGCCCCACTCTGCTGCTCTTGAAGCGGATCCTGCGCAACCTGCGGTCTAGCGACACGGGGCCGGGTACGCCTGGTGGTATCAGGGACCTCAGCCTCCTCGTCCGAACTTTGGGTCAGAGAGCCACTGCTTTCTACAGGTTTGTATTCTGACCCGCTGGATTCATCAGATGAGGGTTCCCACTCCTCATCCGACTGGGTCAGAAGCCTGTAGGCCTCTTCAGAGGAATACCCCCTGTTAGACATGTGGGCAACTAAATTTAGGGGTATTCCCTGAGACTACCCAAGAAAAAAAAAGCAAGCCTGTCTTACAAAGGGGAGGCTAGCGAAGTACCGGAGGCCGCTGCGGTTGATAAAAAATATCAAAACAGATTTTTTTATCGCCGCAGTGCGTGTAAAGTGAATGTGCAGTGATCAAAAAAAAATTTTTTTTTTGTCACTGCGGTGGGGCGGGTGTTGGCGAACGCACGTGTGGGCGACCGATCAGGCCTGATCGGGCAAACACTGCGTTTTGGGTGGAGGGCGAACTAAAGTGACACTAATACAATTATAGATCTGACCGTGATCAGTTTTGATCACTTCCAGATACTATAAAAGTACAAATGCTGATTAGCGATACGCTAATCAGCGAATAACGGACTGCGGTGCGGTGGGCTGGGCGCTAACTGATCGCTAACTACCTAACCAAGGGACCTAAACTATACCTAAAACCTAACGGTCAATAACAGTGAAAAAAAAAAAGTGACAGTTTGCACTGATCACTTTTTTCTTTTCACTTGTGATTGACAGGGGCGATCAAAGGGGTGATCAAAGGGTTAATTGGGGTTCAGGGGGGTGATCAGGGGCTAAAGTGTGCTGTTTGGTGTACTCACTGTGAAGCCTGCTCCTCTGCTGGATCCAACCGACGAAAAGAACCAGCAGAGGAGCAGGCAGCCATATATCAGATCATATTTACTAATATGATCTGCTATCTGGCACTTTGATTGGATTTTTTAAAAATCAGCAACCTGCCAGCCGCGATCATTGGCTGGCAGGTTGCTGACGAAATACTGCTGTGCGAAATGCCGGCGCGAACTGCGCATGCGCGCGCGCATATTCGCGTCATCTCGCGTCTCTCCCGGAATGCACATGTGCGTTAGGCGGTCCGGAGGTGGTTAAATACACAACACCAACTGACTTGCAATTGGTGTGTGTATTTAATGACGTGTATGCAACATCAAATATGTGGGTAAAACCATCAGAGAGCTAAGAAGACGGATTGGGGAGCATATTCTGGATATCACCAATCTCAAAGATACGCCAATTGCTCGTCATGTTCTTGACCTTCACAGGGGGGATACATCATCGGTCAAATTTCAAGTGATCGACTCTGTGAAGCCGTCACCAAGGGGCGGTGATTATGATCGCATATTGTTACAAAAAGAGGTGAGATGGATTTTTTTCTCTGAATACCATCAAACCATCTGGCCTTAATGATGCGATCTCATACGTCCCGTTTATTTAGTGACTAGGCTGAATTCTTTGTGATACTGTACAATGGACTATGAGGAGTGGATTCATGTGTATGATTACTGATACAAATGGATATACACATGAATTTATGTGTCTGTCCGTTTATATACATCTCCTGGAGTGATCCTCCTTCACTGTATATCTATTGTAAAGGTGTCCATGCTGCGGTAATTGTATGTAAAGCCGCCTTGTTAATTCCTTGGTTTGTTTATGTGGCGCTTTCTCCTGAGACTCACTGTGTTCCTCCTTCCTCTAGCCTTTGGTTCGCCCTGTGCCGTGCCTCCTGGCCGGATTGGCTGATTGACGGAGGCGTGTCTAACAGGGCGGGGTTTCACCCTGTAAAGCTTGGCGTTCTGTGGGCCGCTTTGCGGCCATCACAGTGCCGAATCATATGCACACTAGCACGCAGCACCTCAGCCTAGAGGTTGCTAGCTCAGGCAGGATAGTGACTGTTTGTAAAAGCTCCGTACCTCACACCAGAGGAAAACGGCGCTAGGCAGGGATCTCTATCACTGTTTGTTCGTCCATTACCTCGGTCAGTGAAACAACACTGAGGCTCTGGGCTCTATCATTAACCTGGTGCACATAGCTCCTGATGAAATGCATCCCCAATGCATGGAAACGCGTTGAGCTGTTGCCAATAAGGGATATGTCAGGGCAACCATTGCTCCTTTAATCCACCTGGAGTGATTGTAATTGCTCTGCCATAGTCCAGCACCTGTGATTATTAGTGCAGTGAGAGTCTGCGCGCTGGCTCTCACTGTTTTGGAGTGGTGTTTGGTGAAATTCCCATACCAATACATCCCCTCGATATCTTTCACCCTGGGTCACACATCCTGAACCCTGTGGTGTATTGAGCCCCTTATGTGTTAGTAGCTTGTGAGACTACTCTGGTATTCCAGAGTGTGGCGCTGTTTGGCATATATCAGTGTTTTCACAATTGTTATAGTCAGTATTGAACACCACACTGACGGTTGATACCCCCTTTCTTCTTAATCAGACAATTAATAAAGATATTATTATTTTGTTTTAGCGCCTATCCTCACATTATTTGCTCGATTGTATTTTTAGGCATATATTCGATATACCACTTCAGTTTATTCCATGCAGCTGAATAAAATAAATATTTCTACTTTACATAAGAAGATCACACTTGTAGGAAGATTTACATTTAGTGTTTTCATAGTTTTGTTTAATTCAATTGTATTATTTTTTTTACAGTTACATTTTAGCTAGATTGATACTATACACATGTCATTGTAATACCTCCCACTGTTACAAGTAGTAATTTAGGTCTGCAGTCAGACCATTGGGCTGTAGTTCAACTTCAGCTGGCTGGATCACACGAATGTTATATGTGAATTGTTTATGACTAAATAAGCTACAGTCTGGTTATCCAGATGTTTGCTTTCAATAACAGCTGCTCACTCTATAGATTTCTATGATGCTAGGGGAATAGTTCTTAGCATTACTGCCAAAGTTGGCCTGCCATATGTACTCATTATTGAGTCTTTGATTCCTTTATGATATTGAGCACCCTCATTCTTAGCCTCACAGCTGCATGTGGAAGTGAGTGTGAACACAGTGTAGTGAGAGACCTACTGATTTCAGTACTTTTATAGCACGCCCACTCTGCGAGGGAGATGAGTCAGATGACGGTCGCTTTATCAGCCCTCTCCCACCTCCAGACAATGGCTGACCTGTTAATTTCTTATGCCCAACAGGAAAGAAATCGGTCAATCATCACCGCATGCATGTACTTTGGAGTTCGGCACGTCCGTACTCTAAACCAGAAGTGATAGACAACTGAAAGTGGGTCTACCACTAGACTATGCTGCCCTTGTGAAGGCTCCTAGATCTGCCATAGGAAAGTTCCTATTGCACTGCATGCAGTGATGTTCCTGTAGGCTGGAATGGTAATAGTTCTATAGTTAAATTTCGGTAATCACATTAAAGAGGTGTTTAAGTAGACCAGGAATGGCCAATCTGTGGCTCTCCAACTGTTATAAAACTACAATTCCCACCATGCCCTGCTGTAGGCAGTCTGGGCATGCTGGGAGTTGTAGTTTTGAAACAGCTGGTGAGCCACAGTTTGGCCATTCCTGAAGTAGACATTTAGGTCTGTTAATGTTTATCCAGATGACTCTTCACTCTTTTGGTGCAAGAGACCTACAAAGTGTAGCTATTACTTTAAAGGGTTTCTGTCACCTGAAAAATGGGTATTAAGCTGGCTGACATTAGCGATGTGCTAATATCAGCTGAACAGAACTATATTAGTGCCATCTCACTGCCTAAAGCCTTTATTGAGAAAAACAAACTTTGCCAATTAGCCTCTGGGGGGGGGGGTGTTGCACCTGCTCCTAGAGGCTCCGTTTGACCACCTCTTTTCACACCCTATTTCTCTTGATTGACAAGGACAGGCAGCGCTGCTCTCCTCCCGCCGGCCATGTCTGCAGTGTAAGGCTAGGTCTACACGACGACATTTGTCGCGCGACAAAAAGTCGCGCTAATGTTGCGCGACAATTTTTATAATGGCAGTCTATGGTGTCGCACTGCAACATGCGACATGTTGCGACTGCGACGTGACAGTCGCAGAAAAATCCATCTTGAATGGATTTTCTGCGACTGTCGCAGTCGCAGCATGTCGCAGTGCGACACCATAGACTGCCATTATAAAAATTGTCGCGCGACAAATGTCGTCTTGTAGACCTAGCCTTAATCTCATGCCGTTCAGTATTCAGGGCAGGTGCAGTGAGGCAGCCAGCAACCGCCGAGCGTCCTTCCCTCACTGCGCCTGCACCGAATACTGAGAGGTGAACAAACGGAGCCTCTAGGAGCAGGTGAAACTCCCCCCTGCTCCTAGAGGCTAATTAGTATATTATAAAAGTTAGATTTTCTCAATAAAGGCTTTAGGCAGTGAGATGGCACTAATATAGTTATGTTCAGCTGATATTAGCACATCGCTAATGTCAGCCAGCTTGATACCCATTTTTCAGGTGACAGAAACCCTTTAAAGGGGTTGTCCAAGTTATTTCTTTGTTCTTTCTAGGTTTTTAACTAGGCAAATGTAACAGCTTTCCAATTAACTCACATTATCTCCTGTGGCTGGTTTCTCAGATTTCACTGAGGGTCACATGACCTGTGATGTCAGCTTCTCTCCCTGCTCTGATAATGTTGGTGCACAAGCCTGAGAGATCTGTACAGGAGATGTCACTGTGTTGGCCACGCCCCCCTGCACTGCTGGCTGCTGCTTATTGCTCTCTCCCAGGATTCTTAACCCCTTCAGCTGCACAGACTCAGGGCTGAAGTGTTTATTGTGTAGCTGCAGGCATGCTGGGCACAGGAGCTATAAGAGAAGTTTTGCAGAGCATTGCAGGTAGGGGGAAGATTCTGTGTGTATCAGCAGTGTCATTGTACAGCTGGGGCTTGTAGTCCTACACATACAACATGCTGCTGAGTCTCCCAGCAGGCAGACATGTCACTGAGGGCAGCACTTGTATTCACTCCCTTAGCAGTGCAGGGGGAGGGGAACAGATTGTTGTTGTTTTTGCATCTAAAACAAAGGGCCAGAAGAGAACCAGGGAAATAAGGAAATAGATATTTTTTCCCAAAACTTGCTTAGTTATACAGGTCTCAAATAATTAGCATATTGTGATAAAGTTCATTATTTTCTGTAATGTACTGATAAACATTAGACTTTCATATATTTTAGATTCATTACACACCAACTGAAGTAGTTCAAGCCTTTTATTGTTTTAATATTGATGATTTTGGCATACAGCTCATGAAAACCCAAATTTCCTATCTAAAAAAATTAGCATATTTCATCTGACCAATAAAAGAAAAGTGTTTTTAATACAAAAAAGTCAACCTTCAAATAATTATGTTCAGTTATGCACTCAATACTTGGTCGGGAATCCTTTTGCAGAAATGACTGCTTCAATGCGGCGTGGCATGGAGGCAATCAGCCTGTGGCACTGCTGAGGTGTTATGGAGGCCCAGGATGCTTCGATAGCGGCCTTAAGCTCATCCAGAGTGTTGGGTCTTGCGTCTCTCAACTTTCTCTTCCCAATATCCCACAGATTCTCTATGGGGTTCAGGTCAGGAGAGTTGGCAGGCCAATAGAGCACAGTGATACCATGGTCAGTAAACCATTTACCAGTGGTTTTGGCACTGTGAGCAGGTGCCAGGTCGTGCTGAAAAATGAAATCTTCATCTCCATAAAGCTTTTCAGCAGATGGAAGCATGAAGTGCTCCAAAATCTCCTGATAGCTAGCTGCATTGATAAAACACAGTGGACCAACACCAGCAGCTGACATGGCACCCCAGACCATCGTCTGTGGGTACTTGACACTGGACTTCAGGCATTTTGGCATTTCCCTCTCCCCAGTCTTCCTCCAGACTCTGGCACCTTGATTTCCGAATGACATGCAAAATTTGCTTTCATCCGAAAAAAGTACTTTGGACCACTGAGCAACAGTCCAGTGCTGCTTCTCTGTAGCCCAGGTCAGGCGCTTCTGCCGTTTTTTCTGGTTCAAAAGTGGCTTGACCTGGGGAATGCGGCACCTGTAGCCCATTTCCTGCACACGCCTGTACACGGTGGCTCTGGATGTTTCTACTCCAGACTCAGTCCACTGCTTCCGCAGGTCCCCCAAGGTCTGGAATCGGTCCTTCTCCACAATCTTCCTCAGGGTCCGGTCACCTCTTCTCGTTGTGCAGCGTTTTCTGCCACACTTTTTCCTTCCCACAGACTTCCCACTGAGGTGCCTTGATACAGCACTCTGCGAACAGCCTATTCGTTCAGAAATTTCTTTCTGTGTCTTACCCTCTTGCTTGAGGGTGTCAATGATGGCCTTCTGGACAGCAGTCAGGTCGGCAGTCTTACCCATGATTGCGGTTTTGAGTAATGAACCAGGCTTGGAGTTTTTAAAAGCCTCAGGAATCTTTTGCAGGTGTTTAGAGTTAATTAGTTGATTCAGATGATTAGGTTAATAGCTCGTTTAGAGAACCTTTTCATGATATGCTAATTTTTTTAGATAGGAATTTTGGGTTTTCATGAGCTGTATGCCAAAATCATCAATATTAGGCCTCCTGCACACGACCGTTGTGTGCACCCGTGGCCGTTGGCCCGTGTAACGTTTTTTTCTGCGGTCCCATTGACTTTCAATGGGTCCGTTGAAAACTCAGCTACTGCACCGTTTTGTCACCCGCGTCCGTGACCCGTGTTTCTTGCCCGTCAAAAAATATAACCTGTCCTATTTTTTTCACGGCTAACGGGTCGCGGCCCCATTCAAGTGAATGGGGCCGTGAAAAACGCGGTTGCACACCCGTTTGTCATCCGCGTCCGCGCCCGCTCCGCGCCCGTTTTATTTCTTCTTATGGCATGGGCAAATTGTCTGGCCAAACTTGTGGCAATAAATTGAAAAAAAAAAGACAGGAAGTTTTAGGTGACAGGATATGCAAATTTCTAGACATCTGTGGTAAACAGCTTGTGTGAGGAGAAGCAGCCATTTCAGGAGGATTAATAATCTCATCCACCATGCCTCGCTGGGATGTCGAAAAATTGATTACACTCGTCCAGGAGAGGCCCGAGCTGTGGGATACCCGGCAAAATGCCTATAGCGACAGACTGAAAAAAGATGCTTCGTGGGAGAAAGTGGCACGGAGCATGCGGCGAAGTGAATGGGCCAAGGCTGATAGCCGAGGCCGGGCCGAATTAGGTAAGTGTTATCACTGTAGTTGTGCTGTCCTTGCCCTCTGTGTGGCCCTAATAAATAGTTTGAATGTCCCAGAGGTGACAATAGTGTTTTCAGGGTGGTCCAGCCTCCTTTTGCCTAAAGGCCTGTACATGGTTTATTAATGTGGCGTCTGTTTTTCCCCTTTCTTAATTTTTTACCTCACAATTGTCTTCTATGTCATTTTTAAACAGTGAAACAAACGAAAACCCGCTGGGCGAGCTGCCGGGACCAGTTCCGGCGGGAGCTGACCAGCAAAGGCCGGAGTGGGGAGGGCTCATCAACCAAACGGGCCTATATTTATACGGCCCAGTTACAGTTTCTGCGGCCAGTAATGGAACTGAGGCCGTAAGTATTTTTTACGTTCTTTTCAAACGGTGTCATATTTTCACACTTACGTTTTTTTAAGGCAAGCTAAAGTGTTTCTGAAACTAATGGATACAGTTTTGTTGTTCTATTGAAGACCTATACTTTCTGTAGGGCAGACATGTCAAAACTGACTACATCCAGCTCTTTAACAACTGAAACTCCCAGCATGATAGAATAGCTGAAAGCTACTCGGTCCTGCTTGGAGTTGTAGTTGGGCATCAGCTGGAGGGCAACAGTTTGTCCATGCCTTGTGTTGGTTGCCTACATCATTTTAGTGGTGTAGTCAAACCAGGGGCAACCGCTTATGAGATGAATGATGAGACGACACGTGAAGTGTGCAGATGGCGGCTCCTTTCTCAGTTTTGTTTGTGTTGAAGCAATTTTTGTTCCCTCCTGGAACATAGATGATTCCACTTTGAACCAGAAAAGCAAATACAGATGACACTTGCGCACTGCACAAATTATTTCCTCAGACAGTAGTTCATCGTGTATGTCGGCTCCTAGTCACACCCCAATGGTTAAAAAAGCATTCCAAAACCCACCCGTTTTAATGGGAGCCCGGAGTAGGGTTTTTTTGGAAAAATATTTTTGGGCGACATGACATTTGTCCCATAACGACATATTATCACATTTTGGAATGTTAGGGAAATGGGTACCCTTTATATACTGGCATAGTAATTTATATTGCTGAAATGGTTTTGCACCAAACCCCACATGGTTTCCTTACATTGCTCCTATGAACTGTCAATCACCACATCCTAGGCGAAAGTGTGAAGCTGAGGTTGCAACTACGCAAGAGCAGCACGATTACAACTAGTACTCTCACCATGGTCGTGTGGCCTGGTACATGTTGTTTCTCTGAAAATGAGGTTCTACTAGGTTCAAATTACAATTTGTATCTTTACATGTTGGTAGCGGGGCACATACAGATGATTTGGCCTCATTTTCAGCACTGCTTTTGGTCCTTGAATGAGGACTCCTCTTCAGAGGCTGGACAGCTCCAAGCAGCAAACAATGTTTGCCCATTTCCGAAACAATAGGCCTTTACAAGACTTATCCCATTAATAGATCCAAATGCCATTCAAAAGGGATTTCCACATTTCACATTGAAGCAGTTAGTCGTTGTGTAATTTCAAATCTCTGATGGTATGCTGCCACTCCGTATATATATATTGTATTTGCACGGTTGCTTTGCACAGAATGAAATCTATGTGCTTTTGTAATGTTGAAATCAAATGACCTGTGTTTTTTTTTGTTTTTGTTTTTAAATACAGTACTGTGGACAGTCTGGATCCCTCACAAGATTCCGACACGTCGGCCAGTGAACCCCCTGCAGGATTTTCTCCCCAGGCAACTCCTTCGCCAACGCCGGCTGAGGACCCTGAGGACTCCACGCTGGCCGAGGACCCCCTACCACCTTGCAGTCCACCACGGATTGTCCAGCCCCAGCCCAGACGGCGCCGCCCACTCCCTCCCTCTACCTCTGGGCCAGAGAGTCGGGAGGCTATTGATGCCCGCCTCATAGAATTTCTGGCCCAGAGGAGGAGTGAAGGAGTGGAGGAGAAGACATTACGGGGCTTAGGACAGCTATTGAGGCATGTCACTCCTTTAGAGCACCATGAGTGCCTTGCGTCCTTAGCTGTTGTACTTAAAATGTTTGCTATTCCTAACCATGGGGACATTCTGGGCAAGCTAAATGCCATGAAAGTGGACCTTGAGAATGCCGCACAGCAGCAAAGTGCCGGGCCATTTGAAGGTGCGCCACAAGCATCACAAGGTCCAGCATACCACCCACAACCCCACTATGGACTCCCCCAGGGCCCAATGCATCAAGTGGGTCAGCCCCTTTACCCGGGCAGTTTCGCATCTGGGGGACCTCAACAGGCCAATGTCAGGCCACGGTCCACGTTTCCTCCTGGATCATTTACTCAGGACCTTCTGAATTTGTAAGCCAGTTTAATGTTTTGTTTACAAGCACTTTATATGTTTTTCCTTAAAATGTTGGGGCCATTGGCTTCCAGTTTATTAAGTTTGGCTCAATCTTAAGCATAAATGTTGTTTGGGCCAAAAAGTAAGTAGTCGGCTGTTTTTTGAGTGTGCACGCTACAGAAAACATTTACTTTGACCCATTTCAATTGAAAAAAGAAACACCACACACTTTTCCGCACTAAGCAACACTTTATTTGGGTGAGCAACATCTTTATTTGGGGATATGGTCATGATGAGGTATTAGAAAATTTTTTGGACTACACAAAAAAAAAAGGAAAAGATGTTAAAGTCTATTTAGATTTAGACCAAAACATCAATTCTATCACGTTAGATGCATATTTAAATGTGTGCGGTCCAAAAAATCTCAGCCCGCAAGCCCACGTCAAGGGTCCTCATTATCTTGCGAGTCCCTACACTCAACTACAATCCTAAATTTCAGGAATCTATCTAGAAAATAACAAAAAACTAAAGAGCCCAGAAGATTTCAAAAACTGCCACGAATAGCATCCCTCTGCCACGGCACGGACCCCTCTGGACTTGAAAAGTAGTCTGCATAGAGTTCCCGAACTGCAATGCCTGCAGTCCCAGGTCGTCTATGCAGGGTCCTTTCCAAATCCAAATCTGAAGTCGTAGGAAGATCTTCCATGTCAACAGAAGAGGAAGCCTCGTGAATCCTGGTGAAGTTGTGGAGAACAACACAAGCTTGAATCACCAGGGTAGCATTCTCCGGAGCCATCTGTATGGATGACAAAAACACCCTCCACTTGCTAGAGAGTATTCCGAAAGCGCACTCCACATACCGACGGGCACGAGTCAACCGGTAGTTGAAGATACGCCTCCTGACATCCAAACCACGCTTTGGAAAGGGCCGCATAACATGTGGAGTCAATGCAAACCCTTCATCCGCCACGATGACAAATGGCGCCGGCGGACCTGCATATCCGGGCAGTCTTCTGGACTCGGGCAGGGCAAGCTGGTTGGCACGAAGCCGCTCACCCATTCTAGAAGCACTAAAGATGCGAGCATCCGCAGTACTTCCATAGGCCCCGATATCTACCATTATATACCTGTAGTTACTGTCAGCAACAGCCATCAGCACTACCGAGAAAAACTGTTTATAATTGAAGAAACGGCTCCCTGAGTGTGGCGGCTTCTTCACACGGATGTGCTTGCCATCCATTGCCCCGATGCAGTTAGGAAACTGCGCGGAATCTTGGAAACCCTCTGCGATCCGAAGCCAATCCTCCACCTTGGGCTGCGGCATCACCGTCTCTCGGAGTTGCTGCCACATGACATGGCAAGTGTGTCGTACAATACTCGAGATTGTCGAGGCTCCTAACAGAAACTCAAAATGCAGTGATGCAAATGAGTTCCCAGTTGCAAGGAATCTGTGGAGACAAAAAAAAAAAAACCCAGTAAACTGCGAATATAAGTGAAAACAGATACAAGATTCAAGCATAATGTTGTATACACACCATGATTGTAAACACCCTATGTCTAGTGGTGGGGAACCTATGGGACGGGTGCCAGAGGTGGTACTCAAGGCCCATAAAAAATGCAAAACTGTGCGAAAATATTCAGATACTTTGGAACATTATTCATGCAAATTTGCTGATTTGAAATTACTAAAAACAACGCCATAGATCAGGCTATAACATTGCCAACTCAGTCTGAAAATGCCTCGACAACACTGCCCTATGTCCTTGGTTTCTTAAAACAAAATTAAAAAGGAGTATCTGAGCAAAACACTAACAGCTATTGGTCTGTGGCCAGTACTACCAGAACTAAGTAACATAAACTGTGTTTTGCCCCTATCTAATTGCAGAGAGTGTAGTGGCGGGTCCAAATATTGGGAACATTAGGCATGCTGAAAAGGTTAGCTGAACATCTCAGGGGTTCACAGCAGCACAATCCTACGAAATAAGGGAACTGATCGGTATATTGACTTTGCTCCGGGTGGGGCACGCAGATAGAGATCCTGACTGAGGGACCGAATTCTTTAAGTTGAAAAAGCCTTATTAAAAAAATGCCCATAATTCAAGATAAAGTTGACAATAATCACTCAGACAGGCAGGTCACAGCTTGCTGTAACATGGCTGACTGACTGAATCAAATGACATTTAAAACAAACTACTGGCGAGTGCAGAGGATTCATGGATTGTCTGGAGGCCGATAGCTAAACACACGTTTGAAACGTGCACAAACGCTAACCAACGGCCAAAATATTGGCATGTTAGGTGCCAGGGATTAACGGGATAACAAAACAGCCACAAACAAATGAAAGGCAAAAAAAAATGGAGAAAGAAACATAGGTTTGCCAAACATTAGCACATGTCTAACAGCAGCCATTTTGGAGCACATGGTCCTCCAGACACAAGCAGTGCACATTACTGGTGAAACTTTACAAGTACTATACTGCTTACCTCAACGTGACGATGAGCCTTTCCTCTGGAGTAATGCTGCGCCTCATATTGGTGTCCATAAAGGTAAGGACAGTACGTAGAGACGACAGCAAGCGATCAAATGTACCCACTGACATCCGACAGAAGGAATAGAACTTCGCAGGATGCAGGCGCAGATCTTCATAGAGGGTATGGAAGTGTCCTTTCCGGGACCGTTGGGAAACTATCGGATGGACCCAAAATCGTCGCCTTCTACGCGGTTCCTCACTCAACAAAGGAGGGCGCGGACCACATTGCCGACCAATGAGCCAATCCACAACGAACTCTTCCTCTGTATCAGACATGATGAAACAGCAAAGAGAAGCAGCCAAAATATCCTCTGTACTCTGCAAAGACTACAGAAAATGGCCACAAATGCATACTCAGGTGCCCTTGATTTATACCAGTATCCTGGGTGGAGTTATTAAAAATCCTTTTTTTTTCAAAATGCAAAGTTTTCTAACGGTCCGCAAAAAAAACGGACACACGGAAGCACAACGGAAGAAAAAACGGGCACGGATCACGGAACAACGGAACCACTTTTTGCGGCCCGTTAAAAAATACTGTCGTGTGCAGGAGGCCTTAAAACAATAAAAGGCTTGAACTACTTCAGTTGTGTGTAATGAATCTAAAAACTATAAACTCTAAATGAGGCATAACGTTCACAAACACAATCCAGCATGTCCAACATGTCCCCAGTTAAACTTAGAATATGACAGGAAGATCTATATGTCATTTGGAAGCCGTGTCTAATGCAAAGCATATGCTAAAGCCTAACTGGATGTATTGTGTGCTTACACAATATTCTGCATAACTGCTTGTGAGGGTTACACATCCTCCTAAAAACTGCAGATCTAGAACTTAGCTACAGCTTCTTTCTTAGTTGCAACAAATGAAAGGCCATACATTTTCATGTTTTATATATTCAGATTTGTCACTCCCAGCGCTGGACCATGTACATCTGAAGTGCGGGGTTTAACGATGGCACCCACACAGAGCGCAGTGTCCGCCATAGCCGCTGGGTGCCTGCAATCGGCATTAACACTGATAGCAGCCTTTTAACCCCTCAGGTGGTGAGATCAAATATAACCACAGCATCTGAGAGCTGTAAAACCGGAAGTGTGTGCTTCCCTGGATGCCTTCCCCTGGCTGCGATCGGTTTTAAAAATGTCTAAAATATAAAAATCCAATTCACCCTCCTTTCCCCAAAATTAAAATAAAAAATAAACAATATAAAAAATCATTACCATTGGGATTGTCGTGTTTGAAAAATGCGTGTTTAAAAAATCATTAAAATATAAAAACACCCCAATGAATAGCATAATGAAAAAAAACTCAAAATGGCCAACCTGTTTTTTCATCACATTCACATTATACTGCTGCTTTCAGGTTTGCAATAGATGATACCTCTGTAAGGGTCCATTCACAGGTCCGTGGTGTATTGCGGATCCATAATACACCCGGCCGACACCCCCCATAGAACTGTCTATTGTTGTCCGGACTTGCGGACAAGAATAGGACATGTTCTATTTTTTTGTGGAGCCGCGGCCCGGAAGTTCGGTGCCGCGCTCTGGAAATGCGGATGCGAAGAGCACATAGTGTGCTCTCCACATCTCTTTCGGCCCCATAGAGAATGAATAGCTCTGCACCCGTTCCCGATATTGCGGAACGGATGCAGACCATGTGAATGGACCCTTATTCCAGCAAACCGTTCTTTTTATTGGGGTGCAAGTGCTGTGTGATACAGCCATTACCAGGGTGTATTACTAGGAAATATTTCTACGTCTTATTTGCCCTTGTCCGGTGCAGTTATATGTTCTAAAGCCTTTTTTAGTGTGTATTAGTGGGGAAAAGGGTTTATTTACCATTCAGCGGTGTAGTTATATGTTTTAAAGCCTTTTTTGTTGTGTATTCGTGGAAAGAAAGTATTATTTGCCGTTCAGTGGTTCCGTTATATGTTGTAAAGCCTTTTATGGTGTTTATTAGTGACAAAAAAAGTATTATTTGCCGTTCAGCGGTGCAGTTATATGTTCTAAAGCCTTTTTTGGCGTGTATTAGTGGGGGGGGGGGGGGGGAAGGGCTTATTAGCCTGTGTGGTGAAGTGAGAAAATTACAGCCCTTTTTGGCGAGTATTAGTGGCAAAAAAAGTATTATTTGGCGTTCAGCGGTGCAGTTATATGTTCTAAAGCCTTTTTTGTTGTGGGGGCTGAACTGGAGGAGGAGGACATTGGAGCACAAACAATGTGTAGCGAAATGGGTGGTTTTTCTACACAGGTGACAGGAGAGGAGGAGCAGGAGCAGCCGGTCACAATTCGGCAAGGGGATGACTTCTAGCTTTGCACCTTGTTGGACCCTGACTACCGGTCCAAAATGGGGGCCTTTTTTTTACACCCGCTAAGAGGGAGGACAAACTGAACTACTATAGAGACATCCTATGTAGTCAGTTGGCCGCTGCCTATCTGCGCTATCATCCATCCTCTTGCAGGTCTGACCGGGGGGCCCTCTCCGCTCTCGTTCCACTGCTGTGGCAGGGTGGGAGGGTAGGAGCAGTACCAGCTCCATCAGCAGCAGCTTGAGTCTACTGTAGAGTAGATGATGAGCAGCTTTCTTAACCGCACAGTCAAGAAACTACTCACCAGCAGCAGCAGCTAGACCTGGAGCAGAACCTGAACCAGCAGGTGGTGGCATACTTGGACAGCACCCTGCCACCCCACATTAAAAATCCGCTGGACTACTGGCCGCCAATGCCTGATGCATCAGATTATATCCTCCATGCTGCCTCACCCAAACCTTGACAAAAGAGACCGGTTTCTACTGGCTACCTGCCTCAGCTTCTATTCTGATACTGCCACCCGCCTGATGGCACACATCTGATGCCAAGTGCTCCTTCTTACACCCACCATAGTCAGTGGGTACTGTTATTGCCACCCACCTCCCCACTCTGTCACCGGGTCACTCTGTGGTCTCCTGATGCTGCTGCCACCTCACCACTTAGGTCTCTTTATACTGCTGCTGCCACCTCCACACTCTGTCACCTTACCACTCTGTGGCCTCCTCATGCTGCTGCTGCCACCTCCACACTATGTCACCTTGCCACTCTGTGGCCTCCTCATGCGGCTGCTGCTAACAACACCATGTCACCTTGCCACTCTGTGCCCTCCTCATGCTGCTGCCACCTCCACACTGTGTTACCTTGCCACTCTGTAGCCTCCTCATGCTGGCACCACCTAAACACTGTCTCCTTGCCAGTCTGTGGCCTCCTCATGCTGCCACCTCCAAACTATGTCACCTTGCCACTCTTTGGCCTCCTCATGCTGCTGCTGCCACCTCCACACTGTCACCTTGCCACTCTGTGGCCTCCTCATGCTGCTGCTGCCACCTCCACACTATGTCACCTTGCCTCTCTGTGGCCTCCTCATGCTGCTGCTGCTAACTCAACACCATGTCACCTTGCCACTCTGTGCCCTCCTCATGCTGCTGCCACCTAAACACTATGTCACCTTGACAGTCTGTGGCCTCCTTGTGCTGCTGCTGCCACCTCCAAACTATGTCACCTTGCCACTCTTTGGCCTCCTAATGCTGCTGCTAAATCAACACTATTTCAATGGGCCACTCTGTGGCCTCCTCATGCTGCTGCTGCTAACTCAACACCTTGTCACTTTGCCACTCTGTGCCCTCCTTATGCTGCTGCCACCTCCAGACTGTGTCACCTTGCCACTCTGTGACCTCCTCATGCTGCTGCCACCTAAACACTATGTCACCTTGCCAGTCTGTGGCCTCCTCATGCTACTGCTGCCACCTCCACACTGTCACCTTACCACTCTGTGGCCTCCTCATGCTGCTGCTGCCACCTCCACACTATGTCACCTTGCCACTTTGTGGCCTCCCCATGCTGCTGCTGCTAACTCAACACCATGTCACCTTGCCACTCTGTGCCCTCCTCATGCTGCTGCCACCTCCACACTGTGTCACCTTGCCACTCTGTAGCCTCCTCATGCTGCTGCCACCTAAACACTGTCACCTTGCCAGTCTGTGGCCTCCTCATGCTGCTGCTGCCACCTCCAAACTATGTCACCTTGCCACTCTTTGGCCTCCTCATGCTGCTGCTAAATCAACACTATGTCAATGGGCCACTCTGTGGACTTCTCAAGCTGTTCTCCCTCTCCCCCCCCACTCCATGACTGGGCCACTATTTTGCCTTTTTGGCGTGGTTGACATTATCATTTATTTGACCCTTCTTCTGATCTGTCAGAAGGAAGGAAAAATTAGACGCACAACGGATCCTGTCTGTATAGAAGCTGTAAGGCTTGTATGGTCCCAGCAGAACTGGCTTATGATTTGGTAGCCAAAAGCAGGAGTGGGTATAAAACACAGAAGACATGCAAATATTACATTCACGTGTCATCTCTATTTTGGATCCAGTCTTTCATGCTACCGTAGGTTCTTGGGCCTCTGCACGGTTCTTTATACCTGGTGCTAACATTGACCTGTTAAGGCTGGGTTCACACTTTAGTTATTTGGTTAGTTTTGGACCCGTAACTGCCCAAATAAGTGAAGTGTGCAGTGATTCTAAGAGCAACGCCTGTCATGTGCATGTCATACTGACAGTATTGTGTGTTTCACTACCACAGCAGACTCCCTATGCGTGTTACTGCAATGTACAGTGTTCTACACCACTATATAGGCTCTCTTCAGCCAGGAAATAGCTGTTTTTAACGCGATTCGCCGCAAATAAATTCGGATCGAATCGAATGTTTTAGGAAAATTCGTCGAATCGGCTGAATCAAATTTTTTAGAAATTCGCTCATCTCTACTGAAACTTTATTTTTGCGAACCCTCAGCTCGATGTGCTCAGTGTTACGTCTATATAGGGTTTAAGCCTCTGAATAAGCATTTTCCTTTTCACTGAAAAGATGAGATGTTAAAGTTGACGAGGAATTAAAACACTAAGAGCAATTTCATACAGCATATTCAGTCCAGGAAATACGCTCCGGGACTGAACACTGCTCCTGTATCACAAACTCACAGCATTATAATGATTCATAATGCTGTCTGCTCCTGCGCGACAGCAGCTGTACTGAATTATACTGATGACATTATGTAAGTACAGTTAATTACACTTGATGTCGGGCAGGAACACAAAGCATTGTCAACCATTAGTCTCCGTCATAGGAGCAGTGTTCAGTCGGGAAATAGTGCTATCACACGGAGTGCATTTCCCGCAGTGAATACTCTGGTATTAGATTGTCCTAAGAGGAGATTTGATTACAGTTTTAGTCCAGTTTTCTGTCATAAAAAAAGCTGTAAATGTTTGCACTAAAATGAAACATCAGTCCTTAAAAATTTCCCCCATAGACCTCATGCATAAAAACTTTTCTAACAAAACGTCAGCTTAGCCCCTAGATCTCGCAGCATTGACATGTTTTCTGCATGAGGTTTAAGTTATTTTTACAAAGTTATATAGCTTTTTACCTTACTTTCATAAGGCCACTTTATTCTGGTCAGTATTTTGCATCAGTATTTTTAAGTCAAAACCAGGAGTGCGGCCAAAACACAGAATATGTGCAAATCTTTCCATTATACTTTTTACTCATAGCTCTGGCTTTCAGATAGTGATGCATAATTCTGAGCAAAATACTGCCATCTGAAAATGCCTAATACTGGACAACCCGCTTGATTTTTGGCAGGGAGTTGGCAAAAGAATTAAACTGAGATAATGCATCAAATATTTTATACAGTGATAATAGAATAAAAACAAGTTCACGCCGGGATACGGGCTGCTCCATATTTAACCACTTCCAGACCAGGCCTAATTTAGCAAATCTGACATGTGCCACTTTATGTGGTAATAACTTTGGAACACTTTTTTACTTATTCAAGCCATTCAGAGATTGTATTCTCGTGACACATTGTACTTCATGTTAATGGTAAATTTGAATCAATACGTTTAAAAAATAAAAAATAAAGTTAACGTAAATTTTAAAAATATTCACTGTTTTCTAAATTTTAATCTCTCTGCTTTTAAGACAGATAATGGTACTTCATAAAATATTCATTAATTAACATTCCCCATATGTCTGCTTTATGTTGGTATCATTTTGGTAATGTAATTTATTTATTTTTAGGACGTTAGAAGGTTTCGAATTTTAGAAGCAATTTTTGAAATTTTTAAGAACATTTCCGAAGTCAACTTTTTTAAGGACCAGTTCAGTTCTGAAGTCACTTTGTGGAGCTTACATAATAGAACCAACCCATAAATGACCCCATTTTAGAACCGACACCCCTCAAACTATTCAAAACTGAATGTTGTTAACCCTTTAGGTATTCCAAAGGAATTAAAACAAAATAGAGGTGAATTTAAATTTAATAAAAATAATTCTGGAACACATGAAGGGTTAACAACAAAACAATATTTATTACCTTGATTGGGTCGTATACGAGCCATTATAACTAATGAAAGGTATTTGGGAATATATTTATAATAAAGTAAAATTTAAGTATTTTCATTTTCAGAATTCCTGGAGAACCAATTTAATCTGTATAACAGAACTAAAGTTTACTGGTACTCTTACTTAAAAATTTTATGAGTATGCTGCAAGGAAGGTCAGTGAAGTGAAGAAGTAAAAGAATAAGTCATGGGCTTACTCTCTGACTGCACCCTAAGTACCACTGACTAGAAGGGGGGCTCTACCACATCTGCTGTCTTCTAAGTTATAAGCAGTATCTATATGCGACACCATCACACCTACCTGTACTTCTAGAGGAGAGTCTGCGATGCTGATGTGTAGTGGTGAATACTTGATAGTTGTCCCGATTCTCCAGTCCGGGGAAGTAGTCAGGCTGTGCAGTTGGAAAAAGTGCCCCGGCCGGCAATACATTTCCTAATCAAAAAAGCTTGCGCTCTAGATCGGAGCGCCGGTGACGTCACGCTAGCTTACAGCTACAGGAGCTGTCAGATTTTCCACAATTCATTGCATAACTTTTTTGTATTGTTTTACAGCTTGTATTATATTCCAGAGTTGCATTTACAATGATATAGGCTTCAGAGCTGAACTCTCAGCAGCTGGAGCTAAGGCAATTTTTTTTCCCCAAAACAGAAGTACTAGACTGCACTACATATTGCTATTTTGACAAGAAGTTGTGGCTTTATTCATACCATTTGTTTATCCATTATACAGTCTTTGGCCACAGTCTGCCAACTCACAGTCCCCATCAAAGGTTCACAATACAGATTTCTCACAATAGAGGGGTTATCCCATTACTAATGTAAAAATATCAAAATCAGACATCATATAGTACATGACAATCTCTTTCTAACATAGCTAGAACCAGCCCTGTTCCTCACAATGATCCAGAGATATCCCTGTTCATTGCTCTGCTGGATTTATATCAAACTGAAGGCTCAAGGGGGAGTGTCTTTTCTGCTGCAGCTAAGGGGGCGTGTCTCAGCTCTCCCTATCACAGCTCAGGGGGCGTGTCTCAGCTCTCTCTATCACAGCTCAGGAGGCGTGTCTCAGCTCTCCCTATCACAGCTCAGGAGGTGTGTCTCAGCTCTCCCAATCACAGCTCAGGAGTCGTGTCTCAGCTCTCCGTATCACAGCTCAGGAGGCGTGTCTCAGCTCTCCCTATCACAGCTCAGGAGGTGTGTCTCAGCTCTCCCTATCACAGCTCAGGAGGTGTGTCTCAGCTCTCTCTATCACAGCTCAGGAGGCGTGTCTCAGCTCTCCCTATCACAGCTCAGGAGGTGTGTCTCAGCTCTCTCTATCACAGCTCAGGAGGTGTGTCTCAGCTCTCCCTATCACAGCTCAGGAGGTGTGTCTCAGCTCTCCCAATCACAGCTCAGGAGTCGTGTCTCAGCTCTCCGTATCACAGCTCAGGAGGCGTGTCTCAGCTCTCCCTATCACAGCTCAGGAGGCGTGTCTCAGCTCTCCCTATCACAGCTCAGGAGGTGTGTCTCAGCTCTCCCTATCACAGCTCAGGAGGCAGTTGAAGGATGAAACTGAGCATGCGGCCTTCTTAGTGAGTAGGTCAAAGAAATAAGGAAAAAAGCTGGTGGCTTTACACATTTTATTGAATGTTAGTTAGTGGCTATGCTAATTTTTTAATTACATGCAATTACAAAAGTATTCAGATCCAGGTCCTGGTTTTGAAAACTGTAGAATATTTTTCATGGGAAAACCCCTTTAAATGTATAAATTAAATAAAGAAATCAGGATGATGCACTATAGGTGTCATTCTCACTTTGCCAAGTAATACTTTGTGCATTGGCTGATGTCCACTGCTGTAATATGTTGAGAGGAAGTACAGATACACATATGTGACTGAACACACATCACACATTAGTAACACTAAACAGCCTCATATGACATCATCTTTAAAGTAAATAGCTCTTACATTTTGTTTGGCAGACTGCAATTCAATAGAAAATACAAGGGGCTTTCTATGAGTAATTCATTTCATGCCATGGATGCAATGACAGATACATAACATAAATCATGTGTCATTGCCAAGATATATATAACAGAGCTAAAGATAATTTAAATGTTTTTCAGATCTTGTTCTCCAAAAGAGACCAGTATGTAATAAGAAACAGATTTAGAAGTGCAGGTGGTCTGCCCAGGTCACTTGGGGCACCAGATTATTATTATTGTTCTTACATCTGATCCTCCATTATTCAGTGCCTATATTCACAGATTACAGCACCAACTTGATACTTCTACGAGTAGGTCCACAATGCAGCACAGACCACTAATATTGTGTCTATTAGATATATAGACAGAGTGCGAAGCAATGCAGAAAGTCATTTAAGTAGGCTACTTGATGCTGAGAGTTAGTATCTGAATTGAAACCGTACAGCAACCTGTTACAATATACACAGTTGAGTCACATTATTATGACCACTTTCTACTTTCGATGTCGGCTGTGCGTAACTCATGAAGTTAGTCACGTGTGGTGGGCTGGCTTGGTGGGTATATAAGGTGTGCGATATGTTGTCAGTACATATATCCTTTGTTGCTGTCATGGTTAAAAAGGTTGATTTATCAGACTTGCAAAAAGGGATGATTATTTGCTTTCGGGCAAGGGCAATATTTTTGAAACTGCGCAGTTTGTGGACCATTCGCGTGCTGCTGTGGTGAAAGTGTATTATGAGTGGACAAATGGTACCATTGTGAATAAGGGACATGGAAACTGCAGAGCACCACATGTCATTGATGTGAGAGGTAAACGTCAGGTAGGAAGATGCAAAAGGGCAGACTGACAGCTCACCACCAAAATGATCCAGGGACGTGTGTCCAAAACAACAGTTCAGTGAACCCTACTTTATATGATGTTCTGAAGCAGATGTGTGGTCACTGCACTTCTGCTAAGAAACTTGCATCGGCATAAAAATCTTCAATTTTTGCAGTAGTGTTGGAAATAGACCTTCACTGATTGGCAAAGGGTTGCCTTCTCCGATGAGTCATGTTTTTTATGCTTCATTGAATGGATGGATGTGCAACACCCCAGAGTTGTGTTACTACACTCCTCTACCCCGCTACTATCTTCTAAGAGCCTTTACCTTGTCATCTGATATGATTTTGCTCATGTCTTCACAACTGTGCATTTAAAACCTATGTTAAATTCCATTTCCTTGTAATTCTCCATGTTCAATGGATTGGTAAGGAACTAGTTACAGTTTACTATATCTAGGCTGGAATGGTTCATTCCAGCTTAGCTCCCCCTCTGTGGAGGTGTGGACTGTTCCAACATCCTGCAGCTTGGGTGGAGAAGGAAGTTAGATCAGTGTAGCCCGCCCCCTGCCCGGGGTAGGGTTTGTGTGTAGGAGTCCCCCTATATAGGGAAGAAAGCCAGGATCTTGTATCGGCTGAGACATTGATCACATACCCAGACTAAGCCCTGCAGCCTCAGCTGGATGACAAGAAAGCAGACAACCTTCAGAGTTACAGGACAAAAGCATTCCCTGAGAAACCATCTGAGAGTAAGTCCAGAGACCTAGGAGAAGCCATATTCCTCATTAGCTAGTCAGTCCCCACAAAGCAGAAGTAAAGAGAAGCGCAGAAGATACATTCCTGCCACAGTTACAGAGCTACTAAGCAGACGTCTTATCCTGCAAGCTCCAGATTTATAGTGCAGAAGATTTATTCCTGCCAACCATTGCTGAAAACCTGCTGGGACCAAAGACCAAAGCTGTATTCTGTTTGGATTGAAGTTATCCTCAGTAAAGAAAAGTTTGAACTTCACCTAAAGGTCTAGACCTCAATTTCTGCTGCAAAATTCCTCTATTACTCCTACTATCACTACACTCAATTTATTGCAAGTTAGCCAGGAGTCCAGCCGTACCCAGGTAGGAGACCCCGTTGACACCATTATCATCACCTATGGAGACATTATAGGCCATTACACCACTCTGGTATTCCTAACCTGGGACATGCGTTGTAACACCTTGGGAGGGCCCTGTGATAGTACCCTGCGTATGCTGCAATTGGCATCACGAACAAAACATAGACTATCATCTACACCTGACCCAGCCATTGCATTTTTGGCGTCAGCGTTTACCCCATATCCTGCTCATTGCAGATGTTGGAGTGTTTAAAGGGATTCTGTCATGACATTTGAGGCCTATAACCTAAACATATGGCCAGGTCCCTACTAATAACCTGAATCCGAAACTGTCCTTATTAAATGTGCCTGTGGCTCTATTAGCACATAAAACAGGTTTTTATAACCTGTCATTCACCTACCTAAGGTGCCCAAGGGGACATCGCTTCATACAGGGTGCCCGGCTCAGCCATCTCCGTCTGGTGCCCAGCGCCGCCTTCCCACTAGAAATCGCCGCCCCCCCCCCTTTCTATAGAGCCGCCTTCCTCACATGAGCGCCGCCTCCGAAATCATCCGCTCCCTCAGCCTGATCCCGTGCAGCTGTGAGAGAATGGCTACAATAGGGCAGGTTTGAGCGAAGTGCGCTGGACGGCGCATGCGCACTTCGCTCAACGAGGCCGCTGCCAGGAGTCCGCACGGGCTCATCAGGATATACCTAGTGCGCACGTGCGGGATCTGGCTGAGGGAGCGGACGATTTCAGAGGCGGCGCTGAGGTGAGGAAGGCAGCTCTATAGAAAGGGAGGGCAGCGATTTCTAGTGGGAAGGCGGCGCTGGGAATCAGACGGAGATGTCTGCAGCCGGGCACCCTGTATGAAGCGACGTCCCCTTGGGCACCTTAGGTAAGTGAATGACAGGTTATAAAAACCTGTTTTATGTGCTAATAGAGCCACAGGCAGATTTAATAAGGACAGTTTCGGATTCAGGTTATTAGTAGGGACCTGGCCATATGTTTAGGTTATAGGCCTCAAATGTCATGACAGAATCCCTTTAAGTAAAAAGCATTAGAGAACAAATACCCAGCAACCATTGGATGGACACAAGCTAGTGGTGGCAGCGTTATGGTCTGGGGAATGTTTCCATGACATTCTTTGGGCCCACTCATCCATGTGGAAGGTACTCTCAACCGATTTTGCCTGAATCCATCCTTGCAGATCACATACAACCATCCACGCTGATTGTCTTCCCCAGAGCAGAAGGGATCTTCCAGTAAGACAGTGCAACATGTCACACAGAAAAGTCTGCAATTGGCTGGCATGGTATGAATAAGACTTCCAAGTACTATCATGGCCCTCTAATTCCCTAAACTTGAACCTAATTGGGCTGTGATCTGTGGAACCACCTAAACGTGTTCAAACTATGGATCCTTCCTCCACGCACCCTCCAGCAGCTGTGTGATGCACTGCAGTCAGCATGGCTCCAGATACCTGTGAGAAACTACCAGGACCTTACTGAGTCACTCCCATCATGTCTAGAGGCTGTCCGTATTGCACACGGCGGTTACTATGAATATTAGCTGGTGGCCATAATAATGTGACAAGACTGTGTACATGATGCAGTGTACTCTGCTTTTGCATCCAAAGTATATGTTGAACATGGTACAAAAAAGTGATGTGAACACGTCTTAGATCCTGCAATGCAAATGATGAAAAACGTATGATTCTAATTTCTGTCAAAAGGCATCAAAGAATGCAGTTTTTCCAGCAATCGTTGCAGGGTCCATCTTTCTGTGCAGATGGACCTCTAGAACTTTTGGTCCCAACCTAAAGGACAGCGAGAAAACATCCAGATACTTGTGATGAAACCTAATTTCTGGGTGTAGTTTTCAGTTTATTTTTGTTATTATTATTATTATTATTCAGTGGTTGTCTATGTCTGCATGGGAAGAATACTTAAAGAACACAGAAGAAAAGACATGGACCGCATATCCACATTTTACACACTAATGTATTGCCGCTAAGTAGAATTTTGAGGATATGCCCCATTGTCTTATAGGTGCGGGTCCCACCGCTGGGACCCGTACATATATCGAGAACGGATCCCCGCAAGTGAAGGAGGGTGCACTGCGCATGCGCAGACTCCCTCCATTCATTTTCTATAGGGCCACCACCTTGCAGGGCTCTGTTCTCGATATAGGTGCAGGTCCCAGCGGTGGGACCCGCACCTATAAGACAATGGGGGCATATCCTAGCGATATGCCCCTATTGTCTATGATAAGACAACCCCTTTAAGTAATATAGGTCAGAGACACTATGGGGGCAATTTATCATGAGGAGAATATTTCAGTCAGTTTTGCTTGAGTCTGTGTTGGAGTACTTTATGCCACATTTATCAAATGTCACAGGTTGTTTGATAAATTTGGCTTGTCCTTAAACCTTGCACTTCTGTCTAGAGAAGCTACTCCACTTTTCCTACTCCACCCTCCTCCTGGAGTGAGACTGTGCCTTTTCTAAAAAATCACAATGATAAATCTGGAGTGAAACTTATTAACATAGCTAACCCACTTTCCAATCCAGATTACAAAACTGGAGTGAGTGGTGTAAAAAGGCAAAAAGTTGCCAAATTTTGCGCAAGTGAGTGTAAAAAGTCACAAATTTTTGCGCAATCACTTACATTTTGCTCAAGAGACTGCAAAAAAAGTTGCAAAAGCCCTATTTTGCTACTTTTTGATGCCAGAATTCTGGAGTTGAAGTTATGATAAATCAGGGCCTGAGTGTCTACTGAATCTCTTCTATCTGTAAATGTAGAATCCTAATAGCCAAGTGAAGGTACACTAAAGAGTACCAACATATCCAGCAGTGTTCTATTGCTGGATATGTGGAATCATTTTCACAAAATTGCACTATAAGGGTATGACCACATGGTATGCAGCCACCCTGAAGTGGACCCTCAACAGGTTCTAATTAAAGTGATTTAACTAATTTGGACTGCACTGCATATTCAGCCGGTATTTGTAATGGCTGTGCGGTCCTAATTAGCCTAAAGGGAACCTGTCACCGGGATTTTGTGTACAGAGCTGAGGATGTGGGTTGCTAGATGGCCGCTAGCACATCCGCTATACCCAGTCCCCATAGCTCTGTGTGCTTTTATTGTGTAAAAAACCCGATTTGATACATATGCAAATGAACGTGAGATGAGTCCTGTACGTGAGATGAGTCAGGGACAGGACTCATCTCAGGTTAATTTGCATATGTATCAAATCGTTTTTTCCCCACAATAAAAGCACAGAGAGCTATGGGGACTGGGGATTGCGGATGTGCTAGCGGCCATCTAGCAGCCCATGTCCTCAGCTCTATACCCAGGTTCCCTTTAAAGGAGTTGTCTCATCTCGCCGTTACTAAGGTGAGATGAGACACAGTCCCGACCATCAGCCGGCCAGGAAACAGAAGAGCACTCCAGCGCTCACTATTTCAGTAGCTCCCATTGCTGTGCATTCGGGACAGCGTAGCACAGCTAGTTACACTTTTTCTGAGTTAGGGAAAAACCCCAGATTGCTGTGCTACATTGTTTCCGTAGCTGTCTGAGTATCTGAAAATACTGTGCAGGTATCCTGAGATGCCCTCTAGATCATCATTGGTGATATTGTAGCTCCTGCTTTCTTCCCAAGCTGTAAACTGATCCCCTTACCAAAAACTCTTTAGTCACTGCAGCTGAGTTACAATGCTATAGACATATACAGTGGTGCTTCGAGAACCTGTCAGAATTGTGTATATTTCTGCATAAATTTGACCAACAATTAATTCAGTTTCACACAAAATATTAGATGTAGTTTTAAGTCAAATGTATACAGAAATTTAGAAAACTACTGTACAGGTAATACAAGTAATACAAGGATCAACTACTGGGAACAAGTGTTCGTAGGAGCGCTCATTCCTGGTATCTGGCCGGTATAATCATGCTGCTGATCAGCTGATAAACAAGAAAACGCAAGTTTTTCGGCTGATTTGCGTATTTTATCAGGATGAAAGATGTAAGATGTACGATAATTGTACATCTCTCTGTGTAACCAGGAATGTGCTAATAGACGTGAATGAGGGAGGAATGACTGTGGTAGTGATCATTCCTCCCCATTCACTTGGCTTGTGTAATAGGCAAATTAGATCGCCAATTTTTTTTTATTTGCAGCCCCTTGAAATAGAGCGATGTGACAATGCGGCCTCAGACCAAAAAAGGTTGTGCACCATTGGTGTAGAGGGAGTGGTTTGCTAGATACAGTGATCTAATGTCAATGCCATTTGCTATTAAAGGGCATTAGCAGATTGGTACATATAAAACTAACTGACCTGTTACATGTGCACTTGGCAGCTGAAGGCATCTGTGTTGGTCCCAATGTTCATATGTGCCCGTATTACTGCGAAAAATGACATTTTAATATATGCATATGAGCCTCTAGGAGCAACGGGGGCGTTGCTGTTACACCTAAAGACTCTGCTCTTTCTGCAATTGCCACGCACTGCGCACTTTGATTGAAAGGGCCAGGCAGTGAAAATGTCATCAGTGTCACACCTGTACCTGACCTCTCCTAAAGTCATTGAAAGTGGACAGGGCATGGCAGTTGCAGAGTGAGCAGAGCCTCTAGGTATAAAGGCAATGCCCCTGTTGCTCCTAGAGGATAATTTTCAAATATTAAAATGACATTTTTCTCAGCAATGCGGGCACATATGAACTTGGGACCAACACAGATCCTTCCAGCTGCCAAGTGCGCATGTAACAGATCAGCCAGTGTCATAGAGACAGATCTGCTTACAGAAGCCCTTTAAAGTTACTTTTCTCCAATTAATCCAGACCAATACCCCATAATTCCAGACCTCATATCAGCCCCAACTACTCAAACCACAGACCATACCTCAGATCAGACCAGATCCCCAGATTAAACCCCTTTAAATCACTCACTTCTCCTTTCTTCTCTTCTGCAGTCTCTCTTTAGCTTTGGGCACTGCCCCATATAATGTCCAGAAATCAGGGCTCTATATAACACTATTATACGGTATGGTACTTTATGCATATGCAGCGTCCCACTCAGGAACACGTGGGAACTGCAAAATAGCTTTAAAACTGTAGTTTCATATTGTATCTTATTTTGCACTGCAACACCTGTTGTATCCCTGTTCATAGGCTGGTCTGGTGTAATTTATACATACCACCACTAGATGGGGATAAAACGTAGGTTCTATAAATACCTAGGTCAGGCCTAGTTAGTGAGAGAGAGAGTCGGTGTGTGGAGATTAGACAGAATGGTTCACTGATCTCAAGTGATTCTGCTGAGTTTGAGAGAGTGCAGATCTAGCTCTTCTACTCAGTTAAAGTCTAGTCCAGAAAGGGACCAAGGAAAGGATTAACAGCCAAAGGATAAAAGCCACCAACCAGGCATTAAAGACCTTTGGATATTCAGGTGTAGGATACCATAGCCTCCGGCAACCTCACCAAATTACACTGATACAGCATTTTCCGGCTAAGCTTAAATCCAGCCAAGAAATCCTATAAACAGTGGATTTACAGATTAACTCTACTGCTAACCAAAAACTGCATTTTGATTGATATACCTACTACAACTGGAACCAACATCAGTAAAAGCTGTGAGTTGTATCTTACCACTGTCTACCTCATTATTACTTCTATTGGTTGTACCACCATAAACTGTACTGGCGTCACGACAAAAACCATCAAGGGCTGCAATAAGCACCCTAAGCACCCCTAAGATCAAGGGCACCTCAACCACCATCTTGGCTGATGCTTCCCTACCACAGAGCGTGCCCCGGAGGATTTCGTGCTGTCCACCTCAACATTGTGCTGCCAGCCCAGGGAGGCTTTCTGCTAACCGTGAGTAAACCGATGAACTGTGTGTTATTGTTTGGCCCCTCATCGGCCCACCGTGCACCTCACGTGTTGCCCCTGCGGCACTGGCTGGCTGCACATAGAGCCTGGTACTGTTATGTTAACAGCATGTATGGCTAGCTATGTGCTGTCAACATAGATCTCAAAACCTGTTCACAGGGATTCTGATTTATAAAGAGGATTACATTACAAGTCCAGATAAAAAAATGATATTCTAAATATTACTAAGCAGCTTGAATCCTTCACTAGTCTCATAACATACTTGTGAGAGAAAACCTCACATTTCTGCCAAAACCTACACAGTACTCATCACATGCTTACATCTAATAATCCAAAAAATGAGTTCTCAATA